>NC_133776.1:100240758-100347979 GCF_003597395.2 Chelonoidis abingdonii | reverse complement strand
CTGTGGAGGGAAGCCTTTGTTTGTGGGTTTTTGGAGCTTTGCTTGTTTCTCTCTGAGTCCTGGACGGGACTTAGATGTGTAACCAGGTTTCTTGCCAGATCTCCCTGCTACAGTCTCTTATATATATTCAGAATAGTTTAGTATTGAGTAAAAAGGCGGTATATAGTGTTTTGATTATGTCTCATTTGCAACTGTGTATCTGGCTGTAAGAGGTTTTTAATGTGTATGATTGGGTGAAAGTATTTTTAAATTGTTTCTTGCTGGAAGAAGCTTCTCTCCGTTGTCCTATAAGCTGAAAGACCCTGTAATATTTACCATCTAGATTAACAGAGATAACTTTTACTTTTTTTTTTCTTCTCTTTTATTAAAAGTTGGGCTTTTAAAGACCTGTTTTGATTTTTACCCCAGTTGAAGAGATTTGAAAGTATCTTGTTTCCTGATTGGTCCTCTGGTCAGGTGTTGTTTGTTAACCCTTTCCAGGTGAAAGAGACATTAACCCTTAGCTATCTGTTTATGACAACTGGGGACAGGAAATCCCCAGCCAATGAGATTAATCCAATGGATCCAATGCCCACTGAAGGCTACAGGTGTTACCATTGACTTCATTAGACTTTGGTCGGGCCCTAAGTGGAAAGGGATGGCTTGTGTGATTAATGGTGAGCTCCTAAAGACAACAGCTCCAGCAAATCTATAAATAAATAAAAACAGGACAAGAGCGGAGGCAGGGGAAATATTGCATGCATCTCTCTGGGACTATATGTTGTCTGTTGAGATTGCAACTCTTTGGGGGCGAGAATTTGTTTTGTTGCGTGTTAGCAAAGCATCTCACACACATTGGGTGCCGTATGAATAAGGCTACTGTAAATCACGGTTAATTTTAGTAAAAGTCATGAACAGGTCACAGGCAACAAAAATTCACAGCTCCATGACCTGTCCATGACTTGTACTATAAATGTGCCTGACTAAATCTTAGGTGCTCTGGGGGCCTTCAGGGCACTGCTGCTGCTCTGGGGAGATGGGGGGGCAGCCTGGGGCCTGCTGCTGCTCCTTGGGGAGGGGCAGCCTGGGGTGTTGCTGCTGCTCTGAGGAGAGGGCCTCCAGGGTGCCGCTGTTGCTTCTGGCAGCGGGAGCAGCCTGGGGCACATTGCTGCTTCTCTGTGTGGAGATGGGGCGGCCCGGGGCCTGCTGCTGCTCCAGGGGAAGGGGGGCTGCCTGGGGCACCGCAGCTTCTCTCGGGGGAGGGAGACTTCCTGGGGTGGTGTGGCTGCTCATGGCGGGGCACAGCCTGGGACCCCGTGGCTGATCTGGCAGGGAGGGGAGCTGCCTGGGGCGATGTGGCTGCTGCCAGGGGAGGGGGTGGCTCGGGACCCCATGGCTGCTCCCAGAAGAGAGGGGTGGCCTGGAGCCCCGCGGCTGCTCTGGGACCACTGTTGCTCCAGCGTCCCCTGGGGTCACCCAAGAAGCAGCAGGTACGGTGGGCCTTGGGCTGCCAGCCACACTGCTGCTGCACAAGTCACAGAGTTCCTGGAAAGTCATGGAATTCGTGACTTCCGTGACAGACTCGCAGCCTTACCTATGAATCGTAAGCATGCCCTCTACTGCGGTTGTTTGTTTTCTAGAGGAACAAGTATGAGTTTAAAATTGATTTTTGTGCTGGGAAGAAAGAAGGCATTTAAGCCAAGAACCTTTTTTGTGGCCTGCATTTTTTTGTCTGTCTCAGCCGCATTGTGTTTGAAAATGTGTGTATTGATAAGACTTCCTGCACATTCCAATCTACTTTCTCCTTCTGCTCGTTCCTGTAAACAAGCCATTAAAATGTGTTTATGACATCACAGTTTGCACCCATGGAGATGGCTTTGATGTTAGAAAGACAAATACAGCATTATGACTTCACTGCAGGCTCAGGGCGGGAGAAAGCCCATGTTCAAATGGTTGGTAATTAACAAGGGTGATCAGGGGCATCTTGAAAAACATATGAAAAGTAAACTGATACATTTCTGAGTTTTCTCAAGCGTGAAAATCCTCTTCAAAGAAAAAAATCATGGAGCACTGGTTGAACTATTTTAAATCAAGCCTGTAGGATAAATATAGAGCTGGAAAAACCTTCAGAATCATGATCATGCACACGGGAAAAAACATGGTGCATCTTTTGAAGCTGAAATGGACTGCCCTTAAATCAAATTTGGGACAATCTAGACGAAAGGGGCCGATATGCCTGTATAAATCAGTTACAAAATAACATAGACTACAGGTAGAGCAGAACTGAGCCCATGGATTGTTTTTTTAAATCCCTATCAGCTGCTGTCTGCTTAGGCCACACACCCTGTTGAGAGTAAAGTGAATGGATTTGATCCACAAGCAACAGATTCAGAATGGCTGCTACTTACCCTGAAAAAACATGCCCCTGATCAGAACTGGTTGCAAATTTTCTGACGGAACACTTTTCCTTCAGAAAATATTGATTTGACAGACTCATTGAAACCTTAGCTGGAAACCAGCAGGCTTTCCTGTCAGCCCTCATGGCTCCCCTGGCTGGCTAGTTGTCGAGGTGGTCCACCTGGTGGGATGGATGACTTGCCAGCTGCCCATCTGCTCAGACTTTTTCAAACTACTGTGTTTCGATTTTTCCAAAATGGAATTAAGAACATAACATAAAAACGTAAAACTAGCCATATGGTGTCAGACCAAATGTCCATCTAGCCCAGTATCCTGTCTATCGACAGTGGCTAATGCCAGGTGTTTCAGAGGGCATAAACAGAACAGGTAATCACCAAGTGATCCATTCCCAGCTTCTGGCAAACAGAGGCCAGGCATGGTTTTTATCATCCCTGCATATCCTGGCTAATAGCCATTGATGGGCCTATTGTCCAGGAACTTATCTAGTTCTGTTTTGAACCCTGTTACAATAATGGCCTTCAAAACATCCAATGACAAAGAGAACCAAAGATTGACTGTGTGTTGTGTGAAGAAATACTTCCTTTTGTTTGTTTTAAACCTGCTGCCTATTAATTTCATTTGGTGACCCCTAATTCTTGTGTTTGAGAAATAGTAAACAACACTTCCTTATCTACTTTCTCTACACCAGTCATGATTTTATAAACTTAAATCATATCTCCCCTTAGCTGTCTCTTTTCCAAGCTGAAAAGTCCCAATCTTATTAATCTCTCCTCATACAGAAGCTGTTCCATCCCCCTAATCATTTTTGTTGCCCTTTTCTGTACCTTTTCCAATTCTAACATATGTTTTTTGAGATTGGGTGACCGGATCTGCATGCAGTATTCCAGGTGTGGGCATACCATGGATTTACCTAGAGGCAATATATTATTTTCTGTCTTATTATCTATCCCTTTCTTAGTGATTCCCAACATTGTTTGCTTTTGTGACTGCTGCTGCACATTGAGTGGATGTTTTCACAGAACTATCCACAATCACTCCAAGAATTTATCAAAAGTTTCTCTTTGTGAAAAATTTTGAAATGTTTTGGTTTTGTTCCAGTTTAGAATGAAAACAAATTTTGGCTTTTTTAATGAAAAGGATTTTCTCAGCCAGCTCTACTAACTGGGTGAAATCCTGGACCCCTTGAAGTGTAATAGAAGCTTTGCCATTGGCTTCAGCGAGCCACAATTTTACCCCATCTCTGCTTCCTCAGTGAACCCTGCTACCCCTTAATGGAATCCTGCTCCTTCCTAGTTCACTCCTAAATTTTCCTTCCCACAAAGATGCCCCATTAGGGGAATGCAGCAGGGATGGCTGACTTCCCCTGAGCCCAGTACTGCCTGTCTGTGTTACCAAAGATTCCTCTCCTTGGGCAAACATATTAAAACACTTAGGATCTGTTGTGAGCAACGATGGACCTAATTATGCAGAACTGGTCAAAAGGAGCTTGATATGTTTTCTGCTTCATGTTTTCACAGCTCCTTCTGTTTTCAGATGGGAGATGCCCTGTATTAATGCTGATAACAATCCTCTTTAATATTCTTTCAGTGACACATGATTGGGTCTGACCCAACAGGGTAAAGCAGCACAAGAGGTCACACATCTGAAAGCAAGGCATGTCAGCACAGATCTTGGCCATCAGTTCAGGTCTCTGTGAGTGGTGTGTTCTCCTCTGAGAACTACCCAGAAGTGTAAACAGGGAGTGGATGACTCATGGGGTTTGTAATGGAATATAGAACCTTTCACCTCTAGGTCAGCCAGATCATATCCAGTCCAGGTCAGCAGTGCCAGAAAGTTATTACTGTCTAATAGCTGTTCAGTGGCCTAAGTGGAAGGAGTTGGTGGTTTCAAGTCTGGCTCCCAGTGAACTGATGTCCACATGACACAAGCATCACCATCGTTGACGCTAATTAGAACCCTTAATAGCAATCCTAGCTCAGTCGGCATGGAGGCTGGACCACATTCTCATGCTCTGGGCCAGTACTGACCCACACTAGCGAACAAACTGCAGAAACACATGCTGCTGCTGTGCTTGTAGGTAGAGAACTTTGAATCTGAAAGGCTGACCACTGAATTCCTTGCATGAGCACCGAGGACCTGATTCAAAGCTCACTGACTCCCATTGACTTTGGATCAGGCCCTAAATTCACACCAGTCCCCTTAGCAATGTTTCCGTATTACCTGCTGTAATGGTTTTGCTGAATCACCGTACTTCCCTCTTGAGTAAAGCCTGGGGAAATCTACCATGTTCTCCTTCGTACCTGCTGTGGAATGCCTGTTAGTGCTAGTGGCTCATACTATGCATGTGTAGTAGGAGATAATATTCAGATTCTGATCTCATTTTCTCAGTGTAAATGCAGGGTAACTCCACTGAAGTTAAAGTAGTTATTCCAGTTTACACCAGTTTAATGATAATCAGGATCCAAGCCCACAGAGTTCACCTACATGAGGAAATGCCATTAACTTCAATAGGACTTTTCATGGAAAAGGCTGCAGATCAGGCCCATGCTTAATACCCGCTATTGCAAAGAAAATAGGGCTTTGGGATAGGGTTATTAAATTGCGCTAAAAACTTTAGATGCATTACTAAAAAAAGTACTGTTAATCAAATCCCTTCTGGAGTCACTTTTTGAGCAATCACCCTACAGTATGTAATTATGAATAAAACACTCTCTCAAAAGACCTCCTCAGAATCAGAGAGAGATGAGAACAATAGGGTAGGGATTAAAAAAGATTGGTTCGTCTCAGCTAATTGTTTTTAATAAAATGGTAAAGTGAAAAAAACACCAGGAAACTGTAATTAGGATAATAATCTATTGTTCTTCAGAAATACGTACCCTGTTGCCTCTGCTATTGCAAAGTAACAAAGAAAACGAAGCAGAGGAGAAATGACTAGTAGGGATGAATGAGTAGTAAGGGTTGTTAAATGTCAGACTGCAAAGGTCAGGAATCCTTCCTTCAAGGTGAAGCCTGTGAAATTAACAGTAGTGCATACAGGACCAAATCTCGCCGGCTTGTTCAACCGGCTTGCCCCAGTGTAGTCAAGAGAAGCAGGATCTGAGCCCTTGTGATTTAAATACTTATGTATAAATCTCTCTGCATATTGGTGCTAAGTTTGCCCTCCGTGCTACTTCCCACTTCCCTTTCCACCTTGTGGACATGGAGAGCTCTGCTTGCAGCAGATCCACTGTTGCTCTGATAGGGGAAAGGGCAGATCCTGGAGCACAAAAGGTGCTCTCCTCCTGCCTTTTAAGCTTTGAGGGAGCTTCCACGCCACTGTAGGGCTGGGGCTAGCAGATATATGACTACTCAGATCTGTCGGCATTATCATTGCCTCACCGGGAAGTGTGGGCTGCCGAAGCTGCTGCAGTAGCAGGCAGGGAAAAGCTTCATTGCTGACCTACAGAGGTGGAGAGAATTCCTTTCCACTCCACCCGGGCAGTGCCTTCCTGCACCAAGTCTATTTACTGGGAAGGTTGTTTCACAATCCCACAGACCATGGGGAGCATTTGCCTCAAGAAGAGACATGAGTTCTCGACAAAATCCACAAGGTCAGGGCCATCTTTGTAGAGAGCAACTGGAAAGGACATGTGTTTTAAACAGCATTCCCAGAGGACCTGGCATAATGCATCTGAAAAACATCTTCAGAAAATGCATCCAGAATCTGTCCAACTCCTTGATTAATGTGCTGTATATTGTTGTCTCCTCCTTGCGTTAATTTGAAAATTAAATATAGATATATTCCAAGGGAAAGATCCTCCACGACCTATTTACTTTGATTATCCTATAAACTCTTTGTTCTATGCTTATGCAGCGCCTAGCACAATGGGCTCCAGGTCCAAGACTGGGGCTCTGAGGGTATGTCTACACAGCAAGTGGCAGCCTGTGGCAGCAGGTCTAAGAGCCCGTGGTCTACAGACCTGGGCTTGTGCTACAGCACTAAAAATATCTGTGTTCAGGCTCCAGTTGCAGGCTCTGAGACCTAGCGAGAAGAGTGGGCATCAGAACCCAGGCTCCAGGCCGAGCCACAACATCTACATGGCTTTTATTAGTGCTGTAGCGCTAGACCGAGTCTGTCGATTTGGGCTCTGAGACTTACTGCCGGGGGCTGTGGAGATGCTCCTGCAATACCACTAATGAATAATCACATCTGACTCTAGTGATCTGATCGTGCAATATTGTACTTATGATGTTAGCTGTGTCCATGGGACTCTTGACAATGCTACAGATCTAGGGCCAGATTTTCAAAAATGCCGAGCGTGCAAAATCAGGGCCAGATTTTCAAAAGAGTTCATCGCATCGGGAGCACATTAGGTGCTGAGTTTTTTGTTGAAAAATCTGGCCCATAGGGTAAAACTCCCATTCCCTTGACCGGAGTTTGGTCAGGCCCACAGAACTGTGACTTTATTGAATTTCAGAGTTGGCAGGGAATCATCAGTGGCAACAACTACTGTTATTTAGAGCCTGGATGAAAATTTTCCATCCAGCTGCTTTTTTCAATGGAGAATTGGTTGGGTTTTTTTTGACTAAACAAATTTTTGTGAAAAATGTCAATTTTTGTAGAAATTTTTCAGGGTTTGGCAAGTAAAAACATCCTGCTTTTGATTGGTCAAAACCAGAAAATGTTGGGTTTCCAGCTTTTGGATGAAAACTTGAAAAATTTCCACTCAAAATTTTGATGAAAACAGAAACGTAATATCCTAACTCTATAAATAATTATTATTTGGGCGGCGCTAAAGTGCCCCCAAAATCCTCTCTAAACAAAGAGATAGTGTGTTTGCTGAGAGAGGACACATGCACAATCTGAACAAAGGTTTGTTTGATATTTTAAATTTTGTTTTTCAGTTAAATCTTTTGATGAATGCCTTTTCTCTATCCTCCCTCCTCTTCCAACCATGCAACATGCAGCAGCTAAAATGAGCTCCCATCCTCACTGTTTCAATTATGTCTCCTCTCTTACATCCCTGCACTAGCTCCTTGTTTCTCTATGGATCAAATTCAAATTGCTTGAGCTTCCCTTTGAAGTGCAACATGATGACTCTGACCAGCTTCCACATCTTGACTAATTTTCTTTTATCCATCTTTTGTGCCATACTCTCTGCTAACTGCATTTGCAAAGTGGGTCCTTCATGTCCTCTGCTCATGTGCCGTAAGATGGAGCTTGATAAGTTCATGAATGGGATTATACAAGAGGAGTTGCCTGCAATAGCAGGGGACTGGACTTGGGACCCAGGAGGTCCCTTCCAATCTTATATTCCTATGTCCTTTTCTTGCTTGCCTCCTCTACCCTGTAATGTTCCTGATCCAATGCTGGGTGAACTGGCTGTAGCAAATAATTTATTCGAGTAGCTTAGTCCTTTCCCTTGTTTTTAAATTTTCCAAGGACAGACTTGGATATTTACAGATTTGTTCATTATTCAAAATTTCTCAGCAAACGAGTTTTGCCAGTGTATCTCCCACTCTGGGTTGGTGGCAAACTCTTCGCTGTGGCTGTGTCTTCAACTATTCATTTTTGTTTGTTATTTCCAAAGCGTGATTGGACTCCTAATCATGTGGGGATTGTACCTGCCTGCTGATTGGATGACTGACACTTTGACTTCTCTCCTGGTTTATAAAGAGGTTTCAGGTTGGCCTTGCAATGGCTTCCCGTGGAAATGTTCACGCAAACACACATTCTCATGTGGATATGTAGGAGTTTTCACTTTCTGTGAACATTCTTGTGAACAAAAAATTACTCAGATGTGCAAATACTATAAAACAAATTTTAGCCAAACAAATACTTGCCAATGCAATACCTTTTTGCAGTGTTCCCCCAGCTCTTCCTAGTGGGGTGTGTTGTACCTTCAGCCCTGATCCTGCAAACACTTCTGCACTTTCCTAAGCATATGCATGAGAATAGCCTTGTGATTCAGAGACTGGACTAAGACAAGTTGCCTCATTTCGCTTTGCCTCAATTGTAAAACGTGGATAATAATTCTTCCTTTCTCACATCTTTTGCCAGTCTTGTCTGTGGCCAGCTCTTTGGCACAGAGACCAAAGCTTTGCATTTCTGTTTGCGATGCCCTGACTGGGTGTGGATGACCTGTTGTATGAAAGCCATGGCTGTGTGTTTTAATTGTGCCTCCTAGGAGAGTCTTTTATGCCTCCAATTAACCTTCTGCATAATTATCAATAGATAAAAGCAGTCTGGCCCCACTGGAGATGGCAAAAGCCACTGCTTGGCCAGGAGCGGTCCTTCCCTTTGAAGTGACAGGTTGCTCCTCCCTGTGGGCCCAGCCATCACATCCAGCATGGCCAGGACACTTTTATCTATTGCTAGTGATTGAAAAACCAGAAATATTCCAGATCTGTTTAGAAATAAATACAGACATCAGGGCAGGAGGGGGAAGGTCCAGGCATGTCCCAAGCAAAATCCAGCCAGCCAAATCTGGCTCCGTCCACACGCAATTTACAGCCAAAAACATTTATAGGCTACTAAATCTATGCATTCCCTGTTCTCCTAGGGAAACAGGCTCCCCAGAGCTGAGATCCCTTTCCAAAGGCCTCTCCTCTCCTTTTCTTGTACCCACTATGGTCTATTGCCTTTGCCATTTTGTCTTTACTCAAAAGAGTTTTTAATCTGCACAGCCAGTGCATTATCCTCCATCAAACCCCTCCTTACGAGGCACCTCTGCCTTGATCCTACAAAACCCTGCCTGCTGCCCATGGCTAGGAAAGGCATGAGCTGTCCCTGGTCTCTTATCTAGATGCGTCCAGTGTCCTGCACAAGGGCGGGGGGTGCAGGGGGCTCCTTTAGTAGCTACCATAATATAAACGTTTAGCACTACTGCCAAGTTCCTTGGGTCCAGGGTCTGCGGGACCAAATCATTCCCCATGGTGTAACTCCAAACTTACACCAGTGCAAGGGCCAATTCTGCATGGTGCTAAGCCCTTCCTGAGAGGGGCTGAGCTTCCTCATCTTATGCAGCCTCCAGTCAGAGGCTGAGCTGCCTGCCACTTTGCAGAGGTTCTGAGATTCTTGCTGGATCTGCCCCTGGCTGCTGGCAGACTCTGGTCCATGTCTTTCATACGCTTGTCAAGTCCCCTGCACATATGAGTTAGATAAATAATAACAAGAAGGAGTTGAAAGGGGCTGTTTTGTAGGATACTGTAATGGCCTTGATCCAAGCATTGCAGCTTTTCCAGTGGGTCAGGAGCTCTTTTAGCTACTGAGACCTATTTATCAATAAATGCAGCCAGGTGGCAATGGCTCGGCCTTGAATGAGACACACGGAGCTGCTGAGCATGGAAAGCACTATGGAGGTAGGGGGGTTGGGTGACACAGGGAAGCCAGAAGCAAGATGCCTGTATCAGGCTGTCAGGAAGGTTTTAAAGGTGAAGGATGCTGTGCTAAATAAAACGTATACGTACAAATGTAGCCTGGCAGCTTGGTTTTGTGGATTTATCATCAGCTTGGTGCAAGAGACCCCTGGAGTCTCAACTTCACTGCAGATTTGCTGCTATATTTAACCTGTCTATCTTGATGTCTCTATCTGTAAAATGGGGATAATAATACATCCACCCGGGGCCTGGGGAGCATCAGTGAAAGGAGCACTGCAAAGGAAAATAACTGGGCTCATGTCTTTGGAAACATCTTTATGGTGGATGAAGAAGGCTTGAAATGTTTCATTCTAAGGTGGTTGTTTTCTTCCTAGAAATCTAATTCTTGTCTAGGACAGAGGGGTCTGTAGCAGTTGGAGAAGCAGTGAAACAGTGATGCCCCAAGAGCCGGGAGGATGAAAGCTGAGTGTTGAGAGGAGAAGCAGCTCCTTTAGACAGGTTCTTTTAAACTCCCTGGTTTTGTAGTGAGTGAGTGTGAACACCTGTTTAACTTCAATGCCTAATTAACATTTTGGCTAAAGGAAACATTTGTTGCTATTCGACGATCCCGCCCCTTCAATTAATATGATAAAAGCTCACTGCAAACATCTCTTCACCCTTCTCATCCTCCAGTGAGGGAGTCAGGCAGACCAGACTTTATATTTCTAATATTTCTAAAGCAAAACTCAAAGAAGGGGGGGAAATAATGGTCTTTAAACCCTATCAGGCTAATTTTAAGCATCACGAAGAGGAAAAAAAGGGGCATGAGACCAATTTATTTAAAAATCCTTTGCCAGGTCACCTTAAACAATTTGCAGTGCCTGGAAAATGCAGAGGGGGGCTAAGCACAAGTGAGTGCAGAGTGGTGTTATTGTTCGTCTTTTTTCTCCCATTTTTTTAAAAGTTACTGTGGATTTAGATGAAAATTATGTTAAATGAGCAGTTGTGGGGTGGGGGGGATGGTTGTTGTGAGGCAGACTTGAGAGTGCAGGCTGATTGGTTAGTGTTAAACAGTCTCCTTTCAAGCAGGTCGACTCTTTCCCTTGAGTCCTCTCACCCTATAAAACCCCTCTGTGTTCCTCAAGCGAGTGATGGTGATTTTCGCGCAGCTATTGTTTGAGCTCATTGGGCAGCAGGTAGGCAATGACCACCAACATTTTGGCCTTTGAAAAAAGACTTTGTGGCTAACATGTTGGTGGCATGTCACCACTGTGCCTATAGAAGGTTGTTCTGGGAGTCTCAGAATTATCTGAAAACCAATCTTTCCAACTTGTTTCTAAGTAGCTACTGAATGGATAATTTCCATACCCGTTATCAAAATGATGTGCTGGAAGTGAAATGTAGCTGTATTGCATTTATCAGTAATTGGGGAAATGTTTTTCCCAGGTTAAAAGCCGTGTCGGCAACAGCCCTGAATAGGGAATTACAAGGTGTTTAGATACATTTTGATTTATTCAGTTGCTTTATGTTATCCAAATACTTTGATAGTGTGGAAAAAGCTAGAGAGGATTTATCTGAGTATTCAAAAATGAACCGAAAGACTTTTACCTTCCAAGACTTAAGTTCAGAGTTCTGCATTTCTGCTGTTAATTATTGATGACATAACTAACACCTACAACTATGCTGGGAGAAGGAATTAGCAATTTTCAACCCTGAAGCAAATTAAGATCCTCAAGATTGATATCTAAGGCTTGAAAGAAAATAACATAAATATTATTGAGCAATTAGGAAAGAAAAAGTAAAAAGGAGCGAACAGGCTTCTTGGGGTGTTTTTTTTCTTTGACTCCATGGTGGAAAGGTTTAAGATCATGTCTTGTCCTTTTCTTCATCTTTGGCTATGTTAAATGACAATTTGATATCAGAAGCTTCCGTTTAGTTAAAACAAACCAAAGATTAGGACAAGCAGAGAGCAGCAGTGAATTCTGGAAGGGAGAGAAAATGTGATTTACACAGTTAGAGGTGAACTGCAAAGGAAAGCTGCAAATTGAGCTAAGGCCGGATTTCTTTATGTCCCCACAAAGTGGCGAGCACGCGCCTGTGCTAAGCACAGAGATAGGTTGTTGGGACAGTCAGTACCAAAACTTGGGTTTAAACTAGTTCTGATTTTTGCTTTGCAATTCCTCTGTGTAATAGAAGGATGCTTTGAAATCTAGTAACCTGGAGACCCATAAGCCCCCCCAAAATGCCATAGATGTAACTAGACAACACCTGAAACTAGGTTGAGTGTTCAGAACCCAAACTTATACCCAAAGAATCGATGCTTGGAGTTGGACCAACTATTACTTCATCAGTATTCAAGCCTACTGCCTAGCATAAAGGCCAGAAAAGCGTGAAAGCATGGGAAGGAGAGAAAGATCAAAGGAGAGCAGTAAGATGGGGAAAAAAGGCTTTTTATCAGAGTGCCATAGACTCTCTCTCCTTGCTTCCTAGATTCCCTTTCCAGCTCACCATAAATAAAGCAACTGGCAGGTCACATGTTATGCAGGATTGATCAGCACTGGCAGACACTGTGCATATTTAGCACGGAGATATTTCCGCTAGCACTTGATAACTAGCTAAATGGCAGCCAATTTCAGGGAACCCTAGAGCTGGTGGAAAACTTCCTCCCAGCAGCATACAACATCTAGCATCTGCAGTTTCATACAAAACATACTTGGACTCAAGAGTTAAGTGAACGTGAACAGCTATTTTTCCCTCCCATAAAATCTGCCTTTTGACACGATACGCTGTAACTAGAGGGTCAGTTGCATTACAACCCTGTATAGCCACTTTAGTTATAATTAATTGAATTTCAGTGCATTGGGGCTATCTCGGTATTTCAGTATATAGGAAGATGGGAATCGCCAGGCGGGATCAGACTCCTGGTCCATCTAGTCCAGAATCCCATCACGGACAGTAGCCAGCACCAGATGCTTCAGAGAAAGGCTCAGGAAACTTGCGGATGTGGGATAATCTGCCCCCACCTAAGTCTCATCGCAGTCTCTAATAATTTAGAGATTGGTTTAAGCCTTGAACCACAATGTTTAATCATCCTTCTAAAATGTCTGATCTTTAATTGTAGTAACTGGATCGTCTTGGTATTCCAATCACACTTCAAACCTTGTTAGGTTCTTTCCTGCAGTGACTTCCTGTGACAGGCAGTTCCACGATTTAACCATTTTTGCATCTCTCCACTGGCTCCACCTTCTCTGTCACCTCATACATAAGCTACTTGTCTGCATTTTCAAGGCCTTTAATGTCCTATCCCCGCACTACCTATCATGTCTTGTTCACTATAAGGTGTCAACTCCTGTCACTGATTGGTCTCTTGATGCCAGCCTCACCCATTTGTTACATTTTCCAATAAGCCCCTCTGTGCTTTCTCCCATGCTGCCCCTCATGCTTTGGAGGTGCTCTCCACAAAGATTGACAAAGTTAACCCATGGTTCTCCTTTAAATGCACCTTAAAATTCTCCTGTGCTATGAGGCATACCAAAAACTTGACAATGGCTAAGTTGCTGGTGTGCTAAGATCTTTGCCGTCATGCTGACCAATATTGTCTCATTGTTTTCTTGTACTGCCTGGTCTGTCTGTCGGAATCCATCTATTCTCTTTTGTTTTACACTTAGGACAGGTCTACTCTACTGCTTAATTCGATCTAACTTATATGGCTCAGGGGTGTGAAAAAGCCCCCCACCCAAGCAATGCAAGTTTTGCGCTGTCCACACTGGTGCTATGTCTGTGGGAGATGCTCTCCCACCAATATAGCGTCCGCTTCTCACGAGGTGGAGTAATTATGCTGACGAGAGAGCGCTCTCCTGTCGGCACAGTGCGCATCTTCGCCAGATGTGTTACAGCAGCGTTGGTGCAGCTGCACCGATGTAGTGCTGTAGTGTAGACTTGCCCTTAGATTGGAAGCTTTCTGAGGCAGAGAATGTCTTTTGTTGTGTGTTTGCACAGCACCTTGCACAGTGGGACCCTGGTCCATGACTGGAGCTCCTAGGCACTACCATAGTGTTGTGTAAGTAATTATTAATAATAATAATATTAATGTGGAGAAAAGTGTTTCCTGTTTCAGTTTTGAGCTGCTCACTTTTTAAATTCACTGACTGTCTCCTTGTGCGCGCGATAAGGTGAGTGAGGTAATATCTTTTATTGGACCAACTTCTGTTTTCAGAGAGAAGCTGTTGTCGAAAGCTTGTCTCTCTCACCAACAGAAGCTGGTCCAATAAAAGATATTACCTCATCCATCTTGTCTCTCTAATATCCTGGGACCAATGCAGATACAACTACCCTTGTTTTATGTTATGCAACAGAGAGAACAGACGCTCCCAACCGCCCTCCTCTAGAGCATTCAGTATTTTATGTGCTTTCATCATGTTCCTTCTTCTTCATCTCCTGTCCAAGGTAAACAATCCCAGTCTTTTCAATCCCTCCTTCATTCGAGAGTTTTTCCAGGCCCTTGATCATTTTGTAGAGCAATATTAGCATGGCAATTGCCCTCCAAGTGGATTCTAAATTCTGTGAGCTACGTGAGGATTTTGGAATGGCAGATTCCAGAAAGAATTATTGATATGAGTATGTGATCACCATTGTCACTAAAGATTGCCCAGTCTCATCCTTAGAGAACTCTGCTGAATTGGTACAGGAGCTTTACTTCCCTTTCTTTGGGAGAGGTAGAGTCTGTCGACTTAAACAGCATAGTTTAGCAAAATATATAATTTTGCCCCCATAACGGAAATTTTTTATTTGCATTTGAACATTCCTAATACAAAAGCAGACACCAATCAAGGGCCCACAACGTTTATACAGAAAGAGAAATGTCTGTGTCCATTGGATTACTAAGTTTCCTCTCAGTCAGTCATGGGATCCAAACAATCTCAGATAATGGACAGAGTCTACTAGGCTTTGCTAATGATTTTAGAAATGACAAAACTTCTTCAAATACAAAAGTCAAGCTGGAACACTCAATTAAAAATCCCTCTGGAATTAGGATAGATTTCACTGTTACTGAAGAACACTCAGTTCTGCAGTGAGTGATCAAGTCTAGCTCTAAAAAATGGCCCGAGATGGAATGCAAACACCAAGTTTCCTTCACACGTTATCTTTTGAGAGAATAAAGAGCAATTAATAAGGAAGGGCAGGGGGTGGCCAGTCTCCTTAAACCTCCTCGGGTCATGCCTTGTGAAACACAGAGCAACGTCTTGCCACAAAACTTGAGTACGGGGCAGCACCAGAGCAGAGCAGAGGTGGAACTGCAGTTTGGATCCCAGCCTCTGCCCACTCCATTCTGTTACATCTTGCACTGGCCTTTAGCTGGCACCGCTTACTTCCCCCTCCATGCCAGCCCAGGTGTTGTGGGGGAAGGAAGAGAAACAGAGTCAGGACCTTGCCCACTCACTGCATTGTATCCTGGGAGGAATTTAGCTCTGGCAGAGGAGTAAGGGAGCACCTCATGCCCATTACTGCTCTACAGGGCATGTAAAGCAGCTCTCAGTCTGGCCCTTGGTAACTTACAAGCCAGCACAATGAGAGTCACTCTTCAGAATTCTTTGCCTCCCTTCAGTCATTTGCAAAGGGATAGAACTGATCAAATAAAGTAATGAATGGAAACAAACATGCCTGCCATAGTCAATAAGAATTGTTTGCTTCCCAGCAGCTTGCGAAGGAAATGGCCCAGTGTTGGTAGATGATGAGCCCTAATTTCTAAAGGAGTGAGTCTGTGCTAGCTTGTAACTCAGGATGGCCCCTATGTCTTGAGTGGCACCAGAGAAGTATTAGCCCATCAAAAATTCCCTTTTATACTCCAAAGTTGTGCTGTTTGCTTGGTTAAAAGACAGTGTTACCAGGCATCTCTGCCTCTTTGAAAATTAGCCCCAGCAGGTGAACCATTACGCTTTCTGTGCTGTGTGAAATGGTTTTGGCAAAGCGTCAGAAGTCATCAGTGTACATGTGTTTGGTTTACTGCATGCAAAAAAATATATGCAAGAACAGTATAAAATAGTAATACTTTCTGATGCATCTTAAAACATATTGCACTAGATGCCAGCATGGCGTATGGTCACTTTCCACCATGATGCCAGTGACCTTTAGCCATCCTCACACATGGGGAGCATCACCCCAGTGCCCTGGCTGCATAGAGCTTGTGCAGGGGATCCTACACCACCCAGCCTCTTTGCTGCCAGTGTAGAGGTATGGCTTGGAAAAGAGAGTGTGGCAAGGATTCACCGCTGCTGTACAAATCCACCTGCTGTTCCTGCCTCCGTGGGTTGTTAGCAGCTAGTAGTCTAGGATCGAAGGAATCCAGCTTGAGCTCTCTGCTTCTTGGCTAGAGTCATGTATCTGACTCACTGCCTTTTACGAATAGGTAGCCAATCAGCAAATATATTTCTAAAGCACCCCTCATCATAGTACATCGGCACCTACATAGTCTCAAAGGAGAATGGACATTTTTACTTTAGCACATACATTTTTGGTACATATAAGTACACTGGTCTCATGGCCCGCATTTTGGCCCCCAAACAGCTGATTAATACTGGCACATAAGGTTGCAGCCTGAATTGTTTCATGCTGAAGCGCTGTTGTGGGCTAGTCAGAGTGATCTATCCTTATAGAAGAGCACTAAAGTATTCAGCATTAATGATCCAGAAAGGTGCAATTTACAGTTGGGTTATGGCAGGGGTTGGAGAAATTATATTAGCATACAGCATTTATTTGTGTCCTTTTCATGCCTGACAGAAATTCGTAGACTTACAGAAAGACAAATGCCATCTCTGTGTGCACTTGCAGATCCAAATAGCCAAGAATTTTGGGATGTTCAAAATTCGAATACAAGTTTTGCAACTTTAGCCCATTTCTAGTTGGCTAGAAACACAGAAGAGAATGTTTAGCTATGTATTGCCAATATTAAAACATTCTAGCATCCCATCCTGATAAAAACTCATCCTGTGGCATGTCTATTGTATGATAAAGAAAGGTCTGCCACTGAATTTATAAATCCACTTTTGAATAACTGTGTATATTTTGTAGAAGAAATGTGCCTGTTTTTATCATCCATTTATAGAGTAATCTTTTACAGTACTTCATTATGTGCTGCACCCAACCCTCCTTCCCAGAATCTCCTCTCGCCCATGTGTAAGATAAAAGTTTAAATCATACAATACAGACTGCACTATGGGCTGAGAAGTCAGCTGAATTATCTTGAATTGTTTATTAAGGAGTTATACATTATAAAGAAAGAGTTAAATGAAGTCAGTTTATATGCATATTTATTTTTTAGAATTTTAAAATAAAAATTGAGTGCAGCCTATTAAGGTACTTATGTGGCCCCATTACCATACATCTAAGAACCTCAGAATCTTTAATGTATTTAGACACACAAGACCCTGTAAGGTAGGGCAGTGCTGTTATCCCCATTTTACAGATGGGGGAATTGAGGCTAGGCCAAGGTCAAATAGACAATCTGTGGCAGACCAGAGACTTGAACTCAGATCTTTCAAGTATCAGGTTCTCATTCTAATTCCTGGACTCTCCTTCCTCTCAAGTAATGATGTAGCGTAATCTCCCTGGGAATAAATGAACGCAAATCATATTTAAGGCTATATCAAAAATCATTTTCAAAGCTTTTGTTGAGAGATCTCATGTAACATCTGTAACTGAGTCAGAGATATCCATTAATGTACTTTACAAATTCCACCACTGACTTAGATGTTATAAATAGGCTTGGCAGAATTCAGTTGTTGTTTTTTTATCATTTCAATGGCTGATATCAATGGGTTTTTTTAAGCCTTTGCCCTCATTCTTATGCATTTAAATTTTCACAGCTGTGGAAAATTATAGGGGAGGTCAGACAGTAGGAGGAGTCAGACAATCACTATTTAATGACAGGAGACATTGAGATTGGAAACATAAAACCACATTAAACCATAAATTGTCAACATAACATGTCAAAACATAAAAAGTAAATATCCTTAAGTCAAACTCTAATAAATTCTTGAGCAACATTTCTCTTACTTTGCCTATATATACATTTCAATTATTATTGATGGAAACATTTTTGTCAGTCTCCGTGTATACGGTGAAATCAGCATTTACGGATAAAAATCTGATCCAGCCAAGCCTAATTATAAAGCAAGGGTTAGCCCTGAATAGATCGTGTTAACAAGTATTTAAGACTGCTATCAGCACTTGATACATGTGTAACGTCTGCTTATTCTAGGTAAACTCCGGCACCTCTCAGCTTGGCAGTTCAGAGCCCAGGCAACTCTGGGCTTGCTGCATCAGTTATGAACATAAAGAAATTGCTTGAGCCCCAGCACCTCTTTCATTACAAATTAGGCACTGGGCAAAACTGAACTTTGCCTGTATAGCTTAATTTGCTTGTGCTGGGGGTCAGGGGAGAATGGGGAGTTGAAATAGGCTATATTGGCAAATCTGTGAATTTTGCTGGTATCAGCAGTGTCCATGTAGTACACCAGTATAACTCTGCTGGCAAAACGTTCCTACTGTAAACCTGGCTCAAGAGAAGAAGCATAAGAAAGAGGGAAGTTGTGGTGCATTCATAAATGATGCCTGGGAACACACACAACAGTATGGAGCTGCCAAGTGCAAGCAATTTACATAAATTCTCCTCATCAGAAAAGCAAGCGTGCTGAAAAAGTTCTGACGTGCATGGTAAGTGAATGCTGACCCTGGGCAACCTTGATTTACATAGCGGACTTGGGACCCACTCATTAGCTCAACAACTCCTAATCATCATTACCTGGCATATGTAAATACTCCCTGAGATTCGTGACGATTCGTGACAGTCACTAGTGTTATCAGACCCATTTTTTTCACAGTGATTGTGATGTGACAACTGCCTGTGTAGTTGAAATCAGGGCTTTGTATCACACAGTCTAAATTAATAAAGTGAAAATACAGCCTTTAACACAACGTATGGTTTTGCCTATTCTTACAATGCCCTACTTGTTCCAAAGGAAAGCAATTTTATGCTCCACTGAAGCATGGTTAGCTTAGCCTTCAACTAGCAGCAAATGCCAGATACTGCAAAATGTAACAATTATGGAAGATATGTCCTATATTTATTTGCACGTACTAGAATAAAGACGGATTTCAGAGAGAGCTGGAACTGAAGTGCACCACCTGCTGCAAATACCTCTGAACTTTGGGAAAGTCAAGTACTTCAACTTTTGTATTTCTGCCTTCATTACATTGTTTATATCCCAATTTATCAAAGTTCCCAAGACATACCTAACTTTAAGTATGTAACTAGTCCCTTTGAAATCAGTGAAATGACTGACATGCTTAAAGTTAGGCAAGTTCTTAAATACCTTGATGAACTGGGATCTATGAGCCTTGTAATGAATGGGTAATAAACTAACCCTGAACGGAATCTCTTTTCATGTCATTAGGTGACTATCTGCATGGAGCAGCAATGAACACTACAGGACGATGATTTCTAAAACACACCATTTGTTGCGCACTAACTGGTCTGTGTAGCCCCTGCTGGTGTGCTTTAATGTAGTGCTGTTTGAAACAGTACTACATCAATACTGTACTCACTAGGGAACTTTTACTGCTCACCAGCAGGGTTTGCACAAACAAGTCAGTTCACAACACATTCGTGTGCTTTAGAAATCACACCTTTGTATTGTGCATTGCTGCTCCAAGTCAACATGCCCTTAAATATCTTATATAGGAGACAACTCTCAGTTGGGACATCCAAATAGCAAATGTGGATTTAAATGCCTAAACTTGGCCCCCCAAGTTTGAAAGTGTTAGCCAGAATACACAATATATATGTTATACTGAATTGTTTTATTAAATGATGTTCTGATGTTATTGAAATGAAGCATTTTTACCTTATCAAAACAAAATGATTAGACTTTATCCAAATGAAACATTTGAACAGTTCTGAATTAAACATTTTCAGAATTTCTGTTTTGTGGGAAATGTTGATGTTTTCATTTTGATTTGGCACAAAAATAAATTTCTGCATGTTGGAATTTCCTGTGGAGTGGCCATTCCGGTTTCCAGCCAGTTCTCCTATCTATGCCATGGATTGAAACAGTACATAGCAGTGGTCCTGGGCTATAGCCACTTAGGATGACCAAACGTCCTGATATTATTGGGACCATCCCAATATTAGGGGATTTGTCTTATATAGGCAACTATATCTGCCTTCCTCCACTCCCCCCGGAAAAAAAAAGTGTCCCAATTTTTCACACTTGCTATCTGGTCACACTCTAGCCACTGTAGGTGTGCTTCTTAATAAGGTATTAATTGATTAGTGGATGAGCATAAATAGGAAGCATAAAGGGGGCTTATTGCTGAAGAAACCATGCAAATGTTGAGTTATTTAGTAAAAAAAGCCCACTAACTTGAACTTTATATCTATCTGCTGCACATAATGTTAAGAACAGAATGCACAGTCCCTGTTCCCGCACCTGAATGTTATCCCATACTGCACCGTTGTATCATGCCTGTCTAAGGACAGAATGCTGTGCAAAGGACACACATTTTTCCCTGTACAGTGCAACTCCATGGCATCAGTGAAGATCCATACAAAACCACAAAATGTGGGGCTGGAGACTGGAGGCATAAAAAGATTACCCAGCCATCAAATTGTAAGCAAAACTCATTGATTTCTTTGTGGAGTTTTGCCTAAAAACCTATTGCTATGTTTGCCTGTCTTTTGAAGTGGAAATGCAGTGTGAGGAATATTGTTGTTGTTTTGTGGCAGCTGAATAGAAAGAGAACGTGCTTCACAGCTAATAGATATTGAAGAATATAACCCGGACAGAAAGGTTCCTAGGAATTCAGTGCTGCTGCTGCATGGAGATAATAAATATTGTGCCCCTAAGATCACAATGAGTGATATTGTTCATAAATCCTTCCTTAGCTTTTGTTTGGTTACTTACATTCTCTAAGTGCATTGCACTGGCCAGAAGGGAGCAAGTGGAACCTGTTTCTTGGTGGTTGCTATTTGTACAGGAGTGATGGTTGGATCTTTGCAGCAGTGGGAAAGGGCTCGGTTAGTGGCTGAGATTGCAGACCTCTACGTACACTGTGCTGGTTTGCCTTTGAGTGGAGAAGAGAATGATCAGCACTTCCATTAGGAAAACCCTAAGAGCAGGAGAGATCTAAGGGCCAATCCTTGGGTCTGGCTGCACTTGGCACAGGACTCTGGGCTGTTTGGCAAATCTAGGCTCACGTGACCCTGGGCTTGCTGAGATTGCACTCTGAACTAGATACACTTTCGGGGCCCTGTCATCCCAGCCATAGCATGAGGTAGAGCAATGGAGAAAGAGGCATTTTATGTGCCATGGTTTCAACACAGGGACTAGGATAGAGTTTACAATGCCTGTCCTGGGCTGTTTCGGACCGCACTGTCGTCGGTGCCCATTCACCTTTGACAATGTACCATGTTGTCTCCCTACTATCCCTGTTTTCCACTTTCCCCCTTACTAACGAATCCACTTATTTGTTTTTTCCATTTCCTTCTCCTTTGCCATTCCCCTACGGTAGCATCTTCATGATGGCCCCGGCCCTTCCCTTTGAATATATATGGTCTTGTTGCCCCTTTTTGGCCCCTGACCTCATACTGGCTGCATGGGCAGCTGCACTTCACCGCATCATTGCAAGCACAGTTGCCTGTTACTTTCTCTTTTGCAGATATAGGGAGAAAGAGACCCATTTTCCCCAGGTGGAAGC
Organism: Chelonoidis abingdonii; assembly: GCF_003597395.2. Classification (NCBI taxonomy): domain Eukaryota; kingdom Metazoa; phylum Chordata; order Testudines; family Testudinidae; genus Chelonoidis; species Chelonoidis abingdonii. Next base: position 100,326,490 of record NC_133776.1, on the reverse strand, counting down.
TGATGCAATTTTCTGACATGACTAAAGCAGTCCCTGTTCATTAATGCATCTAGGAAAAGGGAAATGGAGCCCTCCTGTTTAATTGTGCCTGTTGTTTGGCCTAGGTTAATTTTGATTTTTCTCTTTTGATTCCTTTGTTATGTTTATTTCATGGGATTTACGTCACCTCTTTTTCTCTATAATGTATTTTAAATATTTCTATCTGAAGTGATCACTTACAAGGTTTTGAAATTATGCTTTTTTGACACTCTTGTGTTCACCTAAAATTCCCGTTGATTTTCTTTTTCCCAAATTACCCTCATGCATCTACAGGCTAGTGCTGTTATGTTGGAAAATTATGTGTATTTTATTAGAACTTAATGTTAGAAGGCATTTTCTACCCTGAGATCTTTGTCTCCCCTATTTCTGATTATGAGTGTTATGTTAACAATTATTTGTTGTTATGCTTATTCAGTGGTTGCATTTTTCTGTAGGAGGCTTTGAATATTCATTTCAGGAGCTGAAAAAGACTTGAGGAAGAAAGTCAGAATGTTCTGTAGAAAATTCCCCGAAGTCACAAACAAATATTTCCAGACATGAAAAACATTCAGCCAGCCTGAAAATTCCTCTGAAATATATAGTGGAAATAGACACATTTCTGTAATGTTGACATTAGGACGTAGCTTCCATTGTTCCACACAGACAGAGTATGTGGACAGAATGATGATGTTGCTGTCCTGACTTTGAGGAATTTAACATATTATACAGACTAAAATAATTTTTAATTGGACACATTTTACGTTTTTATCTGAGTCCAGACAATGCATGTGGTTACCAGAGGCTTCAATAAACTGCCAAATTATATTACAGAAGTTGCTATTGGATTAATGAAAAACATGTAACAAAATTATCCCAGTGAGGAGATGATCCTGCTGGAGGCTTTAATTTCAATTAGTAAGACAAAATTAGTTTGAAATGAAACATAACAACTAATTGTCTAGCTTTTGCTCAGTTGATAAATATGCTAGTAGATTCCCTTCCCAGGATGCCATTTAATTGTCTATATAGATTTCAAGATAAAGTTCACAAAACTACCCAACTTGCCTGACTCCCCTCACTTTCTCCTGTCTTACAGCTACACCAAGCACGTAGAGCTCTGCTGACTTGTATATCACCTCTTATAGGCCACAGTAGTGCAACTGATTGCTTCCAGGAGACTGCTAAATCCGCCTAGATCCCTGATGAAGACCCTGGGGCTGCATGCGGGAGTGGCTGTCCACCTGCATGCAAGGGGTTTCAGGAGTGCAGCCATACATTACACTTCTGGGGACGATGTCATAGATGAACCAACCCACATCACTGAGCACCTTTGGTTGTTCCCTGCAAATAGGTTGCAGCAATGTAGCACAGCTGGACCTTGGTCCAGTAAAGTATTTATGCACATGAATAATCCCATCGGGTGCTTTGTTGCACCAGGACTTAGGGCACAACACCTACTCAGGTGTCTGCCTGTATCGCTATATCTAATCTAGTGCTGTTGTACCACCCAACAAGAGCGTCACATTTTCTACCTTGCCTAGACACTTCAGACTGAGTTTAGGGGACTGTGTTTTTATCGGTTTATTTCTCAATAGGACATGGACAGAGGTTTTGGGGAGAGGTAGAAGCATGTTCTTTCCCTTTCTCTCATTACTGTAACCAGCACCACTTACTGCATTCTCTGATAAAGAACATCCCAGCTGTAAAAACCCTTCTTCCTCAGACCTGGAGTTGGCAGTGGGACACTTCTAAATATTTTAGAACTGGCTTTTGTTGTTGCTGTTTTTAGAAGTCTTTTTATCATTGCTTTGTGGCTTCTATGATTATTTTGTCATATCATATTAAGAAGTTTTGCCATTTTTTCACTGGAAAGAGAACAGCATAAAATACATATTATTTATTTAGTTTATAAACATTGAAGCCAATCTGCCAGATAAATTAGTGTTTTGACATTATCTTGACATTGCAGGTTGGTCTGCCCAGATTTGCACTGATATTGTCTAGAAATTGTTTTGATGCGGTTTTCTCTAATACAATTAATCTAATCATCTTTAACCTGCATTGACACCGCCTTTCCTCTACCCGTGTCCTAACAGCATCACAAGATTGCATTGGCTTTGGCTTGTAATCATGCTGACACGGTGATGTCGTCTCCTAAGACTTGCAGTGAACTCATATTTCAATTCTCGGCTAAGATAAGCACTCCAGAGTACACAGATATATAAACGATCTTTCCAGGCTTGTATTGGCATTTTATAAGGCATTTTAACTCAAAGGGACAGTCTTGTGGGCACTGGGTTTAGGAGATCTGGGTTTAGTTCTAGCTCTTGTACCAATTTCCTGTGTGACCTTAAGCAAATTGCTTAATCTGTCTGCGTCTCAGCTCCCCAGCTGTAGGTCACATATCTAAGGAGCTAGCAGGAGCTGACTAGGTAGGGACATGCTCGGCTGAGAGAATGGAGAATGAAAGATTTGCTGACACTTTGTCCAACCATCGCTATTCTTTACTGGTAGGAGATAATGATCTGCAAGGGCCTTGGCTTATGACTGCATTCATTTTCTGTGCTTGGGGGAAGTACAGTCCAGCCCATTGTGACTCTTGCTCCACCAGCAAGCACAATTTGGCTTCTGAGGATGGCTGCAGGTACCTGGATGGGCTAAGAGCTCACAGTTCTCTTGTCCTTTGGCAGAGCAATTTTCGCTGCATGTGCTAACCCAACATCGGAAAACAGACCGTTGCAGAGGAATGCCCCAAGTGGAAAGTCCCTGGTGCTGGAGCTTTATCGGCTGTTCTGGGACATTATAAAAGCAAAGAAGGCAGCATTTCAGACTTCCATAATGATTCCCAGAAGATTAAGATAAGGCATACAAAATCCAGAGACAGACCATGTTCCAGTAGTGCATGTGATATTGGCCTCACTAGACAGGAAGAGGTAGTTGAGCAGGATTTCCTGTTTCTTCTCTACACAGACAGCATCCTCTAGACCAGTGTTTCTCAATGATGGGTCTGTGGACTGGAGCTGTGTCAGGGAGATCTCAGGGACCAAGTTAAGAAGGCAGAAAGCTGGTCCCTGTATCAAAAAGGTTGAGAAACACTGCTTTAGAAGGCAGACTTCAGGGTAGGACTTTGGAATTTAGTCCCCCTCAGGTCTTTTTCTCTTGGAAAATGTTAAAGATGCTGCCATGGTGGCCTGAAATTAACACTGTAAGGGGATGGTATGCTCTCAGTTCTTGGCTCCTGAGCGTGGGTTCCTGAGACAGGAGAACCCATAAGATGTATCTTGGCACTATGAGTGCCCTCCAGGGTAGGAAACTAGGGAGTAAAATTATCTCACCATTGTGTAGAAAGAGCTGCGAGTTTTTGCTTGGAGTCGGCATATGGTAACAAGTGTATACATGCAAAGCTACGGAGGCTATGCAAAGTATGCTATCAGGAAGAAGCAAGTATCCCATGAACTAACGCTGGTACCACTAGGCTGCCTACCTTTCCAGTTTGTTGACAAGCTTAATCCCCCCCCCCCCCCAACTTGAAGATTCCTAGCGGATCTGGATGTCCACAGAGGAGACAAAACTGACAGAAGTGATAAGAGTCAAAATTACACCTTTGTGATTTTCTCCCAAGCATTAAGTCTGTTGGTTTAGGATGAAGTTTGTCCCAGTTCATAGGGCCTAAGCAATGCCCTGTACAGCACTGGGATATCTAACATTTGTGTTGTCACATCATCCCATGACATCTTTGTCCTGCTGAACTGAACCTATTGAGAGCAACTTCTCAAAGAAGCTTATGTATTAATGTGTAAATATGTTGCATTCAGATACCACAGCTGAACATCTAATTAGATAGATGTGGGATATTGGCATTACCTTATTCTTACCCTGATTAATATTTCTAGTATTTTTCCTACTGTTTAGTCACTTTTTTACAAAAGGTACCTGGCTGGAAGATTCAGCCTGATTTTTTCATGACATCATTACATTGGACATTGAGCACTGACGTTGTAATGCAACATTTTGCTCTTTCATTTTGTGAGATGATATCAGCTCCATTGAAATGGAGCAAATGGCTTCAATGGGTTTTACATTTCAGAGTTGATGGTCTCCAGAGCTGGTGGTTCCACTATGAGACAAAAACATCAAGATCAATCAAGAGTATTGGTCAGTAAATACTAACGGTGAAGCCACACTTATTTCTGGGATCTTTTCTAGGTCCTTTTGTGTGTAGACACAGCTGTTACATTAGCTTCTCTCCAGATTGCTGATATATCTCATGTTTATGATGAGTTTTAAATATATTTGCTAAGGAATTCTTAGGCTCCTTCTTTCTCTTCCCAATTACAGAGAGATGGCCTTCCTTTGGACTCAAAGTTTTGTCAGTCTGCATTCTAATTATTTGATTGTTGAGGTGCAAACCCATTTTCCTTTGATATCTGTCATCTGTCACTTGCCCTCATGTTATAACTCTGAGGCAAATAAATCCATTGCCATTTCTCCAAGGTTTTATTTTCTCCCTTAGTGACCTCTTGTTTCTCCTGTTTTTGACACATCTCCTGTGTGCATTAACCAAATATGCAATCATCTTTTCATTCTCTATCTTTGCTTTCCTTATGATTTTTTACACTTCATTAAACTTCCCTCTGTAATTGCACCTCTTTGTCATACCAAAGTTTTATGGTTCTTTCCTCTCCTCTATCACTTCTTGTGTTTCTTTATTATTCACGTTAGCTTTTTTGACATTGTGCTCCTAGTACGTTTTCTAGGTGTCAGGCAAGCTCTTAGGCCTAAACAGATTTCTCGTTGAACATTTTCCATTTCCACTTTATTGCTTTACCTCAATGAATTCCATCCAGAAGTTCCTGTTCTTCTAAAATTTGCTGTGCTGCTTTTATTCAGTGTTCTTCCCCTTGGTCTTATTTATAAACCTGGTTGGTAGATCTTGAACGCTTGCATGAGCACAGCTCATTTAAGAATACAGTTTTGTCATGACTGCTGTGGGTGGGTTATATGACACCTACATCAAAATTATATAATTCTCTGTATGTTAATTGTCATACTGAATCAGACCAGCAGTCCTTCTAGTCTGATATCCTATCTCCAAAAGTAGCCACTCCAGATGGTTTAGAGGAATGTGAAGAAACTCCATGATGGAATAACCTGTCTAAGGGAAAGTTTCTTCCAAACTCTTGTCAATTAGTGGTTGGCTTATACCCTGAAGCATTATGTTTATATCTCATATGTGTTTTATCTTATCAAATGAAGCCGCAGGTGTTCTCAATATCAATATAAATGCCTAATTCTTTAAAAATCCTATTTATCTCTTGGCCTCAGTGCTACCTTGTGGCAATGAGTTCTATGGGCTAGTTAGATACTGTGTAAAAATAAGTATTTCCTTTTATCAGTTTTGTATTTATTGCCTTCCAGTTTCATTGTATACTCCTTTATTCTTATGTTATGAGACAGGATGAAAGGAAAGCCTAAGTTACCTTCTCTGTACCATTCCCTATTTTATATACTTCTGTCATGTCACCTTTTCTTCATCTCCCCATTACAGTAAACAACCTTTATGGTTTTAGTCTCTCCTCGCATATAATTTTTCCCCAAGCTCCTGATTATTCTCAATGCCCATCTCTGGACTTCTTCTATTTCTAGGTCTTTTTCAGACGGGGTGACCAGAATAGAACACAGTATTTGTGGTAAAGTCAGATCATACGTTTCTATAATGGCATTTTAGAATTTCCAGCCTTGCCTTCTATTTCATTCCTATACAGCTAAACATTTTGGTTTCTTCTTTTGACCACTGCAGATCAATGAGCAGAGGTCTTAGTTGACCTGTGCACAACATACCTGGGTCTTTTCCCTCAGAAGCCCTGAGATAATTTAGTGACAAGCACAGTATAAAAATCTATACAGGAAAGAATTTCCTGAGAAATTACAGCTAATTTAGAACCCAGATATGTATGAGTAGTTCAATTGTTTTCCTTCCAGTGTGCATTCTTACTTTGCATGTAGCAGCAATTAATTTCATCTGGATCTGCCATCATGCTCTTCCTCCTCCATCCTGAGTCCAGCAGGCGGCCATTGATAGCATAGGAGAAAAAGGCTCTCAGTTCAGTTGCATGGCCCAGAGCAGCCCAGAGCTGTAATAGCAGGAGAAGTCCTGCTCAGCCCCATGTTGGAGCATGCCTAGTGTGGACAGAATCTAAGAAGTCTCCACCGAGCATGTGCAAACTTCAATTTTTCCAAAGGCTTATAACTTGGCCAGATTTGGGCAGAGGTTCAAAGGGAGGGCAAAAGGCGCATCCATAACACAAAGTCTGCCCCCTGTCAAATGTCAAGACCCTTCTACACAGTGGGGGGGTACTATAGCTTTCCAAAGAAAAGCTAACTACAGTATTTTTACATGAGCAAAACTATTTATTTTCCACTAGCCTTGTTCTTGCAACAGCTAAACAGTTTTGGCTGAAAGAAAATTTCAGCCTAAATTGTTAAAGATGGGCAAAGCTTTAATAAGCAACTGAAAACAGGGTCTTATAATAGGATGTGTTGGGCAACCTTAATTGACGGTGCTGCTAGCCTGGGTTGTTATAGGTAGATGTATTTTTTGTACACTGCGTGGGGAAAGTTACATGAATACGTATGTATGGATACACGTTTTGGTTGTATATTTACAAAGCGACTCTTCCTTTCAGCAACTAGGTATGAAGTTTAACCCCAAGTAAAAAACCTCAATGGAGCTCTTCTGGAGAGGGAGGGTGGGCTATGATTACCTTCCTGCTTCTCTGTTACTCTTTTTCTTCCAGCAGCAGAAGAGATAATCTTTAACGTACTTTCCAGGAGCTCTCAGTCCTCTCCCTTGTAGGTTTTTCCCCCTCCAATTCTGTGCTGCTCACGGAGGAAACATCACTTGCTATTTTGGGACTCAGACCACAACTCTGCCTTCCATTTTCTTTGCTGCTCCAAACAAATAGCACCTCGTTTTGATGCTCCATCTGTACTCCTCTGCCCTGCCCTGTGTGTTTAATGCTGGAGCCTACACAGTATAATCTAGAGGTGGGCAAACCATTCTAATGAACAATTTTGCAGTGGATTTTGCCTCATTCGGTTTGTGCTGAGGAACTGTCAGTGAACAGACTGGGACTGTTTTAAACTTATTTGTTACCCATAATCATTCTTGGTCTAGCGTTTGCTCATAGTCAGTTTGTTGTGAGTACCTGATGACAGAATTCAGGCCTGTATTTTCAAAAGTGACTTGAGGGGGACCCATCTTGAGACACTTTAAAGGGGTCTGATTTCAGAGAACAGGTGCTCAGCACTTTCTGAAACTCTGGCTCCTTTAAGGTATCTCACCCAAATCAAGTGACTCTGGGAAATTTTCAGCCCTTCTGACTGAGCACACAGGTCACATGACATATTTCTGATTCCTGATGGATGCATTCAACTCTGAGATGCACATTTCCAGGGTGGATACTTGGGCTGAGTTTGAAATTTGCTTTCCATAAATTTTTTGCCATGTTTGCTTAACATAGGCTGTCTAGGTGAATACCTCTGCCAATAAACCCACTGGTTAGACATTTCATGGGATGTCAGCACTCATGGAGCACAAAGGTAGAATGAATGCACGTGAATATCCCTGGGGAAGTGTTTGCCAGGTTCTCTCAGCTCTAATATAGATATCTCCCTCCCCTCCCAAATCACAATCAGAGCAAGATTATTAGAGAGACCAGATGGGTGAGGTAATAAAATTTGAAAAAAATATTATCTCATCCCCCTTGTCTCCCAATCTCTGGGACTTACATCTACAAGAAAGGTTGTGGCAGACAATGTCATCTCATTCTGTTACCTTACAATTTCAGCTGGGTTTTAGCAGGCTTCTGCAGTTGGAACAGCTTAAAAAATGTGCTATTTGGATACAATTCATCCTTCACTGTGAGTCTAACAGAAGAATTGTAAAGTCTCCGAGGCAGGGACTGGCTCTCTGTGCTGTGTTTGTACAGAACCTGGCACAGAGGGATCCTGGTCCTGACTGGGCTCTGAGGCACTACAGTAATACCAAGTATTAAGAAGAAAAACGGCAGTGAGTTTGCAAAGCTGGGGCAGCTTGTCAGTCAGAACATGAAGCTGGGATGCTGCAGATCTGTTCATTATGCATCACTTCTCTTCTCTAAAGTGTGCTTCTCCTATGCATCATTCCTTCTGAAGCATCCGGAATCAGCCACTGTCAGAGATCGGACACTGGGCTAGATGGACCATTGGCCTGACTCAGTCTGGCCATTCTTATGTTCTTACCTGTACTTAAATAGTCACCATTTCCTAACCTGACTTATTCTGACCTTTTGGACTGGTACACAGGAAAAGTAAGTAAGCCTTCCTGGACTTCCCAAATAACACAGGGATGGTCCCTTTAGGAAGGCTAACAACAACATGAATACCGAGATGTGCATTGTGTTTGTACATGCTGAGTCAGCGTGATCTGATTTCTGCTCCTGGCTCTGCCTCAGATTCCCCATGTGACCTTGGACAAATCATTTAGTCGCTCTGTGTCTCAGTTTACCTACCTGTAAAATGGGTATAATAATTCCTCTTGCACTGTGCTGCTGTGTGAGGCTTAATTCCATAATGTCTGTAAAGGGTGTGAAGGTTCTCATATGGAAGGTGCTGCAGAAATGCAAAATATTCTACTGAGTAATTCACGTTCATACCAGCCCTTGTCCAGGTATTTATGCAAGGGGAGAGAGATATCACAGGTGGGGAGTGGACAGATGCAGCACTGGCGCTCCGGAGCCTACTGCAGGGATTGTACTATATAGCACAACAGGGAGTACGGAGGATGGGTTTAGAGGAAAGGGGGCATGGCTAGGCCCCAATAAAGGAGTGGATGGTGCCATCAGCAGCCAGCTCTGGCAGGCACCTACTTGGGCAATCATATTCCTCGAGCTTGGAGGAACAGCAGCACACACCCTGGGTCCCGACAGTGTTGGTAGCACCGCACCCTGAGCCATCCTTCCCCTCGTGTACAGCAGCAGTTCTCAAACCTCAGTGCACCGCAACCCCCTTCTGACATCAAAAATTACTACATAATGCCCCCGTCCCCCAGCACAGGGCTGAAGCTGCCGCCCAAGACCCCTGCTGCCCCAGAGGGCTCAGGGTGGGGCTGAAATCCAAGCCCCCAGGTGGTAGTGGGGAAGAGGCTGAAGCCACCACCCAAGCCCACTACTGCCCCAGGCAGGTCAGGGAGATGAAGCTGGCCCAAGCCCCCTGCTGACCTGGGCTGAAGCTGGAGCCCAGCGAGTCTAACACCAGCCCAGGCAGCCCCATTAAAACAGGGTTGTGAACCACAGTTTGAGAACTGCTGACGTAGCAGCATCTTGCCATTACAGTTGTGTTGGCCTGTCTCTGCTAGGGCAGGACCTGTGCTGTTTGCTAAAGCCGAATACCACAGGGGCAGATTGGAAAACTTCTGAAATGTTGAAATAAAACTAAACCTTTCCAGATTCCGATTCTCTCTTAGAGAGGCAGAGACCTAAAATGATCAGTAAATAAATTTGTTAAAGGTTATTGGGCAATGAAGAAAAAGATCAACTACACAAAGCAGCAACAATTGTTAATATTGGCTAATCAGTTTTTAGACACTCCCTGAAATTATATGAATTGCAATTAATTAACTGGTGATTAAGTGTCTATCGATCCACTGGAATGTCTCTGCACTATTGAGTATCTTAACATAGGCCTGAAATTCCTACCGCAACTTGCAATATCATTGCTTTTACTTTAGATATTATTTTGAAGCATTTGTGTGTGTATATGCACGTGACAAACATTTTAATTCTCTGGCTTATTTTTTGTGATAGCGGAAATGAGAGGAGAGATACAGAGAGAGAAATCTCTCACAGAAGTTTATTTGATATCCTAGACCTAATACAAGAGTTGACATGATATATCAAATATATATACACGATCATGTACATAAATACAGTCAGATTTTTTTCAAGTATGTACTATTTGCAGTATGTATGTAGGTGGCCAGTACTGGATTTTTATGGTTATCATTTAAGTGTGAATTTAGACAATGTTTAAAGTGACTATTATCTAATAGGCTGGAAGAAGCCTCTTGGGGCTGTTATCATCTCTCATGCAAATGCATGTGAAGACAATTTGAAAATGCATATTATGATCTTGATGGAATGCATAGTTTCTGTGGAGCTGCGAAGGGCTTTTGTGTTGTGTCACTCCACAGCTGACTACTAGTGCTAAGCTATTCGCGCCATGTGACATGAACACTGGTTAATAGAAGAAGGAGAGTGGATCCCTGGGGGCTCCAGACCAAAACCCTTACTTACAGGAGAAATTAGTCTACAAACTTGATTGGGGGAAAACTATAGTCCAGTCTCCTAGCTGGAATGGCTAAGGGGGAAATGGCCCAGAAATCCAAGGTAAGTTAAAGATGAGAGTAAAACTTAGGGTGATGATTTAGATGAACCTATGTGGGCAGTTTCAGTCATTAATAGTGAATATTGTAATGTGAGGTTAATAATGGACAATACCAAGAAGGCTGAGGTGTTTAATGCCTGTTTTGCTTCAGTCTTCACTAAAAAGGTTAATTGTGACTAGACGCTTAACACAATTAATATTAACCACTGGGGGAAGGAGCATAAGCCAAAACAGGGAAAGAACAGGAGAAAGAATATTTAGAAAAGGTTGATGTATTCAAGTCAGCAGGAACTGATGAAGTTTATCCCAGGGTACTTAAGGAATTACCTGAAGCAATCTTGGAACCACGGCAATTATCATTGAGAACTCATAGAGGCCAGGGGAGATCCCAGAGGCCTGGACAAGGGCAAACATAAGACCTATATTTTAAAAGGGTAACAGAGAGGACTCAGAGAATTATAGACCAGTCAGCCTAACTTCAATACCTGGAAAGATACTGGAACTAATTATTAAACAATCAATTTGTGAGCACCTAGAGGACAATGGAGTTGTAAAAAACAGCCAGCATGAATTTACCAAGAACAAATCATGCCAAACCAACCTAATTTCCTCCTTGACAGGGTTACTGGCCCAGTGGGTCATGGGGAAGCAATAGACACGATAGATCTTGATTCTAGTAATCCTTTTGACACAGTCCCACTGGACATTCTCATAAGCACACCAGGGAAATGGAGTCTAGATTAAATTTCTATAGGGGGGTGCACAACTGGTTGAAAGACCATACTCAAAGAGTAGTTATCAATGGTAATCTGTCAGTCTGTGAGGGTCTATCCAGTGGGATCCTGCAGAAGTCAGTTCTGGGTCTGGTTCTGTTCAATGTTTTCATTAATGACTTGGCTAATGGAGTGTAGTATATGCTTATAAAATTTGCAGAGGACAATGAGCTGGGAGGGGTTGCAAGCACCTAGAATGACAGGATTAGAATTTGAAAGGACCTTGACAAATTGGAGAATTGGTCTGAGATCTACAAAATGACATTCAATAAAGACAAGCGCAAAGTACTTCACTTAGGAAAGAAAAATCAACTATACAATTACAAAATGGGAATAACTGGCTAGACAACAGTACTGCAGAAAAGAAGCTGGCTGTTATAGACTCATAGACCCTAGGACTGGAAGGGACCTCGAGAGGTCATCAAGACCAGTCCCCTGCCCTCATGTCAGGACCAAATACTGCCTAGACCATCCCTGATAGACATTTATCTAACCTACTTTTAAATATCTCCACAGATGGAGATTCCACAACCTCCCTAGGCAATTTATTCCAGTGTTTAACTACCCTCACAGTTAGGAACTTTTTCCTAATGTCCAACCTAAATCTCCCTTGCTGCAGTTTAAGCCCATTGCTTCTTGTTCTATCATTAGAGGCTAAGGTGAACAAGTTTTCTCCCTCCTCCTGATGACACCCTTTTAGATACCTGAAAACTGCTATCATGTCCCCTCTCAGTCTTCTCTTTTGCAAACTAAATAAACCCAATTCTTTCAGCCTTCCTTCATAGGTCATGTTCTCAAGACCTTTAATCATTCTTGTTGCTCTTCTCTGGACCCTCTCCAATTTCTCCACATCTTTATGAGCCAACAATGTGATGCATTTTCAAAAAAGGCTAATATTCTGGGTGTATAAATAGGAGTGTTTTATGTAAGAACAGGAGGTAGTTGTCCCGCTCTACTAAGCACTGGTGAGGACTAAGCTAGAATAGTTTTGCATCCCACACTTTAAGAAAGATGGACAAACTAGAGACAGTCCAGAGGAGACTGGACAAAAATAATAAAAAAGTTTAGAAAACCTGACCTCTGAGGAAAGATTTAAAAACTGGGTACGATTAATCTTGAGCAAAGAAGACTGAGGAGAGGATTTGATAATCTTCAAATAAGTTATTAAGAGCACATTGAAGGTAGGACAAGAAGCAATGGGCCTTGTCTACAGCAAGGAAGATTTAGGTTAGATATTAGGGAAAACTCTCACTGTAAGGATAGTTAAGTACTGTAATATGCTTCCAAGGGAGGTTGTGGAATCCCCATCACCAGAGATTTTTAAGACCATATTGGACAAATACCTGTCGGGGTGGTCTAGGATTACATGGTCCTGCCTCAGTGCTAAGGGCTGGACTAGATGACCTCTCAAGGTCCCTTCCAGCCCAATATTTCTATGGTTCCATGTACTGGAGAGAGATGAACTTCTGAAAGTGTAGGGAACAAATGCTAGTGATTCATTCGTGCAAGTCTCTAACGGTTTGAAGCGCTAAAGCACTACATAAAGGCTGAATATTACTTCTAATTAGCAAATAATACAGTGGAACAATGTCATTAATAAGGGGTGGGGAGGAAGAGATCTGGCACTGCCTCAGAAGCTGGCTCCATGGCTAGAGATCACAGTGAATAAGAGCCATGCATGGCAAGAAAAAAACCAGGAGTTTCTCAAGAGCCTAGCACGGCAGTAAGAATGGGTTACATTTGTGCTTATTTTGTGTTCTTGCTGCAGCCCACGAGTGCAGACTCATGCTGTACCATTTCCTGCTCGTGTTACAGCCTTTCGGCTAGATTCAGAAGCAGAAACCAGTCCCAACTGACTCAGGACTTTTTTTTTTATTCAACTCAATAAAAAATCTGCGATTCATTAAGTGCTTGTCATGTTTTGATACGTGAATCAGGAACTGATCAATTGCCAGTCAAATTTAATAAAAGGAGCTCTATTCTTGGGAAATGAGCTCATTACCATGCCAACTATCGATTTTCCCTGACAAGCTGTTGTAAGTCGCAAAATGGGGACCTGATGCAGGTCTGTCTCCCTGCCGGCAGGAAATGGGACCTATTTCATTCAACCTCTTTATTTCAAAGGGTTTGGAGACAATCCTGTTTTTTAATACTGCATCAATGTCATTCTTTGGGGAAGGCCCTAGACTTCCCCAAGCTATTGGAAATTGTCCAGAGACTTTCCTTGACTTACCAGCATCACAGTGGTGGCAATATAACAGAAGAAATGCTGAGCTATAGCTCTGTATGTTGACTATCACGCTGTTCGTTGCACCGTAGCCACAGACAGAGGCACTCAAGTGTCACATCTATTGCTGTCTCGTTCTGCCAAGGCCAGACCACAGCGTCACTGGGCCGGGTTGTCAGGTACCATTAGCTCAGCTCTAGTAGGGGTACATATATTGTTTACTGACATCCACTGGTGTGCACAGATGCTGCAGCTGCAGATGCAAACAGGCATTTGCTTGGCAAATGCAGTAATTGCATGCCCAGTTGCCCCCCTTTTTTATTCAGAGATCTTGTTTCTATCAGCTGAGGCTGTGTCAACATAAGGATTTCCCGCCTCCCCCAAAAAACCCACCCTATTGTTGCTACCACCAGTTCAGATCATAGGAACATAGGAATCACCAGCCTGGATCAGACCCAAGGTCCATCTAGCCCAGTATCCTGCCTCCAACAGTGGCCAGCACCAGATGCTTCAAGGGAAGGTGTAAGGACCCCACAGTAGGCAGATATGGGATTGTCTGTCCCCCTTCCTTATAGGTCTCATCCTGATCTCTGTGCAAGAGATTAGATTCCCCGACATTAATTTATACTCACGTAGGGTATGTCTATACTTGGAGCAGGATGTGTGATTCCCAGTTCAGTGAGATCTAGTGCACATCTGTTTGTACTCGGGGCAGCTGGCCCTTGCTGCTTGCACTACCATGGCTACGCTACTATTTGGAGCACACTAGCTCAATGACCGCTAGAAGCATATCGCCAGGGCCACATGTACACCGTACCCTTAGATGCCCCTTTGTGCACTTTTTTCTGCATCCTTGAGATGAGTTAGAGCCACTTAGCCCCCTTCCACTGAAATGGAACAAGTGTAAGTAGGTGTGGAGAGAGTGGCAGAGCCTAAATTAGGATGAGATGGTCTTTATGACACCACCTTATGTGTCACTCTTGAGCTTGGCCCAATATAAATCCATGTCTGAGAGTGTGTGTGTGTGTGTGTGTGTGTGTGTATTGGCAGCTGATAAAGGCTGGGTAAGTGGCCAGTAGAGATTATGAATAATGAAGAGATTAAGTATAACTTTTCTTGTTCATTTATATCTTAAAACTAGAAGAAAAAAACTTAAAACCTACTGTTGTGACTTGAAAGTAGCTAACCGTGACTCAGCTAGTCCATGAAACCACATGCTTCTCTCACTGCTGCCCTAGTCGCCTGCTCCCCATTTAGTTGTTGCATCCACATTGTAAGGTCTCCGGGACAGGGATGTCTCCAACTATGTGTTTGTGCAGCTCTCAGCACAGTGGTACCCCGATCCTGATGGGTGAGCCCTCTGGATGACTCCGATCCTGATGAGCGAGCCCTCTGGGTGCTCTTTTAATACGAATAATAAATACTAATCAAGCACACCATGTGTGTGGCAGTGATTTTCATGTGCCAAATCCCATTGATTCAATTTGTTCCCCTGCACCCTGTCCTGCTATTTCATCTCTGTCAGGGAGATATTATTCTCTATATTATTCTGATATTCCCAACCTCTGTGGGTGTGAGACCAGACTTAACCCCTTTGACAACCTCTCAACAAGCAGTAAATAGGCTTATTTTTCAAATGCCAGCTGCTGGACAGGGGTTTCCTTCTTACTTCTCCCCTACACGTATACGTGGAAAATTCCCCAAAACTGCACTGGGCTGAGATGGAGGCACCTGTCATTGCCAGAACAGTGGCAGATTTAAGGGCTGGCGTTTGTGGTTCTGAAGGATTAAAACTGAGATTTTATATTATGTATTATTTGCATTGTAGCCCCTGTCATGGGCCAGGGCGTTGTATGAACACAGAGCGAAAAGAGATGGGCCTTGCCCCAAAGATCTTACAATCAAAGAATAAGACAAGAGACAAACAGACAGATGGGGGAGCAGAAGAAAGCAATGAGCCCTATTGTACACCAGCTACCCTAACCATTATATTGTGCCATTATCTGATTCCCTGCTACCAGATTCCCTGCCAGCCTTGCTTCTACCATTGGAATCTTACAAAACATTGGACTTCAACATCTCATGTTTTCTCTATAAAAAATATTTGAGTTCATTTTTAGAGGTTTTTTAATATGTATCAGTTACATAGGCTCTCTCAAGCATGGCCAATTGCACTGACAGTAACTAAAGCTTTACAGGTGTAAGCATATGGAAAACAATGGCCTCAAACAATATTTTAACACTCTCTAAAACTTTCCTAACATAGCTTATTCTGTACAATAGATACAATGTGCAGAATTCATGGCAGTGTTGCATAAGGATCTTAATGACATTTGCTTGGGATGTCCTGCATAGTTCACTCATAGCTCTGCCAGAACATCATCATTTATTTGTTCTCTATTATTACTTTCCGTTGCAGCAGTGCCTGCAATATAAGGTTCTCTCTCTTTGTCCCTAAGAACTCGGCATTTAACAAATGAGGGTTAAAGGAGAGGGCTACCCATACAATCAAAAATAGTTTGCTTGTGAACATATATGTACTGTCACCAATTGCCCCTTTACCTGGTTAATAGTTGGTGAATTTCTCATGGGTATCGCAGTCACACGTGGGTTTTTTGAGGCGATAGGAAGGATAATAGGGTAGTGGCTGCAAGGACTCCTCTAGGGAGGGTGTTGTCAGGAATCAGGGCCTGCAGTCCAGCTACTCTCTGGGCTCCCCAATAAGCACAGTTGGCTTGTAGTAGGTTGCCTGATTGGCTACATCATTTGATTGGCTGGCAAGGCCAGCGCTTAAGCCCTGCAGCAGTTTGGTGGCTGCTCAAGGTGTTTCCCCATTGCTGGGATAGTTCCTGTGTCTGCTTGTATCAGGCCTCGCCTTGCCCCTGCTTCTCCTTGTGCCCGGTAACACAGCCCTGACCCTCGGCTCCTGTTCCTGACTTCAGCTTGGACCGTTGGCTCTGGCGCCTGACCTCTGACTCCAGCTCAGATCCTGGATGTCAACTCAGGCTCTAACCACTGGTCCTGACTGTGTGCCCACACCCGAACAGTGACAGATGTTCCCTGTGGAAGGGGTGCTTGGAAGAAAGCACAAAGGTAGTTGGAGGAGTAGTGGATGAACAGCAGGGAGAGGCATGATAAGGCCGATAACAAGGACTCTTGTGAATAACGTGTCCATTCCAAACTCATGTCAGTACAACCTTTATACCACACAATCATGTATTTTCTCTCTCCATTGGTCTGAATATGGGTATTATATAGGCACAGATCGATGTCCTTATTATTACTGGTATTACTGTAGTGCTCTAGGTATGGACCAGGACCCTGTTGGGCTAGGTGCTAAACAAACAGTGTGTGTGTGTGTGTGTGTGTGTATGTGTGTGTGTGTGTGTGTGCACGCGCGCACACGCGCATCTATTTATATAGAGACAATTACACCCCATCCCGGAGCTAAAAATGCAAATACTATAAACCCATCCCCAATTTGCACCTACTAGTTAACCCCCTCGTAATTGATACCACCTGATAGCCTGCAAATTTAAATTTTCTCCCCAGTCCTTTTGCATATATGGACCGAAAAAGAGAGAGAGAGAGAATCCTGTTAGACACCATCTAGATAACTGTATATTTCAAAAGTTGTGTTGCACTCTGCAATTCCCTGATTTTAAAGATTTCATTGGCTAGCATCTCATAACCCTAATCTGAGGGCTACCATTCATCTATCAATGAGTAACTAGCATTGCTAAGTGTTCAAGACTTAAACTAAGGTAAATACCAAATAATTTCCAGTGAAATTTTCAAATTTTTTGGGCTCAGTTCTGTACTATGGGCTACATGCACACAGTTCCTGAAAGCAGAACACAGTGTTGCACTCTGCACTCAGTTCTGTGCTGTGGGCTACATGCACACAGTTCCTGAAAGCAGAAGACAGTCCTTAGCTGTACAAGGCTGGCCCTTTGGAGCTGTTAACCTGTGCCGCTGTCCACATTTCTGCAGTCCTCAGAGATGCTGCAATCAGTACTGTCTGGAAATGATTACTACTTTATCCGCTTTCAATATTTTCCTTCCATTGAACATCCTCTAAGCCATATGGCTTCATCCCCAATTCAACCCCCTCCCCTCCTTCAGAGGTTCTGCGCTAACATGCCCTGCCACCAGGGCAGCTCCAGGCCCCAGCATGCCAAGTGTGTGCTTGGGGCGGCAAGCCGTGGGGGGCGCACTGCCAGTGCCGCGAGGGCGGCAGGCAGGCTGCCTTCTGTGGTTTGCCTGCGGAGGGTCCGCTGGTCCCTGCGGGAGGTCCTCCGAAGCTGTGGGACCAGCCGACCCTCCACAGGCAAACCACCGAATGCAGCCTGCCTGCCGTGCTTGGGGTGGCAAAGTCCCTTGAGCCGCCCCTGCCTGCCGCTTGGCAGGGATGCCTGTGAAGTTAATTGACACTACCCATTGGAACAGGTATTTAACAAAGGATGTAATTTCTTTAGTGAAGTTTAATAACCTAGGGTCTGGTTCCCTATTGCATTACTCCAGCTTCATGTCAGGGTAAATCCATTAACTTCAATGGGACTTAATCATGTGCTTATAGCACTGCATTGAATGGGGATACTGTTAATCATATGACGTTAGGCATGTGAATAAGTGCATTAAATTGGGGCCTAAGACAAAACTCTTAAAATCCAGTGAAGGTTTTGCTTGAGTAAGGACTGTGGGATGAGGCCTGTGACAACGATGTTCTGCAAATTCTGGCAAGATTTTACAAAAATGTTACCAACTTCCTGTAGGCTACTGTAACGGGATCCACTCACCACTCTGGCACCTCCTCAGCCTGTCTTGGGAATTAGCTATGTGGTTGAGTGCGTCCTCTGTGGGTGGTGCATTGCCACCGTGACTCCCACTCTTGGACCCACATCTTTCCAAGGATCGCAGTGTCCTCTTCAACAACACAGCCCTCTGGCCGTCCCATACACTGTGCTCCCCCATGCCAGGGGACCTGCAGTGCGCTGTTCAGACACTTCCCAGCAATGGCTCCAGCACCCTCTTTACCTTCATATCAGGGCCTCTATCTGCAACACCTCAGCAGCCAGCCAGGAGCTGCCTCTGGCTCCCTTGACCCCTGTTTCCAGCCCTGCTCTGTCCAGGGTGCTGGTGGTTCTCTTGGTCCTTCAGGGACACAGTCCTTCCTCCATGGGCTCCTTTTTATAGGGTTCTACTTGGCTGCTCCCTTCAGCCCTCCTCTGATTGGTTGCCTCTGGTGCAGCCTCCCTAGGGCTGCTTTTAACCCCTTTTCTACCAGTGAGGGGCAGCCGCCCCATCACAACTACTTTCAAAGCTTTGGACTACAGTCTACAGAGATCTCAAGATGGGGTGTACAGTTAAATGGCTGTGCCAACAATGGGCACATTTTGCAATTAACATTGGAAACCTCAGACTCCTGACTGTAATGCATGCAGAAAGAGGAAAGATTTCAGCATTGCTCACTGGCAATAGGTATGCAATTTCTTTTATTGTCGATGGGTATTCCAAGGCAAATCTCTTCTGCACAGAGCTAACATTCCCCTCTGAGATAAATGAACCATAAAAATGTTCCAACAAATCCATCCAGATTATGATCTGCCGGATGATCAGATTAGAACATACCTCATGCTTAAGAGAGGCATCAACTCTGTATTCCAAAAACTCAGAATGCTACCAAAAGAAAATCCCACCTCACAATCATTAACTCTGATGGGTAGGTCCCTTCATGCCAGGTTGGAAATTAATACATTCCTCATAAATTCTTGGGACCCTAACTCAAGGTTATGGATGCTTTAGCACAAGGACTCCAATGAGTTTTTCTCTACACATTTAAAGAGCATGCTGTAAAGTTTCCCTGATGGATCAATTTGCCCTGAATATCAGAGTGATTTCAATTCAGATTGGAGATGGCTTATTTCCTTGACCCAATATGTACAGTAAGTTTTCCAAAGATAAGGTCTGTATGCTTTTGGTGCATGAAGCAGTAAAACTTTCCCAGCATAAGATACTAGAAAAAAGTAGCTTTGCCCAAAAAATCTGATGCAGCCAAACACATCTCCTGGGTAATAAATCAAAACAGCATGAATTCTACCAGACTGAACAGAAGTAGTGTCTTGGTTTCTTAAATAAACATGGCAGCAAGAAAGCCATCATATCCTCTTGAAAAGCCAAATTGATTCCTCTCATGCAGAACTACCTCAACTCTCTGCTAAAAGCAGCAAAATCAGGGTGGGAAATTGCTTTTGGAAAAATAAAGAGAAATATGCAGAAAGATGAGATCTGGCAACACTTATGTGTGAAGCAGACCAGGCAGCTGTGTTTTATCATCAAATTAATACATAATATTGATCATGCAATACTTTGATATGGATACTATTCAAGTATTCAAATACTATGGAGATAAGAGTCTAGACTAGACAGATAGCTAGTTCAGCTCCATAGGAAAAAAAAAAGTCATATTGACTCATGTTTGGTGTTGCTAGTTTTCTCTTATGTTTTTCTTCTTATCTTTCTTTTTCCTGAGCTAAAGTTGTTGTTCCTTTTCTCTGACTGCTTTTTCCGTTTTCTTTCTTGTTTTCTATTGTTATCATGCAAATATGTCCTACCAAAGCAATGTAATCAACACATAATTTTTTTGGTGAATAACTTGCCGGTTTTCATAATTAATATTGGAGTGTATACTGTATACATTTCATTATGTGAATGCTCTTCAAAGCCTAATGAAATGTAAACCATAACAAAATAATAGCATGAATCCTGTGTAGAGGCTTCTATGCAGTTTTGCACTAGTTATAGCATGAATTTGGTACAAAGTCTACCCAAAACTCTTGCCACTGTTTTATCCATGTCCTTGTTCTAAAGGTGCAATATTTATATCACACATCACAATATTTTCTAGTGTCATAAAATGGAATCTTGAAGACTTCTCTGACTACAAACTTTTCCTTGATCTATTGTCCAGAGGTCAAGAATGAATGTAGAAACAGTTATGCTGATTTGAAGGGTGGATGGAATTTATGAAGAAACACGGAATTGTCATACAGTAGTAGATTTTATGGTACAGCATGTAGATACAGCCAATAGTTCCATCCTTTAAGGTGCTGTGGTTGTCTTAGCTTCAGTGAGAGTTGAGGGCACTCAGAATCTCAGATACTATGCTCCAAGCTCTTTATATGCACAATAATTCTCTTCCATCAAATCAACCAGAAGAACTTGAAGGAAATATCATTGTTTTCAGCTTCATGGAAAAGAAAATTGATCTGTCCTTCTTGTATTGTCCCTTTTATGCATTGTTTGAATAGTCTGAAAAATTGTTGAGGTTTTTAATTCCTCGTGTTCACACTGAAAACTAATTCCAGCATCCAAGTCAACATTTAAGTGCTAATTGTTCTATTTTAATGTGGGTGAAGGGTATATTTAGGTAGGAACAGACGTCCAGGTAGAAGATTCTCTCCACCCACAAGGTTAAATCCTGCCATCTTTACTCTTATTAAAATCAAGGGGCTATACCCTTGGGTAAATAGTCAGAGCTCAGTTAAAGTTGGTGAGGTTATGACAATTTACCCTAGCTGAGATATGACCCAATGGGAGATTTACATGAGCTCAAGTAACAGTATCAGACCCATGTTGTAGATACATACATGCTTTGGCTACCGGCTTCTTTTTCAACATGTGAGAGACCGCTGACTGCAAGTTAAAGTTAAGCATGTGCTTGAGTTCTTTGCTGGGCTGGGGCCTGCAGGCCAAATCCTGCAACAATTGGCATGGATACATTAGCAGTGAAAATGCAGCATTCCCTCTGCACAGGTGGTCGGAGGAGCAGCCAGCCTACTCTGAGAGAGTCTACCCCCAACAGTGATAAATGACAATGCATAACAAGGGGCCATATGTTGCTCTGTTACCCTGATTTCTTTGGAGTTGCACCAGATTTACACTGGAGTAACTAAGAGCTGAATTTGGCCTTGTGCGTGTCCATCAGAAACATCATTTCTTCTTTTGTATTAAGAGCATGTCTGTGTTAGAAATGCAGCTTCCTTTACTTTTCCATGACCAGAAACAATGTTTCTGTGTTCAGTTAATGCCCTATCGCTAACTTTCATTTCTGTCAATTTCACCTAGACACATTTATTACAAATAGCAGTTGGTAGGACAGACTGCAGTAATTCGGGTCCCTTCTGTTTTATATATTCACACACAGCTTCCACTGACACTATGCAGCCATGTGGAGAAAGTAAGATTGCTGTAGACATGGTGAAATTAAATCTGGATCCTACCATTTATAGATATCAATGGGGGTCAGTAGTACAGAATTTATGCAGTGTGCATCTATCTAATGGAAACAGCCAAACAAAAACTAGGAGTAGGCAGAAATCTGCACTCTTTCTGTATGTGTTCACTGCCCCACCAATCCAGACTCTAACTTCTCCTCCCACATAAAGAAGACAACTCCATTTATATAAGGGGAGTTGCCCCCTTGTAACTGAGAGGAGAATTTGATACTCTGATCAGATGACTAGGTGTATTAGAGGCTGGTTTAAGGTTGCAATTTTGGGAAAAAAAATTAAATTTGGTCTGTTTTTTGTTTTTTTTTTTGCATTTGATGAAGATTATTTATATATTAGGTAAGTATGTATGACTATAGGATATGAGTTTTTTACACAGTGTTGCTAGCTCTCACAATTTTATTGTGAGTCTTTATGGTAATTGGCATTTTCATAAAGCCCCAGCTCCTGGAGTCCTGTGATTAGGTGACAATCTAGGCTTTCATTCTTTAAAACAGTTAGTTTTTTCTAGCCCTCGTGGTTGTGTACAAAAGCTTAGTAATTTTAAACCCTGGTGCATACTAAAGGCTCAAAAACCAGAAAGCAAAGAAAGAAGAACCCAGCATGTATTTTAAGCCAATTTCATGATCTCTGGGGGCCCGACTAGTGATTTTTGAATGTTTTGGCCTGTTAATACTCTGATGAATTCTATAAATAAATGAATTAATAGGAAATAATTTTCTAAAATATGTCTAGTTATGTATCACTTACATGGTTGCAGGTTTAAATCATACTAAAAATACCTAGCTCTCCTAGAGCTGTATTCCTGTAGGTATCCTCCCACCCACCTTCCTGCATGGTCCTGATCAGAAATGACATAGTGGATAGTTCTCTGAAAACAGCCACTCCATGTGCAGCGGCAATCAAAAAAGTGAACAGAATGCTGGGAATAATTAAGAAAGGGGTAGATAATAAGACAGAAAATATCATGTTGCCTCTATATAAATCCATGGTGCTCCCACATCTTGAATACTGTGTGCAGATGTGGTCACCTCATCTCAAAAAAGATATATTGAAATTGGAAATGGTTCAGAAAAAGGCAACAAAAATGATTAGGGATATGGAACAGCTTCCATATGAGGAGAGATTAATAAGACTGGGACTTTTCAGCTTGGAAGAGAGATGGCTAAGGAGAGATATGATTGAGGTCTATAAAATCATGACTGGTGTAGAGAAAGTAAATAAGGAAGTGTTGTTTACTACTTCTTATAACATAAGAACTAGGGGTCACCAAATGAAATTAATAGGCAGCAGGTTTAAAACAAACAAAAGGAAGTATTTCTTCATACAACACACAGTCAACCTGTGGAACTCCTTGCCAGAGGATGTTGTGAAGGCCAAGAACAAAACAGGTCTCAAGAAAGAACTAGGTAAATTCATGGAGGATAGGTCCATCAATGGCTATTAGCCAGGATGGGCAGGAATAGTGTCCCTAGCCTCTGTTTGTCAGAGGGTGGAGATGAATGGCAAGAGAGAGATCACTTGATCACTACCTGTTAGGTTCACTCCCTCTGGGGCACCCGGCATTGGCTACTGGTGGAAGATAGGATACTGGGATAGATGGACCTTCGGTCTGATCCGGTACAGCCATTCTTATGTTCTTATGACAGCAGAGGGGACCATTTTCTGCTGCCAAGAGCTAATTGTCATTTGCTGACCCCAGAAATATCTATAAAGCAACATTCATAGGGGGCCTGAATCAAGCCTTTTTGAAGCCAATGAGAGTCCTATTCTGTTTATTTTCTCATCTCCTTCATTCCTCTCCTGTTATTTGTTTCTTTCATTCACCGGCTACATCTTCTCTTTGAGCTTGTAAATTCTTTATGGAAGGGGCCGCCATTTACTGTATGCTTGTGCGGCACCGAGCACAATGCAGCCTAATCTGGCTGTGACTTTTAGGTGCTACCACGATACAAGTGAAGTGCTTCATGGTAATAATCCCTTGAATGGGCTTTGGGTCAGGGCCACAGAGAGTCCTGGCTTTCCCCTCATACATACTTCCTCTGCCCCTTACCCATATCCCCTCTTGGTGTCCTGGAGCTCTGCCCAGATTGTTTCCAAATCACAGCAGTCTCGGGGAGGCTAAGCATGGGCTCAGGTCACTACCTGTGACCCCGAGGGAAGATTGTGTCTCAGGATTTGGCCCTAAATACCTAGAGTCAATTGCACAAGCAAAACCCACAAAGCAAGGGCCTACTGCCGCCAGTCATACCCCAGCCTGCGGCCTGAGGTCAGGGCAGCATGTTCGAACTAGTTCCTGTCACTGGGTGGGACTCTGTAGTGACCCCCACCACTTGTAACTTCGGAGCTCACCCCTCCAGTGTGATAATGTGCCTCAGCACCAATCCCGCCCTCCGTCTAGGCTGGGAAATCAACTAGAGGCTGAGGCAGTATCCGCCCCTGAAGCTTCCGATTTCACCCTCGTTTACACCAGTGCAAATCTGGAGTGACTCCACTGCTCCAGGGAGCACACTTGGACGGAGACAGCAGGAGTGAGTTTGTCAAGGGTGATCTCGGAATCTCTTGGCTGTTACATTAACATGATCCTGGGGAGAGTGCTGAGAACTCCGGCTCCCCAGAGAGGCAGCGCCCGGACCCCGCTACCAGTGTCATGGAGATGCGCTAGGGGCACCTCTGGGGCTAACAGCCGGGCTGCAGTGTGGCAGAGCAGGGCGAGCCAGGGCGGGTGAGTGATGGGGCAGCAGCCTAGCCCTGGCCTGGCCTGGCCTGGCCTAACTCAGCACTGGCCGAGCTCCCTCCCGCAGCAGCCTCTGCAGCCCTGCACCGGGTGTGCCTGGGCGCCCGCTTCCCCGGGCTCCGCCGTGAGCCCGGGGGCCGCCCTGTGTGTGGGGGGCAGCTCTTTTCTCCACAGGGCACCTGTCCACACTCCCCCCAGTGCAAAAGCAGGTGGGGAAATAAAAGCTTTGAAAGGGCCACGCTCCAGCGGTTCCACCTCTTGCGCTGCATCCCAGAGCCGCCACGCCTCTGGGTGCAAGCTGCCCAGCCCTCCTTGGGGGCACCCCGAATGCAGAGGGGTCCCGCCCCAGACAGCCCTGGTTGCCGAGAGCCAAGGGAACGATCCAGACCTGGGGCTGGGCACTGGGTCACCACTCCAACCCCTGGGCTCAATGGGCTGGGGTGGGGGGTTCCTCTCTGTTGGATGCTGGGGGTGCGCTGGCAGGGGGTCTCCCCCTCCATTCCCACGCTCACACACACACACACCCCCTGCGGCTCTGCTCTGGCTACAGACCCCGAGGGCTGGGAACGACATACGGACACTGTTCCCCTTCCCCAGGGAAAGGCACTTCGGTGACTCTGGGGTTCCGGGCTCCCCAGCCTGCCAGGAGCTTGCCCACCACAATCAGCTGGGGGCGGGGGACGAAAGCAAGCAGTGAGGTTAGCCTCCCTGAGGAGTGTCCAGCGCTGGGTTCCGCCGGCCAACACTGCTGTGGGGACTGGGGCGGGGGAAGGTTCAGGGTGAGTTCAGCGAGCAGGTGGTAAAATGTTGTAGAGCATTTGGTGTGTGAAATAAAGGGCATAGTTTGGGGGGCTCTGTCTAGCCCCGTACATCCCTCCGATTGACCTAGACTTATACAGCCTGTCTATTTATCTATCCATCCCCATACACCCCCTCATCTATCTATCTATCCTCATACACCCCCTCTATCTATCGCCATCCACCCCATCTATCTATCCATCCCCATACACCCCCTCATCTATCTATCTATCTATCTATCTATCCCATACACTCCCTCATCTATTTGTCAAGGGGTGGTTCCAGGCACCAGCACCTCAAGCGCGTGCCTGGGGCGGCAAGCTGTGGGGGGCGCTCTGCCGGTCACCACCAGGGCAGCGGCATGCCTGCAGAGGGTCGCTGGTTCTGCGGCTTCGGTGGACCTCCCTCAGGCTTGCCCCGGAAGACAGCCTGCCTGTGGTGCTTGGGATGGGAAAATACCTAGAGCAACCCCTGTATCTATCCATCCATCTCCATCCACCTCGTCTATCTATCTATCCCCAGCCACTCCCTCTATCTATCTATCCCCATACAGCCCTCCGATCGATCTAGCCTCATACAATCTATCTATCTATCCATCCCCATACACTCCCTGTATCCATCCTCATCCCCATCTATCTATCCTCAGACACTCTATCTCTCTAAAGCACAGATTCTCCGCTAGTTTTCTAGGAGACGTGAGTATTTTTAAAGGCTTCCTGGTTTTTCCAGCCTAATTACTCAACACGTGGTTATGGGAAGTAGGCTGCGGAACACGGTTTACTGTGGAGACATAGGGTGGCAATGCGCTGTCTGCCCTGAGGGCAGAGCATGGCGTTCTCTGTCTACTGACCGCCTGCCTGCAGCTGGTTGCCTGAGTTCTAGTTTTCAGGGCTAGTTCTGATCTACAACCCACATGACACACAAACTCCGCGAAACAGAGTTTGCCCCGATTCTGCTGGTATGTGGGGTAGAAGGTTAATGGGACGGAGAGTCTCTTTGTGTCCATTCGAGGTGTGAAGCCTGGAACATCTGAACAGCCTCTGGATGCTTTTGATGAACTTGGGTACCCAATGTAGCAATTAGGGACTGATCTTCTACCTCCGTACTTGGGCAAGGAAAGGCCTCAGGATCGGGTCCCTCAAAGAGCTTCAAAGTATCAGAATTTCTCATGCCCACCGATGCTAGTCAAATCACTGCTTACGCCCAAAAAGTTACAGGCGCAAGTGTTAAAGGATCACAAAAATGTATTAATAATGCTTGATCCGGAGAATCTTTTATCTGTCTGACCTGCAGTAAAATTGCCAAGGGCCTCCAAAGAGAATTGCTTACAACTGAAAGTCTGGGGAATCTGGCAAGCGTTAATTAGGAATTATTTTTAAATATATAATACAGATTAAAATACTCCCCATTTGCATGTTGTGTGTATATGAAAAGAGAAGGCGTCCTTTGCCTTGCTGTGCTTTTCATTAGGGTGAGCCAAGCCATTGAGAATTGCATTCACACAAAATCGTCCAAAAATGCCAGGGTTCACCCCCCTAGCCCCCGCAAAGCGTGACTTTTAACAGAGACTTTTAAGCTAGAAGGAGAAACCTGGCAAAATAGGGGAAAACCATAGAGACAGATGGAGGTTGCCAATAAACTACTGCAATTCCAGCGATGGATTTGATTTAATATCAATTTTCCCACTGTGCTGGGGGGGGGGAGAAGAGAGGTTAATTCATGATTAAGGGTTTGGTGTGGAGAAGGTGAATAAGGAAAAGTTATTTACTTGTTCCCATAATACAAGAACTAGGGGCCACCAAATGAAATTAATGGGAAGCAGGTTTAAAACAAATAAAAAGGAAGCTTCTTCTTCACATAGCGCACAGTCAACCTGTGGAACTCCTTGCCTGAGGAGGTTGTGAAGGCTAGGACTATAACAGTGTTTAAAAGAGAACTAGATAAATTCATGGAAGTTAAGTCCACTAATTACTATTAGACAGGATGGATAAGGAATGGTGTCCCTAGCCTCTGTTTGTCAGAGGGTGGAGATGGATGGCAGGAGAGAAATCACTTGATCACTACCTGTTAGGTTCACTCCCTCTGGGGCACCCGGAATTGGCCACTGTCGGCAGACAGGATACTGGGCTGGATGGACCTGGGTCTAACCCAGCATAACCATTCTTATGGTCTTATGTTAGTAATTACAGCTAAGGGACTTCAGTCAAAGAATGAGTTGTTGTTATCTAGATGCTTACAACATTACAAGCTGGACTTGGATCATTGGGCTCCATCCACGGAAGACAGAATCCACAGATCTGGGTATCTACTCTCCAGCCCAGCTAACAGAATCAGTTCGTTTACTGTAATCTAGCTAATTCCCAACCAATAACTGGCAACACTACATCTCCCTGTGACCAGACGTGCCCGAGCACATTCGGTGATTTATTTCAAACCGCGTGTCAAACATCGATACAGAGCTCGCACATCTGGAACATGAACAGATATAGCAAGGAAACGGACAAAATAACCCAATGAACATTAATACTAAACAGTAAAACAACAAATCACTCTTGTAGCGCTGTAAATATCTATCTCTAATCACAGCCTTACAATTACAACCCTCTTTTTGCAACGTCTCTGTGAGGCTGCACGTGTAACCGTGACAGGCTAAACCCTCACTCGCCTAGAAGGTGTCAGTGCGAGCCAAGAAGACGTGTTCCCCACAGAACAAAGCCGTTCGGCACACGGCTGATTGACATCGGTGGGGGCTGGTTTCCTGGCTGGCGGATCGGACCCAGGCTTAGCTGAGCGTCCGTAAGCACAGAATACACGTGTGTTCCGTAACACGTGTGTGTGGGTGCGCGGGAGAGAGAAGTGCCTTTCGCGCAGCGCTTGCCAAAGACGCATGTTCGGGTTCACGACGGGGGTGACCGATGTATTTCCAGTTGTTGCCGCCCTGGGGGAGATGAGCTGATCTTGGCAGAGACCAGCCGGGCTTGGATACCCAGGCCAGCATGCGGGAGCCCCTTTGGCTGCTAACCCCAGGTCCCAAGGAGGTTGCAGGCGTTTCCCACCCACCGTACGTGGACGGTCCGGGTCCCAGAGGGAGCTGCCTCTCCCCGGCGCTCGGCTGCGGCTAGGGGCTCTGTGGTTCAAACCCTGGCGCGGGCAGGGGGAGGAAGGCTCCCTTTGGCCCCGGGAAAGTGACCCCTCAGAGCTCACTGAGCCCTCTCCTGGAGCGGGGAGCGTTTCCTTCATCCCTGCTGTGCCCTGGCTCCCAGCCCTTTGCGAGCCCGGCCGGGAGTGTGCGTGGGCTGGGAGACCCGCGGGAGCCCGCGGAGGGCACCTGGCGCCAGAGCTGGGGGCGAGCCGGCAGAGGGGTCCGTCTGGCCTCACGCCCACTGCGGGGGGTGGCGTGCGAGGTGCCCCCTCTTTCCGGCTCTGGAGCGTCCCTCTCTCTGCCCTGGCACCTGGAGGGGCCACACCTGGCTAGACAAGGGGCAGGGCTGGCCAATGACAGGCAGGCGCCAGCCCCCGGCTCCTGCGCCCCCGTGGGCTCTGCGGCCGCCCTGTGCTCGGCGGTGGCGGTGGCGGTGGCGAGGGCTGGCTCCAGGCTGCGATGCATTTTCAGGTGTTTGCGCAGGGAGCTGGGGTGGGTGTAGGATTTCTCGCACCCTTTGACTTTGCAGCGATATGGCTTGTCCCTCGAGTGCACGTAGGTGTGCTTCTTCCGGTCACTGCTGTTGGCAAACCTCCTGTCACACCCAGCGAATTCACACACGAACGGCTTCTCCCCTAGAACACAAACCCACATGCTCACCCGAGGCATCGCGTGTGGAAGGGGCACAAGAACGTGTCCGCGCGAGGCAACGCGTCATTTCCAGAAGCAAAAAAAAAAAAAAAAAAAATCTACTGTTTGCAGAACCAGGGGCTGGTTTTCGTGCCAGTAACTTTATCTTTTTCAGTGACACCGTTCAGCTACCCAGCATTTCAGTGTGATCTGCAGGCTGCGGGGGAGGCGCTGGCAGATCAGCCATCACAACGTATGCCTTAACTGATGGCGCAAATAAATAAAATAATACCTAGAATCCTTCAGGTTTGGAAGATCAGCCTCATAATTAATAAAGCGCCTGAAATTACTACCCCAATGCCAGTCCTCGCTCTGCCTTCAGAGGAAGCATCACATATGTTTACTCATTTCTCTGGTGTCAGAATTTGCTGGCTTTGTTTGGTAGATAGATGCAGTCAGACAGAGACAGAATTTCCCAGCATGCCTCTAAAATTCTTGTTTTTTAAATATTTGTTTAACATTTCGATTTGTCCAAACTAGGGTCTAAAGCAAAATAATCCTCGGTAGCACGTTACCCTTTCCGCACCGCGTTTCCTCGCATTTTTTCTCTTGGCGAGGTAGAGAGCTTAATAAAAAATTGTGGGCACAGGGCCGTATTTGGGGGTGGGGAGTAGACTTGAAGGGGGTCTTAAAAACGAGGGACACCGAAATCTAATTAGACAACAAGCTGGGGCAAAATTTGGTCACGTTAAGAATATTTTTACAGGAAAACGTGGAGGAAAGTAGACGCTGCCGAGAGATTTCTTTCACTGCTAGTTCTATTTCTTCCTCCTCACAGAAAAATGACTTCCCTTTTTGTGTGCTATGACATAATCACATGAAAGGGGACTCATTTTGTTAAGCACTGTAAGATCCTAGGGGAAGACAATGTCTCTGAAACTGGAGTGCGGGGAGGGGGGGAGGCTTGTTACCTTCAGACAATATTCTTGTATTATTGACTGCAGAAATATTAGGTGTGGGTGGGTTGGGGTTTACCTTGGAGCAGTAGCCTGTAAACACAGAGTTTGAGGAGGAAGGAAGGGGAAATGTTAGTAAAAACAATTGTCCCTTGTTTTCAATTATGAGCCAGAAATACAGCAAAAAATATTTCCTCATTTATAATTAGCATCCAGAGGTAAACATATACCGCACATGCAACCGCTCTGGGGGCTTTTTCTTTCAAATGAAAGGAAAAATAATACTACGATTTTATTTATTTGTATTTTATTCTGGTTGGGTTTTATTGCTATTTCAACCCTTCCAAGTTCAGGAAGCAAATGATTCCCCGCTACCCACCAGAAAATCTACTTATCACTATTGCTACTTGCTACTTGCAATCTAACTAACCTGTGTGGATTCTTTTATGTATCTTCAGGTTTTCAGCTCTTGCAAACACTTTCTCACACCCAGGAAACGGGCATAGAAACGGCCTTTCGCCTGTGTGCACTCTGATGTGGTTTACGAGTTTGTATTTGGCTTTAAAGGGTTTTTTCTCCCTAGCGCAGCCCTCCCAGTCACAAATATGGTTGGGCTGCTCTGGTCCTCCGACGTGCTCCATGGTGACATGGTGGACTAGCTCATACATGGTGCTGAATATTCTGGAGCAAGCCTGCCTGGAGTGGTGTCCTTTGCTGTCAGTCCACTTGCAGATCAGTTCTTGTGGAATGGGCAGCCCAGGGTAAGGGAGAAAAGCGAAGGTCTCTCTGCGGATTGCCAGTTTCATCGTCTGATACCCTTCTAGAACAGGAGAGGCAAAGGGCGGCTCAGCCTGAGCTCCACTTACTGGGCTGCAGTGATGGGACCTGGTTCTCAGATCCCTTGCCAGCCTTCGTGCCCCCTGCTCCTTAGAGTTTCTGGTGCTAGCTGCCTGCTCTGGCGAACCCTGGTTTTCACATCCCCTGTGGCTGGGTGAGTCTAGATACATCCGGAACATGCCATGGTAAGAGGTTCTGGAGGAATTCTCATCAGCAGCTCCGGGCATGCTGGGTCCTGGGGGATCTCTGCTTATGGGCGAGCTGTCCCAGCTGGTGTCAGAGGCAGACCGGAGAGGGGCGACACTGGGGATCTCCAGCCATACACCGAGCCCGGTGTCAGAATCTGGCAAACTGTGAGAGGAGCCGAGTTTTAAGGAAGTGCCAGTGGGGTGCCCTCCATTCCCCAGTACCAAAGGTGGCAGCGCCATGCTGCGCTCAGTAATACCATCCCCAGGGTGGGGCAGCTAGTCCACCTCGACCAGCCTGTCATATTGTGAGCTAGGTAGGTGGATGGGAACCTCCAAAATTAATTAGCCCCCTCCCCCCGGTATTTGCCTACTTAGTGTCCATAACAAATACAGCCCACGTGAGCCGGGAAAAGGCGAGAGAAAGACACACACAATAGCCAAGCAAATTGTTAGCAACTCCAGCGTTTGGGGAGCTCGGTACTGTAACT
Source organism: Chelonoidis abingdonii (assembly GCF_003597395.2). Taxonomy (NCBI): domain Eukaryota; kingdom Metazoa; phylum Chordata; order Testudines; family Testudinidae; genus Chelonoidis; species Chelonoidis abingdonii. The sequence continues at coordinate 100,294,980 of NC_133776.1, read as the reverse complement.
ATGCCCTCATCATTCAGAGCCCTTAAAGTGATAGTAAAAATGCATCTAAACATGCTGGCGTGTACATATAAAAGCACAGCGGGATGATCTGCTTTCCAGAAAGGGGCTTGGTGATTGGCTGTGGCTTGGCATGACTGACAAGAGCTTAGTTTGGTAAAGAGAAGACACGCAAGCTTTCACAGCAGGATTTCTTTTCTAAAATATATCACACTAGCCTTTGAAAAGCGCCGCACACTCTCAGGGAAATAAGGTTTCACGGGCTTGCTTTCTAGTGCGCTGACATTTCTTTAAAACACAGCTCAGATCAAAAAAAGAAATAAAATGTGTTCCAAACACAATGTTTTAATTAGTTGATTCTGTGCGTTCTGCTTTTATCCGGTGTCTATATCAGGGAGCCCTACCCTTTAATTAAAACAACCGCCTGCCTGTACAACAGCGCAGGCAAACGCTTAACTTCCCCCTTTGTAGCTCCGAGCAAATGCAATTTACTGCAACTCGCGGACGCATTTTTTGAATAAACGTGGACGCCTTTAAAGCTAGACTCGCGTGGGCGAAGGGACCGGGCGATGGCTGCTGAAAACTTAAGGGGAGAAGTGAGATTACATGTGAAATTCTGCTAGAATCAATATTAATTTCCACAAAATCTGCAGGACAACGGGAGAATATGTTGTGAGGCTCCTACGGAGATTACATGGAACAAAGACATATAATTGTCTTGATCTGGGATCTACATTTGAAATGCTACATTTTTTTTAAAGTGGCACATGACATTTAAGCAAAGTTTCAATGCGCCCCGGTCTCGCCCAACTGGGCAATCACTTTCCCCGTGTTTGCTTGTTTGTGAACCGTACAGTGGTGACGTTCATTCTTTTCTGAAACAGGTTTCTCATTGCGCAAGTGACACTTGGAAAGTGGTCCCAATCCGCTCGGTAGAAAGCGCTCTGGTTGAACAGTGCCTTAATTCTAGCCAGGGAAGCAGGTTAACTGTTCTCCCTTACTTCTCTGAACCCGAGATAAAGCTACAATGAAATAATCGGATTTGTTTTCTAGCTGGGGCATTCTTGCTTTTCCTGCTACTCTACCTGCAAAAAACCAGCAAACAAAGACCGAAAACTTTACCCTGACAACTTCTAATGCCTTTTGCAACCGGCATTTGTTGATCCCTAGTCTGAGGCAGCGACACGGGGCTTCTAAACGAAAGACAAATGATTTGATTTATTCGTGCGGTTATAAAAACGTAACACAAGACATTCTAGCAGAGCAAAAGGCGGGATCTTGAAATGCTGGTAAATGAATTGGCTGCTTTGCTGTAATATAAATATCGATACGGTCCATCAAATGAAAGTCAGATTCTGAGTCGTCTTGACATAAACATTTCCGTTTGAAATACAGCGCTGACGGGCAATTAATGATAACCCCGCTGGACTTGTGTAAGTAACAATAACCAGGTCTACAGAAATTCACACATAAATGCAGCGATCGTAGGAAACCTGGAGCTTTTCTTACTCAGTTTCCTAGAAGGAAAACATGATGTTTTGCTAAACTTTTGCCCTCCCCAGTTGGTTCTATTTTTAATTTTTGAAAAACAAATACACGAGCTTGAAAAATAATATTTTCAAATGAAAGTGGTTCACTAATTCAATTAAACCGTAGGCAAAGTGCAGAGGGAGCGAGGGACATTTCACTGAAGCTAATTCATCTTCCTTAGTAAACCAGGAAGATTGCTTTCAAACTGCATTTGCTGCTGTCAGTATAAAATTAAGTAACTGCGTCTATCTCCCATGGACGTTGTGCCTGGTTCAAGCACTAAATAGCTCATTTGGTAGCAGTAATAAACCCGTTATTTCAGGCATTCACAATAACCTTACAGGGTTTCCCAGGCTTGCTCGAATTGTCAGTGACGTGATTACTCCTAATCACAAACGAGAAATAGAAACAAACTGACATTCAGTAACAATCTGCTCCACACAAACACAGAACCTTTTATTCCTCACGTCTTTCCCGTATCTTCTAATCCCTATGGCTGAAAACTTTCCTTAGCTTTCGAGTCTTACTGACTCCCGAGGGATTGCTTTTGGAGTGCATGCCTGGCAATTAAGACGTAGTGTGAATTATAATCTGATTTCACTCCGTATTGCCATTCAGAAATATCTTTGCAAAGGAATAAAGGGGTAAAATAAATCCCAGATCAACAGAAAGCCCTAGACACAGAAACCCAAATGGCAAAATATGAAGAAACCGTTTCAAATCCAACAGGAAAGGCTACAAATATAGCAGAAGAAAAGGCTTAATTCTCCTCATATAATTTGGGGGTGGGGGGAATCTAAATGTATCATGTAAGTGTCACTGAATATTGAAGCACCACATCCGGAGTGACTAAGGCATGTAACCGGGAACACTGAATACATTAAAACGAGACTTCTGTGATTTTTTTTCTAAGACCTTAAAATATTCAACACGTTGTTTAAAAATGTCTTCCGTGACATTAGAAACTCGTTCGTTTCCTTAGCGGGTGCTAAATTATTTTGCTGGTACCTGAGAGCTAGTGAGATGGGGGAAAACCATCTAGTTCCACCCAGTTCTTTGGGAAAACAACGCGAAACCAAACAGGAACGAAGTAGGAAGGTGTCATGTTATGTCAAATACTCGGTGTTAGCGTAAATCTGCCTCTGTGCTCCAAATCCACACGCCCCACAAGTGTCCTGGGCTGCCAGGACTGCCTGCAGGAATGGAGACGGGCAACCTGAGGGAGGGCTGGAGGGGCAAGCACAGGCTGCGGGGATCCTGCCCTGCGGGAGGGGAGGACACAGCGAGCTCCGGGCCGGAGAGGGCCTGATTCCGAAAGGGGAAGGGCTGGATCCTCATCCATCCTTCTCTGGGCCCCCTCGCTGCAGCTGCTGGCGAGGGGATCAGGTGGCAGGGGAGGGCAGGCACCAGGGACCACCTGAGCCTGAGCCCTGAGCTGGCCAGAGCACATCATTCCCTGATGTGGGGAGCCCCACCGCACGGTGTGTAAGAACAACCCCCCACCCATCCCGGAGCTGTCACGCAGGGGTGCCCAGTCCGGGCCCCGGGCAGGCGGAGCGCCGGGCGAATGGCTGCTTTGCAGCAGCTTCCTCCAAGCACCTGTCCGGGGCCAGGAGACTGTGGTTAAATAAATAGCTTCCTTGGGGAGCGGCCGGAAGCCTCTGGTCGGATGCAGGCTGATTGCCGAGCTAGCAGCCACAGGCCTGCAGCACGGACGCTTCTGCTTGCCCAGCTTTCACCCACGGGGCCTAGGCAGGAATTCCTGCTGCCCCTTGTAGGTCAGGTCAGGTTCCCTCACGCACCCAGAGAAAGGCTTTTAACCTGCCCCGGCCCCTGCCCTGTGCTCCGGGAGTCAGCTCCATCCCTCGGCTTCTCCCACTGCCAGCCCGCCTGGCTGCTGCAGCACCTGGGCGCCAATTGCCCTGACATCGGAAACGCAAATCGGGCAAAACGCCCGGGGTCTGCAGTGTCCCTGCCAGGAGAAACTCCGGGAGCCCCCCTCACACAACTGGGTCTCCCAGCTTCCGGTGCCTGCGCAGAGCGCCCATAAAGCTGGGCACACAAGGGGCTAGTGCCCTTTGCACGTGAGTCACCCACAGACCCGAGACAAATGCCCCCCCCCGTTGCCTTTTGCAATGGCCTGCTGCTGTCCATGTGCAATTCGCTGGGAGCAGGATCGGGCCCTACTCATTAAAAGACTGGGACCTTCTCTCGTAAATAGGTTCGGCTGGTCGGGGGCCCCTTGTGGTACCCTAGCCACGGGATGGGCCACAGGTCAGCAGGGAGAGAGACTTTAGAACGGGAGGGTGTGAAATTTACACCTGTTGGTATGAACGGGAACGTCTCCACTCTCCGCGTGCAGAGCCAGAACAGGGGAGACATTGCAGGGGCCATTCACGCCTCCCAGCCGTATGGGGCCCGATCCTGCCAAACGGCTATCTGCTTCCTTGGGAGCAGGATCGGGCCCTTCTAGCGAAAAATGAAGGGAGGACATCACGGTTTGCCTAAAAACGGTAAAGCTTGTGTGGTGCCAGGCAGGATCACTGGGCGGGCTGGGGATTTCTTTCTTTCTTTCTAATTGAACGTAAGTTCCCAAATTCCTGGTGCGTTTAATTTCCTTTTTCTCCATTGGAACGTGGTCTGCTTATTTTCGGTCCAGTATTTGCTCATTCTTGGCAAATTCTAGGGCTTTTTCCCCCCTGGTAGTCTTTATATTCCAAAGGGCCAGTGGGTGAGAGCTGTTCTATGAGAGGGTGTGTGTGTGTGTGAGTACGAGAGGGGTGTGTGTGTGTGAGAGAGAGAGAGAGAGAGAGAGACCTGGTTAGAGGCGGGGCGGGAGGGGATATATCCTGTTTGAAAGGTCAGGGAATCATAGAACAAGAGGCTGCACTTGTCCAACGCAGTTGCTCAGTGTCACCACCCCAGGCCCGGGCGGCTCCAGGCAAGTCCAGAGCTAGAGCCCGATTGCGAGGGTGATATGGAGGAGGGGGGACTTCAGAGACTGGGCGAGCTGGCGAGCCGCCAGGCGTGACTCTGGAAGTCTGGGGTCCCGGGCCCAGCCGGGGCACAATGTGCTCTGCTCTGGAGCTCCCCCTAGTGTCAAGCTGCACTCCTGCGCAGCTTGTTTTCTCGCCAGGCGCTGGGGTTTTGCTGGCTGTTGCTCAGTCCGGGCTATGGGTTTGGACTACGGCACTGGCCTGCGCCGAGTCCCGCGGGGCCTGCGGCGGGTTTGGGCCAGAGCCACCACCACCACCAAAACCTCAGCCCTTCTCCTGTTTCCTGGGCCGGGCCCAGTGACTGAACCACGCCTGCTGCAGCCTGGCAGGCCGGCGCTTGCACTGGGCGCTGGCTCGCCTGTCTTAGCACCAAACCCGGCGAACTGGGGCGCACGGGCTGGCCTGGGGGGCAGGAAATGTGCAGCGCCCCACCCCCCAGGTTCTGAAACACGGGCTCGCGCTGTGCCAAAAACGTGACACACACGCCTGCAAACTCCGCGGTGATTTTCAGTCCATCTCGCCACCCTGGGCTGGCTGAATTTCCCCATTCGGCCCGGGTAAAACGGGGAAGCGGCCGCAGTCAGTCACAGGGAGACCAGAGCGGGGCTGCTGTTCACTATTATCCGAAATCTGGTGTCTCCACCTTAAATCTCCCCTGCAAAGCTCCAGCCGCGGAGCACAGACCCTGCTACAGGAGGATGAGAAGCTGGAGTTTTGGTGAAGCGATCGTTCTTGTTCCCATTCGGGGATGTGGGGAAGTGACTTCCAGGAACACAATAAATAACCGGATCGGGACAATATTCGGTGCGACTCAGAAAGCAGGGCAAATAAAAGTGCCTATTTGTTCTGCACGCCTTTAATACCACTTTGCTACACTCTCCCCTATCGCCTCTTCCCTCCTCGTCCTCCGCACACGGGCTCATCCCGGCCTCCCCAGCTCAGATCTCCGGGGTGGGGGCCGGTACCTACCCTGCCCTGGGGCCAGCTTGCTTTTCTCGAGCAGCCGAGCCGAGCCCAGAGCGGGAAGCAAGTTCTGGGCGAGCCTGAGCAAGAGGAGTGGAGCTGTTCTGTGGGCAGGCTGGGGGCTCGCCGGTTCACATGCCTTCGAGCCGTTTGGTGGCTCCGGTTGCCCCTCAGGGCTCAGTCACGCAGAAAGGGTCAATAAATTGTCTGTTCCCCGCAAAAGAAGAAAGACAATAAAGCCACCCTCCAGGTCACAGGTCACCTCGTCACTGATTGAGATATTCGCAACTTTTTCTGAAAAGCTAAAGTTAGCTGGGGCGGGGGAGGAGGGAGCCGGAGCCTGAAAAGGAGACGGGCTTTTGATTCCGGCAACTAGAAAAAGGCATCTTAAAATAAGCAAAACAGCCCTTGATTTAGTAAACCTCGCAAAGCTGTCATGGTACACAGGAGCCGCAACCCCCCGCCCCCCCTTGCCCAGGCAAACCCCTTGCAGAGTGAAAGAGACCTGATTTCCTTCCCCAGGGTAGGCACCTTTGCTGTAATAGCCTCTCCTTTAAAACAAATCATTCGTGCCAGGATGTAGCCGGCAAAGAGTGCAGGGTGAACAAGCGGCCAGGATGCAGAAGTAACTTTTTAGTTTTTTCATTCATATTCTGAAAAAGCTGAAAGCTAGCGTGCATGTTTGGTATACCAACTGCATTGCCTGGAAGTAAGAGAGAGAGAGAGTGTTGAAGACAACATAATCAGGAGTGGAGGTGGAAATGGGTGTTCATTAAAAAAATGAATCTGTTGAACTCCAGATGCCTCTGTGGCAAATAATAATACGCGGGTTGTGCTCTAAAAATAATCGAGAAAAGGAGTAGATGGAAAAGCAGAAATATTTATAGCTAATAGCGTGGGGCTTTTCGGACAAATCTAGACGTGATTTTTTAAATCGATGCAGTCAGTGCAGAATTATGGCTCTGGCAGTAATCCGAAGGGGGGGTGCTGCTGGGTTTTGCTGTCCCTTTATAAATGGGTGTGCGCTCCCCAGATGGGAAAGTTCCTAAAGTCAGAGACATAACGCCCACGTAACACTAAGCTGGCTGAATCAACCGCTAAGAGGTTTTTAATTTGCATTTTTACAAACAAACATACAGTATAAGGAAAATGTGACTCCTCAGAGGGCACCATATCTTGCAGAACGGAGTGACTATAGTGGGCCCGAAAAACTTTGTATTCAGAAATTAATTACCGTCGCCATGTTATGGTCCCCTGGTATAGTCCACCGTAAGCACAAATACGGTAAATGCGCCCACCTCAGATTTGTGTTTTGCCTCTGAAACTAGGAGGGAGAAGCTGCGCTCCAAGATTCTCTGTATGGCATGAATGGTTTGGGCTTTGGAAAGAGAAGAGCCCTTTGTTTTATCCCTGCATTTATTTTAGTATTAAGAATAATTGAAAAATGCCCCTCAGATTTTGCAACCCTGCGGAACCATCAGTTATTTTAACCTGTTTTTTGTTCCTGCCTGGATTAAAACAGAACCTAAACTTCGCCCAGAAGCCAAATACAGGAGAAGATACTGTAGTCAGACAAGAATTCCGCTCCTTTTAGTTACAGTATGTCCCTGATATTCTCCCAAATCGTCTGTCTGGCAGTTTAGCGATCTCTGTGTGCTTATTGAAGACATTTGCTTACCTTTCTATTGCTTTTGCTTATCTAGGCTCTAGCATACAATTCATCCCGTGCATTTCTTAAATGTAATTCATTCATTACAGTACGCGGAGAGCGCAGGCGAGTTCCTATACATTTCTATTTGTTGTAAACACCGCTCATGTTTTTCACCCCCATTTTCGATACATTAAAGCGTTTCACTCCGCCTCTCTCTGCACTTTGATTTTCTGAACCCCTTTCTTTGTGGAAGTTCAGACCTGTTTACTTCAGCCGGTATCTCTGAAGTTCCAATGTACATGTGATTACCCTTCGGCTGATTGACAGTTACAATGAAAATGTCTCATTCGCTTCTGGTTTGCATTTAATTACACTGGAATTGCAATATGATTATGGCAAAAGAAAAACTACATTCCTGTCCGCTTATTAGCAAGATCCATTTGTCTAGGATACGTTGACTTGTAAAAGGAATTTAGTGCTCATAAAATATTTGCCTTTCTCTCTGGGCTGCAGTTTGAAAACAAAAACTCTTTATACGGCCATCAAAAAACTTCCAGTACAACCCAGCTCTTCGCTTTTCAACAGGCACAGAGCTGATTGGAGATCAATACAGAAACTTCACCTGAAAAGCCCCATAGATGATCTTTAATGGGAAAGAAATGAGTTTGGGAAATTTGCCTCTTGTATAAGATTTCTGTGGGGACTATCTAGGGCCCCGTCTCGCAGTTTTCACTCTGGCAATAGGACCCGAGACTTGAACGGGAGTTTTGCTGGAATAAGGGCGGTAAAATGAGATTTACAGTCAAGAAAACGCCCTTTTCGTCAGTTTCACGCACACACAAATGATCCTGGCTCTGATGTGCGTTGTAAAACGAGGCGAGCGGTTTGTGAGGGTAGGAGGGTTTCGCAAAAGCCCTGGCCACAGCAAATGGCTTCTTCCTTCTATAACCCCCCTCCCTCCTTGGATAACCAAAGAATCCCGTATTGAAATGAAGCAGCGATCACTTGCAGGAAGGGAAGGCGCTTGCTGCCTGAAAAAGTCTTTCGGGTTTTGTGGGTATCCAATTCCAAACCCAGTCCAGATTTAAAAATAAAACAAACTAAAAAAGGGGTAAATTGCACAGATATGCATTTGGCGTAAAACTGGAAGAGGGATCTCCGCCTACTCTATCCAGGCAGGCTAAAAACGCCGGATGACGATTCAGCAATGCTATATATATATATATGTGCATTTTTTTATATTTCATGGATTTAAAGGTGAGAAATATTTGACCTCTCTGCCTCTGCGAAATAAACACAAGGAATCTTGGACTGGTTATATACTGCACTGAAACAAAACCACGATGTAGTGAACTTGTGGGGAAAAAACCCTCAGTATGTTGGTTTAGATGCAAAAAGGAAAAACAGAGGCAAATGCGCTTTCCTAGTCAATGTATGCAATTTCCGGAGATTTAGTTTCTCAATTCAAAATAAAAACAAGCACATCTACAATCTTTTATATACAAACAAACATTATTGCTCACACACACATAGACCCGGCAGAGTAGACCTGGGAAACGTATAAAACCAAGATTTATAGGCTAATTTATATAGTCTGATCCACAAGTAGGCTCCAGTATGTCAGGGCTGCTAATGCTGCCTTCTGCTACGCAATAAAATAGTTTCAGGAACGGCGAATCGGAGCTCGTTTAAAGCTACTGTTTCTTTCCCCGCTCGGGTTGCTTCTCTTGAGAAAATGTGGTGCTTTTTACCACGAAAGAGCTCATATTTTTATATGCAAAACCTCCCCCACCTATCTCAGCTTTTCCTGCGTAAAGCCAAGTTTGCCTCCCTCCTCCTCCACTGTGTTGAAAGGCTCCCTAAAAAAATACCGTAGCTGTCTGGCAAAAGGGACTAGACTCTGCACTTCACTTTCTTTGCTGAGTTATTTATTTAATGGATGTTAAGCGGCCAGCAAGCCACTCACATCTGGACACATTTCCCCATCCACCCTTTCAGAGCACCTGGGTCAAAAGAGAAACCGACAAACAAACAACAAATCCCCTCCGATGCCAGAGATCGCCTTGGGTTTGCGTGGTGAGCCGCAGAGCGCCTGGAAGTTGTTTTACATCATATTCAGGCTAAAGACAATGAACAGAACTACACGTGAGGCCTTCTGCAAAAGCAAAGGTCATTCGCCCTCGGTTGCCCCAGGTCGGGAACTTCACAGGCATTTCTCTACCCAACACTCGGCTGATGACCTAATTGAATTATGCCTTTTTGTTACAGAGACAACACAACACGTGCTGGAGGTAATTAATGATCCGATCTGGGCCCTCGCTAGGCCGACACGCAGACCAGGTACAGCGCTTCGGTTTGCAGGGTGCAATAAAACAGGGAAAGGGGAAAGTTAGACAAACTTGGCCGAGACCCTTGAGCGACACTGTCGTCATGTCGGAGTCCCGGGACCCTGGATATGGACCATCAGAAAACAGCCGAGCAGGTTACTGCTTTGGGCCTGAGTTTAGCACACTTCCTCTCTTCCCACCCCCATCGGAGTCCTCAAGCATATTCTTAGATGTACACACACACCACACCGAACAAAGAAACAACCACTGCTTAGTCTCCGAGCTTTTAAATCCTCCCGCGTTCATTTTATTTTCTAACGCTTATTCTCAGAGTTTAATTTGCCCCGTTTAGGCAAATTCCTCCTTGTCGTCTGTGTGAAAGCGTTTGTGTATGTGAAACAAAATCCGAAGCAAACGGTCCCCTCCGAGCCAGAACCCCGTCTCTCCTCCCTCCAAATCTGCATTAAATCTACTATTTTTCTGTTGCAAGAGGGGTTGATTGTTTGTTTGGTTTTTTTCTAGGTGCAATAATAATCTAAGACAGAAGTGACTCACCTTCCAACTTTGTGAATGTTCTTGATGGATGTGGAGTGTGAATTTTGATTGGTTTGATGGGAGATGGTGTTACTACTGAGGGAGATTTTATATCGGTGGTGTTTTTTTTTTCCAAACCCTAAAATAAAGAATGTGAAGTCTTTCCTGGGGCTGATTGGGGGGAAGGATGTGAAAGGGCTGCAGTTATAAAGCGCTGCTTGAAGCAGTCTCTCAATGCGTCTCTGAACTTGATCAGATTTTATGTTTCCTGCAGAGAGACGGCGGCAATCCTGTGAGACTAGCTCAATAGACAGACTTTGGGGCTCAGCAAATCTCAGGATATTACAATTACAGCCATCTTTCTTTCTGCCTTTTATTCCCACTCTTGCTCCCCATAGTTCTTTGCAAATGCTTTCCAGAACAGAAAACGAGCGGATTTATGGGGCTGTCTGCAGCTGATAATTATTTCAAGGCAGAACGTTGCAACTGCGAAATAATAATAAAATCCATCAATAAATACAATACAATAAAATCAACCAAAAGAGGCACCTTTGATTGAGACTTTGGTCCACGTCTCTAGAGCAATTTATATAGTGATAAAAGTGAATAATTTACAGTTTGTGGAGTTAAAACCCACGGCATTTAAGCTTGGGAACATGAGGGGTTTATGCCCTGTATCCTGTTTAGCCCCAGATTTGAAATAATCTCTAATATTTTTTTTATTTCCTTCATCTTGTGGGGAGAAAGAAACGGCGTGTGGCGGCTAAACATAAGCAAGGCCCACCCAATGTAGCACCTAAACATAATCGCGTTAAAGCCGAGGCTGGTCGATCCCCCCAAGAAAAGAAAACGCGAACGTTTGGCGAGCAGCTCTGATTTATGCCGCCTTAATTTTTATTCGTTTTTAAATCTTTTCTTTTTAATAGCAGAGAAGATTTACGACTTCCAATCAAGGGGCCGTTTCCCAGCAGATGGATCTCACAAGCGAAGGGCTACAGCCGTGAAGGGCCGGTATCCCGTTGCTCTCCGCGTCTTTTGATCTCCCCCTGGGCCCGTTAGCGGCTCCGCAGGCTTTTGTTTTGTTTTATTTGTTTCTTTTAAAAAACCCAACCCGGGAGGATTTAAAGCACGGGTGGAAGCAGCCGGGCCGGACCGGTGGGGAGCGGGCTGCGGGTGGGAATATTGCCCGGCAGGAACTGGAGCTGCAAGAGGGGAAAGAGAGGCCGGCCGGGATGGGGGAGAAGCCGGGAGGGACCGAGCCCAGGGCCCGTTTAATGCGCCCCCGGAGCGGGGCGAGTGAACAAAACATGTGGGCTCGCGGGCACCCTTTAACCTCACCTGCGAGTCACTAAACCCCGCGGGCCAATCAGCGCGCCGGCCGGGCCGCGAGCTGCCAGGGTCCAGGCGAAACTCCGCCACTCGCGCGCAGCGCGGCCAATGGGCGGGCCGGCCGGGGGTCAGGTGACGCCTTGGCTGCCGGCTCCCCATTGGCTGGGCGCGGGCTGCCTCCCGAGTTGGTTTATGTGCGGGGAGTGCGCGGTTGAGTGTATCAGTCCAAGGACACTGCCGGGTGGGAGCGGAGGGGCCGGACTCGGAGCCGGGGAGCCGGGCTGGGGTGCGCTGCGCTGCGCTGCGCTGGCGCTCTGCCGGGTTGGCGGGAGGGGGCCGGCGCTTGGCAGCCCCCAGCCGGGCGCGCGTGGGGCGGTCGCGCGTGGGGTTGTGTCCCGCCCGCCCGCGGTGCATGAACTCGTCCCCCCGCGCCTGGCCCATTGTTTTGGGGGGACCCTCCCTCGGGCTCCCGCCCGCCCTCCCCCATGGCCATGCTGCTGGACGGCGGCCCGCAGTTCCCCGCCCTGGGAGTCGGGGGCTTCGGGGCCCCTCGCCACCACGAGGGGCCCGGCCGCGACCCCGCCGCCGGGATGGGGCTGGGCCCCTTCGGGGACGCTTCGCACGCGGCGGCCTTTAAGCTCAGCCCGGCCGCCCACGAGCTCTCGTCCGGGCAGAGCTCCGCGTTCACCCCGCAGGGCTCGGGCTATGCCAACGCGCTGGGGCACCACCACCACCACCACCACGCCGGCCAGGTGCCCGCCTACGGGGGCGCGGCCGCCGCCTTCAACTCCACGCGGGACTTTCTCTTTCGCCAGCGGGGCTCCGGCCTCGGGGAGCCCGCCTCCAGCGGCGCCCAGCATGGCATCTTCGGCGGCTCCCCCGGCAGCCTGCATGGGCCGCCGGGCATCGCGGAAAGCCCGGGCTACCTGCTCTTCCCGGGGCTGCACGAGCAGAGCCCCAGCCACCCCTCCCCCGGCGGGCACGTGGAGAACGGGCAAATGCACCTGGGGCTGCGGGGGGATCTCTTCGGCCGGCCGGACCCTTACCGGGCCGTCTCCAGCCCCCGCACGGACCCGTACGCTGGCGCCCAGTTCCACAACTACAACCCCATGAACATGAATGTGGGCATGAACGTGGCGGCCCATCACCACCACGGCCCGGGGGCTTTCTTCCGCTACATGCGCCAGCCCATCAAGCAAGAGCTGTCCTGCAAGTGGGTGGAGGAGAGCCAGATCAACCGGCCCAAAAAGAGCTGCGACCGGACGTTCAGCACCATGCATGAACTGGTCACCCATGTGACGATGGAGCATGTCGGGGGGCCGGAGCAGAACAACCACATCTGCTACTGGGAGGAATGTCCGAGGGAAGGCAAGTCCTTCAAGGCGAAATACAAACTGGTGAACCACATTCGGGTTCACACGGGGGAAAAGCCATTCCCGTGCCCGTTCCCAGGCTGCGGGAAAATCTTTGCCAGGTCCGAGAATCTGAAGATCCACAAAAGGACGCACACAGGTAAGGAGGGAGACAAAAACGGGGTGCATGAATCATGAAACGGTGGGAATTAAAGAAACCCCCATCGAATCCAAATACTCCCCCCAACGATCACACGGCGCCAGACCGAAAAGCGGGAGTGGGACTCAAACGCTACTTTCCCCAGTTTGGAGCTAAACTACATTTTGTCCGCGGTTCTTTAAAACTTCGCACTCCGCGAGTTTGGACAGTTTAACATCCGCATGTTCCACGCGCTCGTAAATTTCAGTCCAAGAAGAGCAATCGCTTATCTCTCTATAGCCTAGCTAGACGGAAGATTTGGCCCGATTCTTTGTTGGCTCGGTTTGGGGGTTTATATGAGGCAAAGAGAAATTGTTTTGTGTGGATTGCTTTACATACGATTTCGCTGTCTGCATACATTCTGTTAAGGAAACCATACAAATGCTAATGCAGCCTAATTTTCGGTTACTTCCGTTCCTTTTTTAGTTTTGATTGGCACATCTCCTAATTAAATCGGTGATACTTTTGTCAAAGTATGTTTATTTGGAGCTCTGTCTTCAATTCAGATCTCCACAGAAGTGAAGTAAAACTAGAAAAGGCAGGAAATCCTCACATTTTCCTTCTTGTTGGGCACATCTTGTAAAAGTGTCTGTTGCTCCAGAATTTATCTAGATCCGTCCCCCCCGTCCCCAGATTCTAACATCAAGTACTGCCTTTAACACTTCGTTTAGCACGACCGTTGCATTTGAAAGGGGCAAATTAAAAGTAACAAAGGACGGATTGAATTTAACTGTAACGTAACAAATCCTATTGTCTGATCCCTTTTTTGTGTGTATGTGTGTGTGCGTACTACCTCCACCGAGGTGTTTGAGGGGTAGAGCTTGGGAAAGGAGGGTGGAAGGGAAATAAAACTTCAATAATTAAGGGGAAAAGAAATGAAAGTGTCCGATGCTCGGGGTGTTTCCACTGACATGGAAGGAAAACGGTTGGTGAGAATACGGACGAAAGCCAAGAGAGCGTGTGTCTTCCACTCGGCATCAAATTAATTGTTTTAAGCGAGTTGCCAAAGTGATCGATCCGCTAGTGGGAATCAAAGTGAACCTTTCCTCTGTAGCGTCCTTTAACCCTTTCTGAATTTTGCAGGTGAAAAACCTTTTAAGTGTGAATTTGAAGGCTGTGATAGACGTTTTGCGAACAGTAGTGACAGAAAGAAGCACATGCATGTACACACTTCAGACAAGCCTTATATCTGTAAAGTGTGTGACAAGTCTTACACCCACCCCAGCTCTCTTAGGAAACACATGAAGGTAATTAACTCTTGATCGCTTTACTGTTACTAAATATCATCTCGGAGCCTGTTTTCCCTCCCTGTTAGCCTACTTTTGAACAAGGATCGGTGCTGCTTTAGGATGACACAGTTCACCCATTCTGAAAGATTAGTGCTACAGCATTTTACATTCGTCTCCGATTGATACAAATTATCAGCAGAACTGTGTATTTTCGCTCTTATCTCACAGTTCAGGCTGTAACTGATAGCTAGGCCCTTTCAGTGATAACAGCCGTTTGGGTAAATTGCATTATTTATTTTCCTATTCCCCAGACCGAATAGAAAAAAAATGTTATACAGTTCTTCAGAGAGTGGCATGAGCTACTAACAATTACTGGCCAAGAAATTATTGGCATGTTTTTAAAACTTTGACATCAACAACCCACGCTGAACATATTGAAACGATATGTCCAAGTCAATACCTGGCATCTCCACAATCAAAATCTAAGCTGCTGATGGTGGTGGTGGTGGTGGGGAAATCTTTGCAGATTGTCAGTAAACGAGGGGGGAGGGAGAAAACGTGCTTTAAAATTACAGTATCGCAGCTGCATGGGTAAGTTTTCCATTCCCCGAATAATTTATGATTTGTTGTCCATTAGTGTAATCACGTAGGAAGGGTAAATATTTACCTTACCTGCGCTGTTTGTAGTGTTCGAACTCTGCTATTTTGCCCGAGTATGCTCAGTGTGACATTATATTTATCATATTGTACCTGTTCATTTTAGGTTCATGAATCGCAAGGGTCAGATTCCTCCCCAGCTGCCAGTTCAGGCTATGAATCGTCCACTCCGCCAGCTCTAAGTTCTGCAAACAGTAAAGACTCTACGAAAAGTCCTCCAGCAGCAGTTCAAAGTAACACAAGCCACAACTCCGGGCTTCCACCCAATTTTAACGAATGGTACGTCTAAGGACAAAGCAATCAACTAACTATAGACTGGACCAAATGAATTCAAAGGAAAACTGAAAATCAATCACACGGAAATGGAGTTTTCAGGCAAACAACAGAACAGGGCTACATCCAGTTTATTGCAATTTTCCAGGAAAGGGGTTTTTAATTTTTTTGCAAGATCCAGACGCTGGACTAGCTATGTCCTTTTCTCAGGATTGGATTTTTTTTGTTTGGTTTTGGCATTTGCAGTAATTTCTTTGATTTTTTTTCTCTTCCCTCTTCCAATCGCCTCCCCTTTTCCCTTCATTTGAATACTGATTTTTTATTTTTTTTTTATTGTCTCTCTCTCTCGCTCTTTTTTTTGGCTTTTTCTTCCTTCGTGGGATGCTGACATGAGGATGAAAATTCTTCTTCGCCTTAGTGGTGATTGTTTAAACTTACATTCTTAAACCGTGCCAAAGTCCTGTTATGCCTTGAACCCCTCTCTCTCTCTCTCTCTCTCTTTCTCGCAGCATTATACTTGTGAATGTATTCTCGTCTGATGGGTTCGTCCAGTATTTTTTCAAGATGAGGCTGTGGTGTTGTTCTACCCGGATTGTGACCGTTTAGTAAAACAGTTGCCTTTTTGTAATAACTTTTTTTGTAAATACATATCCATGATGCCATATTTATCGTTTGTAATTTAATTATTGATACGAAGTGCCGGGAACGGAACAATATTTATGGGGGGAAAAGTGTTTTCTAACAAAACAAAAACAAACAAACAAACATGACAAAACTCTGTACAGTTTTTGGTTATAACTGCTTTAGCATTAAAAATTTATTGTTTTTGAAAGAACACAGTCGAATAGTTTTTGAACCGCTGGCTTTGCATTTCCTTGTTGCTCTGTGAACTACCCTTTCCACCCAGGCCTGGCAGAGGAACCACATATCAAGGTGTTTGTATCCCAGCCCCGCTCTTGAGAGGAATTGTTTCCCCTATCGCAAGCTAGCAAGCTGCAGTGTTTCCTTCGAGAGAGGAATGAAGGACGTTGTTGTTTTTCCTTGTCCCCGCCCCCACATCTCAATGGTTTGTTTTCACCTCGACCTTCATATGTGCGTTACTGCACTTTGCGCGAGCGAATCAAATATTACTGATCTGTCCTGAGTGGGGCCATGACGTGTCTCTGCCTTGCACTTCAAAGAACGAGCGCTGCATTTAGGCCTCCCAGGGCTGCATATTTAACATCCGAAGGTAAATGCAATGAGTTTGATCTTTGTGTGGGGCTGGGCTCCTTTTTACTCTATGCAGAGAGGCATGCGGATGTCTCCATGGATGGATGGATATACGCACCCACCTCTCTCCATCTCTGTATCTATATATATGCTTTTAAGAGGTTTAGCATGAATCTGAAACAGCTGGGGGGTGAGTAAAACGGCCAGTTCCATGTGTTTACTTCAGATTAAAGTAAGTGCTTCTTAAAAGAATTAGTTTATCCGAGTTACAGAAAGGGGAAAAATGGATTTGTTTGTCTGTATATAACCCAATACACAGTTATGAACATTATTCTATAGAGCCAATCATATGATGACTTCGATAGTTTTTTTTAGAAACACTATTGAAATTCCTTGACAAATATATTTTTCAAACCTAATGAGTTGTAGAGAGATGCTGATGAATTGTTTCCAGTAAAATCAGTAACATATGAAATACAATTGTTTATTTTGTAATAAAATTCTAACCTGGATTTTTATTTTCTTTGGCCAAAGGAACATCCTAACTGAGCATACACACAATTCTAGAGAACTAATATCTGTTGGTTGGTAAATTAAATGTTTTAAAAGATTTATCTGTTTTCACTTTATACCTGGAATTTAGGATGGTATGTTTTTATATTTAATTTTTGGTTTTTAATTTTAGTTAGTATTGAAGGCAGTGTGTGAACAGGGACTGTATATAAGAAATGAATAGGAAATGGGGGAAAGGTTAAGGAATTTTAGAGAGAAATGTTAGCTTGATAAATTACTACCGAAAAAACAAAAAACACAAACGGAAACAACCTCTCCTCCCTCCACACTTCCCCATCCAAAATATTTAAGATTTTTCATCTGTACCAGATGATCTCGGTTGATGTGAACAATTAATGAATCCAGCGTTTGGGTATTTCCCCCCTGACTTTTTGAAATCTTAAAATATATGCACAGACTGAGTGGACTGCTGTTTCTAATATTCATTTTGCATTTGGACCATCCTGTGCTTTGGCTAACTTTCTCAAAGTTAAAATACAGCCCCACTCATTTTTAATTAATAAAAACAATTAAAGATGCCAGAAGTATTGGGATTGGGAATTAAAAACAGATTGTATTTTGTCTTCCTAAACTTGTGATTACAAGTAATATCTTAGCTACAGGATTTAACAATATATGATGTGGTTATTGACAGCACCACTTCTGTGTCCACCACACATAGAAAGGAAGGCAGCATTTGAAGATGTACACAGTTCAGCTAGAGAAAGCAATTTACTCTGTAAACTGTTAGCATTTCGCCCCTAGCTCTAAGGATGTGAGTAATTTGATGGGAGTTCTGCTGCACCTTTCATGTCTGGGGGAAACCCAGACAGACCTGTCTTGAACTTGACACTGGGAAGGGCTGGACTGTGAATACTGTTTGTTTACTTCTTGCTTTAGGATTTCTTTTATTTTATGCAACTTAGATCAAATCCACAAATCGTTTTAAAAAAAAGGAGGAAAAATGTATCGGAAATAGACCAAGCAGACCGATTACAATCTCTTTGCCATGATGACTGCACTTCCAGAATGAGGACTAGTTTGCCACTTCGCCACTTTCTACAATTCTCTTTTCCGGGTCCTAATTTTCCCACTTGGAAGAATTATCTTTGATTTTAAAAAATGTATTTCGATTTCTTTTATGCAGCTAAATATTTCTTTTGCTATATACAGAGCAGACTTGAACTCCAACGCAATGGATTTGAAACCCTGTGCGACTAAAGTTATCAACTTTACACTGAAGCAAGTAGCCCTGTGCCACACTGCAAAATAAAGAAAAGGAACAAGGTGAGGCGTTTTGCATTGCAATATACTACGAATAAAATAAGAAATAAATGCAATAGATTTTCACAGTGTAAAAAAAAATGGCTGCAAATGGTTATATTTTCGGAACCTTTTCCAGTTATGTTCATGTCACACCAGACAATTATCCATGTTCATTTTTAAAATGTTCTCTTAACAGCAAGTGAAGGCGTTTTGTGTGTTCACCGTCCTGATACTGCACCTGTCAAATACATCTATAAATGCAGATAGGTTCGGTCTAACTGAGATGTACATTCAAATACTGTGCAGAAAACCTAGTATCAGCCATCTGATTTCGGAATAACTTGGGAAGCGTTAAGTAGACGCGGCAGGGTCGCTCGCCCGGGTGCAAGCTGGATTTCCGACGTTGCAAATCTTTTAAATGCTGCCAGACGCTTTTTGTGGCAGCTCCGGAAGCACCCTCAGTGCTTGCCGTGCTCGCCCTTCCCATCTTCCGAGCCGGGCTCGCTTTGGGGGAAGGACTCTGAGCGCCGGGGGTGCGGAGCTGGAAAGGCAGGTGCGCCCGCCCGGAGCGCACGGGAACATGCCAACAAGTGAGGGGGCAGGAAAGGCGCCCCCACCCCCCAGTGCTGTGTGTGTGCTGGGGCGCTAAGTCGCTGCCCCCAAAAGAAGGGGGGAATCACAAGGGGGCAGCGTTGTCTCTAAATCCGCGGGAGAACGAACCGGCCCGGCCCGGAGGAGATGGGCGGCTCCAGGGAGTCGGCTGGAGGCTGCTGGCCCCGGGAGAAGTTCCCTGGGCCGGGGACTCCAGCCCAGCTGAACCGCCCCCTGGCTGGAGCGCAGCCCGGATCGGCTCCTGTTTCAATTTACACTGAGAGTCACGCACCAAAGCCCCGTTTATTTATAGCCGGGGCTTAACCCTGGCCCGATGGGACCTGCCCTTCCGCACGCGAGGCACCGCCCGGGGGGGGCTCAACCCCCTTCCCCCGTCCATTAGTATGGGGGGGGGTGCTCCGTTTGGGAGCCCGGCGGCTGGCTGGGGGAGGGACACAGGGTTGCAGCTAGCAAAGACTGGCAGCAGCAGCGCCCCCCATCCCAGTCCGGGGGGGAGGGGACGTGGGGAGCAGCAGTCCCCGCTGCGGGGGGGTCTCCTGGCGCCGCGCGGAGGGGACCGGGAGCTGCCCCTCCCACTCCCCACCTCCCGCTGCTTCCCTTTCAAGCCGCTTTGAAAGAGCCAGCGACCCGCTGCTCCTTCCTCCGGGCCGCCGGCGCAAGCGCTGTGCAAAGGGGGAGCCTCATGGACCTGCTCCCTGGGGTGTCTGGGGGCCGCTTCGCTCCTCCCTGCCCGGGCCGCCCGTAAAACAGCCGCACCAGCGGGGTGAAGAAGGTGGAACTGGGGGTGGAGCCCCCCCATTGCCCTGGAGGGGCCTGGGTGCCTGCTTTGGTACGTGGCTCTCTGTGTAAATCGAAATAGGAGCCGATCCGAGCACAAGCCGGGTTGGCAACTCTGCTGGTTTTTATCCTGCGCTACGGACTGGGGTATTTTCCCCTGTTCCAAACCCCAGCTCCTGCTGCAGAGAATGTCAGCGCTTATTAAGAAAAGAGCAGTTTCTAGCCCTCCTGCCTGCAGAGAAACGGCTGGCAGGGGGAAGTGAGTGCAGCCTCATGGGCCGGCTCACAAACCAAGCAGGCAAAAGGAAAAGAGCCTCACATTTTTCCTTTGCTTTTTAAAAAATCCTGATTTTGTTTAAGTAAATCTGAATTGGAGAAGGGCTGACTCATGATTGTCCAATGCTTGGGGTTGTGTCCATACTGCTCATGGGAGTAGACCTTGTCCGCAGGAGAGGCCCATTCACTTCGGTGGGTTTGCATGGCCAGTGCAACATTTTTTTGCTTGTATTTAGGTGGAGGAGGAGTTAAAAGGATGTCTCCTGCACTGTTGGTGCCATGTTAGTTCAGCTTTCAAAGCATCATAATTAATAATGGATCTGCATTTTGTTATCCAAGTATATTAACCAAGCAGAGTCCAGGCCTTAAGAAAAAAGGGCCATATCCTGTTTGCCTATTTCATTTTGGCAGCTCCAATGAAGTCCCTGACACTGGACTTGAAGAGTAAGCTTAGCAGGATTTTACGCAAACTATACGCACCCCAGGAAGTTTTTTAAAAGCAGTAACAAGGTTTCATTGCATAATAAAGGATCTAAGCAAAAGCAGCTGACCAGCCATCTCCATTCCTTTTCTGCCAGGCTTTATGATCCATGAATAGGCTGGTTCCTTTGCGGGTATGATTGTTTTTGCATATTTGCATACTTTAGGTGCAAGCTTATGAAAATCATATTTTGTTTAAAGGTTTGTGTATGCTTTAAGGGGCTTGTGGTTACACACAGTCTGAAGGCATGTGAAGAAGTTGTGCTCCAATGCCTTAGTCTACTACACCATTAAGTTCCTATAGTAACTATTTTGGCTATAAATCTCTCTCATTTCTGGAGCACCGGAGTGCTGTCCTATCTTGCACATTCCCAGCCTTCTTTTTGATAATGTGTTTCTAATCTAAAAACACTGCATATTGGGTAGAGCTCTTTAGACTAGACTGACTCTCCCAGCTGTGCGGATGAATGGGCCCAACACAAATGCTCTTACTATGGTCAATCTAATTATGTGGGCAAATGTCTCTGCAGAGATATATTATTGTTTTCAGAGAGGAACAGTTCAGGAGATAGAGGTACATTTTCTGCAGAAAAATAATCTTAAAACTCTGCTGCCTGTAAAAACAAATAATTAGACTGGCTAATCTGCACATCAGTTGAAATAAGACACTTGTTTAACCTTGATACCATATTAGCATTGGTTAAAAATATAGGCTGTCTCCTGCAAATGAACCTTTACTTATTCATATAATCAGAGCCAATGAGAATACTCATAAGAGCTTGGGACCTATTTTATGCAGATTTGGCTGCAGAAGCTAAGGCTGATTAAGGCTATCTGCTCTCCATGCTCTGTGACATCAGTGGAAGCTCAGTATGCAGCGTTTAAGGATGTGAGTGGTCCGAGGAATGAGCAGATATATTTTAATTGTGGGATGCTGAGTTTGATGCTCAGCAAACAAGGTATACTGCTATTTAGATATTTTTTAAGTACATACATCCTGCTTGGTTCCATCAGTTTGCAATCAAGGAAAGTTTAGTTTAAAAAAGCGTTTAGCTGAGCCTTTTTGTTTTGGCAGCTTGTTCAGTAGCATCAGCTTTTGAATTGCCAAAACTAGGCTTTGTAATGAGCTACGCATGAAGCTGGCCATGTGTGAAGTTGGACAAGTTCCTTTTTGTAGGGCCTGATCACATACTGTCATTAAAATCTCAGGATTTGCTCCTTTGCAAAGACAAAGGCTCTACATCCTGAGTAACAAGAAGAGACACATACCTATCTGGCTATGAGGGAAGTTAAGGAAGGTGCGAGGCAGGCCCAGAGTGGCCCAGAAACCCTTAGGATAAATGTGGGTGGTTGTACTGTGTATACATTACTTCCCCTGTCTTTGGACTCTTTCAGAAGAGCAGAGCCTCCTGGTTTGAACCTGCAGTAACTCCAGAGATACAAAATGGCTGTTATGCAGCCATTTTGGATACTTAACATGTAGATAAGGGCCCTGACCCAAAGACCACTGAAGACCATGGTAATCTTTCCATTGACTTCACTGGGCTTTGGATCAGGCCCTCACTGCGTTTGATTCCTGACACACCCTGCTTCCAGTGTGTCTCTTTTTCTGTTACATGGGCTGCAGCTGGTATGGCAGGAGCAGGAAGGTGAACCAGTCCTCTGCAGCCCAGTGTACTATGTGGAATAAACACTGTTCCACTGGGTAGCCTACATGCTGAGGGCCTTATCCAGCCATGCCTTTTCAGCTGCTGTTCATTTCAATGGGAGTTGAGGGAGCTCATGTTGCAGGATCAGCAATGGATGTGCTGCTCTGTGTATCCCAGTCCAGGATGTGGCTCCTTGCTGGTAGTCAATATAAACCCTCAATACTTTGGTTCACACACCTGAAGGAATGTGTGCATTTTTAGAGCTGGCAATGTTATAATGGTTTTGAGAGAGATTTTGTATTTTTTATCTCAGTCTATACATTTATTTTAAAATGAATCCCACAAGAGGATTCTATTACTTGCTCTAACGTTTTCATAAACCTTCAATTGATATACGATAAGTAATCAATATGATGCAAAATAAAATAAAAGCCACAATGTGTCACCTGTTCCTCCCTGTTCCCCACCCCTGGCCTTCATTTCTACTCCCTGCCTTGCAAGTGTCCATACAGGGAACTCTCAGTGAC
Source organism: Chelonoidis abingdonii (assembly GCF_003597395.2). Taxonomy (NCBI): domain Eukaryota; kingdom Metazoa; phylum Chordata; order Testudines; family Testudinidae; genus Chelonoidis; species Chelonoidis abingdonii. The sequence continues at coordinate 100,272,592 of NC_133776.1, read as the reverse complement.
ATCAGTGAGACCAGGGTTTAGCCCTGTGACATTTGGTGTTTCAAGCTGGACACCAGAAAAATGAGCCAAACAAATGAGGATTAAAGTCTTGATCCAGCATCCACTTGACTCAGCGGAAACCTTTCCATTTATTTCAGTGGGCCCAAGCTGTTGAGATAACTTCTGCAAACACTACTTACTATGAATATCCTAATTTCTATGAAGTTTTAATTTATTAAACGTACCATATTCTACTGTAGAGTCCATGTGATGCTGTCTTTAATCAGAGTGACATTGCAATGAAGTCTGCATCTCTTATAGTCCCAATTTCAGATTAAAGCTACTTGATCAACTTTTAAAAACACTATTAAGAGACTAGAACAACTGTAATACGAAAGTGACTCTGAGCTTGTCATGTAAATTTATTTTACTTAAAGTTAAAAGAAAATATATATAGTAAAGAGGACATGTTATTGAAAGTTTACCAGCACTTGATTTTTTGTTATTGGACCATATTTCTAGCTTTCATTGTTTTATAGTAGAGTAATAAATGTATAGCTCCAGATTGACAATACTTTGTCATTGTGTAAGAATTAAGTCATCACAAATGTCCTGTACAAAGTTAAGAGTCACAGATGCATCAATGAAACATTTATTGGTTCTGACAATGTTTTCTTTCCTGTAATTTTCTGCTCTTAATCTTGGCCAATCTTTTACATAAAATCTAATTGTCAGTGCCACAATCTGATGAAATAGCATTCTGCAAAAAAATTGATGCAAAGAAGGGACATTCAAGAAATACTGCATTTCATAAACAGTCGCTAGAGCATTAGGAGAGCAAACGTGGCTTTATGAACATAGTTATGAATATTTAAACATGCAAAATGAAAATGTTAGTAAATGTCTGGTTTCCATTATCTTTCAATGAACATTTTCAATTCCTGAAAACATTAATAGCTGTGGGCACCATACCATTACACCACAAAAAATGACATGTGTAATATGAAAATGTATTAAAATGCACAAGTGTCTCTACTGTCTTCTAAACTGAAGTGTTCTTGGAGTGAAAATGGAACCTTTCTGCAGCTGTCAGCAACTTTGTTGTTAAATGATACTAAAATTGAAGCACAGTATTTGAAAATGTAAATGACTTCAGCATGTTGGGGGCTCCATCCTGTAATCCCCTTTGGACAAAATGCTCACAGAAGTCAAGATGATAACGTTAATTATTATTTATTAATGTGTTGTTTTAAAGTGCCCTCAGATGTGTTAGGTGCTTCATGGGAAACACAAAGGTCAGATCCTTGCACTGACAAGATTACAGTTTGTGTAAGAACTGTTTACCATCTACAAGAAGCAGGATGTGGAGCTTAGCGCTTGGTCTGTAGAGAAAGACTCCCATTGACTTCAATGGGTTTGAGATCATGCCTTTAAATGGGACTGTATATGGTAGTTTAGATACTGATCCTCTACATGGAGATGACAACAGGGAACCCTTTTGTACTTCACTGATTTTTAATAGGGTTTTGTGAAGGCACAGGCATTTGACTGCAGGATCAGGGCTTTAGTGTTATGTGGTTACTTTTGCTACAATGCATTTTGTTACAAATGCATTAAAATAACATTATACTTTACTGTGCTGCTCATAGTATAAAAAGAACAGAATCACACACATTTTCATATGCATCAGGAAACAACGTCATTTTGCATTAATCACATAATTAAAATTCTGACTCTGAGCCTACATTCCTGGTATGCCCTTTATACTCTCATATTTCTCCCACTGTTGCTACCGTTAGTGGTGGTAATTTTTAAGGCAAAGGACCCGATTCTCAGTTGCACTAAGGTTGCTTGCTCTGGTGGTGTAAAGGGGCTTTACATGGGCCTAAATTATATGCACACTGACTTAAGGACCCTTTGCACGGCCAGAGCAATATAAAGCAATCTTAGTGTAAGTGAAAATCAGGCCCCAAAAAAGTCTTCAGTAAAGTCAGAAGCTAATGTGTACATCTGTCTGGGGCATTACATGGGTATTTTGGGGGCCTGATTCTCACCTGCCTCTCACCTTACTATTATTATTGACCCTTGGGCAAAGTGAGTGTGAAATGCTCCCACTCTGGTTTGGTATTGCTTGGCATGTGGCTGAGAGTGACTGCAGAAGGGGCAGGGCAATTGAGAATGGAGCCCTGTGTTTCTATTTGGTGCTTTTGCCCGGGGAACTGTAGATTAAAAGCTTCAACATAAGAACACAAAACCGGTCACACTGGGTCAGGCCAAAGGTCCATCTCTCCCAGTATCCTGACTTCAGACAGGGGCCAATGCCAGGTGCTACCGAGGGAATGAACAGAACAGAGAATCATCAAGTGATCCATCCCCTGCCGCCCATTCCCAGCTTCTGACAAACAGAGGCTAGGGACACCATCCCTGCTCATACTGGCTTATAGCCATTGTTGGACCTGTCCTCCATGAACTTATCTAGTTCTTTTTTAATCCTGGTGTAGTCTTGGCCTTCACAACATCCTCTGGCAAGGAGTTCCACAGGTTGAAGAAGTGACTGTTGGGAAGGGAAGTTGGAGAGCACAGCCTGTGGGGTAAGCAAGGGAGATCAAGATATAGAGGGGTAACATGAAAGAGGGCACAGAGGCAGCTCTGGGAAGGAGCATAGCGGAGGCATGGGGTGCAAAAACAGGCCAGTGGCAGTGAAAGGAGACCAGGGACAAAAGGTGGGAAGGATGTAGGCTCTGAATGTCCTTGAAGGTGTGTATCTAAAACCAAGTCCTGATCTCCTTACTCAGTGTTTGCACAGTGTTTTCTCAGGAAAAACTCTCACTGGGGATTTGCCCCAGGAACAATCTTAGGTTTCCATTCATACTGCCCAGTTTAGGGCCCAGCTGAGTAAAGTTCTAGACTGCAATGGCAGTTCAGAGCATTCACTGACTACAGGACTGGGCCAGGCTCATAGTCAGCCAACGAAATTGTCACTTCTTCACAGCAGGTATTATGGATCTTTCCATTGACTCCAATCACTGCTAGATCAGGCGCTGACAGATCATGGCCTTCTGGAGTTTAAAAAGGGGTGTTGATCTATAACTGGTCCCAGTGGGATGCTCCTGTGGAGCAGAGCTCAGGCAATCCCTGGCAGGCAGGAGAGAATGGAGCTGGCAAGTTTTTATGGCCAGCTACTGCTTACTCCAAGGAAGTAATGCACATGCCATTTTAATGTAGAATGACTTTAGATCTGCCATCTTTAGCATATTAAAAAAACCTCATCACCGTTTTGAACAAAGTCCAGAGTTTTGCTCAGTACAGATTGGAAAGGAAAATGGAAATTGCTCAAATTATTTTGCCTTGTGTATGAAAAGAGCCTTCAAATTAGGCCACGTCAGTATAGCCCTTATCAAAATCTATGATAAAAGCTTCTATTGACTAGTTAAATCTGCTCATAGTCCCATCGGTTTCAGCCAGAAGGTTATTTATCATACTCAGCAAAGACTTGCCTCTCCAAAAAAAAATCTTCAGAATATGATCCAAAGGCCCTGAGATAGATTTTATAGTCTGTCAATTTGTTAATTCTTCCAGTGAAAGCACAATTCTGTACTTTAGTTGCAAACTGTTTTGTAGAAATTGGTCCTCTCTTCCACTCTCTGTCTTCTATTTTTTTAAAAATGAAAATCCTGCTAGAAAATGTAAGCTTCTTGTGAAGTGATGGATTCATTTCAAACATCTAGAACTTTTCTTCATTTTTTAAAAGAAGTTCTGTTCTTGCTGTTTTTCTCTGAGATTGTTCAGATCCATTATACCAATACCAAAAACAAATACGCCCAAATCCAGATGTTGCTGGGTTTCCCTTCTGAAATATTTATGTAGAATGGGGGAAAATCTGTTATTTTAATTCTGAAAATAACATTCTTCATTTCTACCAAGTAATGTCTTTATTTTTTATCAAGTCATCAGAAACATTATCGTGCTCAGCAAATTATCTTGAACAGCAACCCCATCAAGAGAATTCTGGAATAATCAGCACGAGGAATAGATGTCAGTCTGAGACAGATGCCTACATTTCTGGGTAATATAGTGCCATTTTAATATCTTGCTTTTAATTCAGCTCAGAGAACTCTTGATGGACAAGGCTCACCAATCTGAACTCAGTTGTTAGTGGTATGTCAGATATTATTGTTCACAGACAATCATATAATAGCTGGAGCGTCAGCTGCTATTAAGGGTATTATGACCTCTTTGATTCCAGCCCTACAACGCCTGCACATTGTGGCCTCCTGTTTGCTTCTGTAGTCACAAGAACAGAAGGTCTTTCATTAACTTTTGACCATTGACATATTAAATGAAGATGCATATTTGAGCAACATCAGTGATTTCAATTGACTCATCAATTGCCATTACATAGCAGTCATCATGTTTCACTTTGTTAACAAGCTGATCTACCATATCTGATGCCAACAATTCAGTCCTTCAAACAAATGACATGTTTGATGAAAAAATCTTTTTTAAATTCATTATGCATTTCAGCTTTTGTCTTTCCTTCTAGTACAGCATCTGTTGCAGCAGGGATACCTTCCTTGATTTTTTTCTGAGTCTGCAATTATTTTTATGCTTGTCCAGTATCCCAGAGATGTGAAACAAAACTGCATTGCTATACTGTTGAGTGCTGAAACTCTATATAGAGATTCAGTTTCATCTCTTGGAACAGACCGCATTAAAGTAGTTTCATCAGTCCATACTTGTTATAACAAAGCAGTGTGAAGGACAACAGTGAACTAAAGCTCTGGCTTCTCCCCACCCCCACCCCCCAATACCAATAAGCTATCCATCCTTTGTTTTGTTCTTTAGCTAGCTGGAGGAGCAATTTAAATTGGTTGTTGGGTGATATTATCCTTCTATGACCCTCAAAATTACTTACATAGACATTGCTAGAGTGCTCCCATGCAGCCCTCAAATGGACTGCTCTTTGCTCTTGCATTCACCCACATCTCTCATGTCTGGGCTATAGAAATAACCAAGGCTGGAAGAAACAACGAATGTCTTCAGTGCCATGGAGGATTCAGTCAGATTTACTGTCCCTAACTCTGCTCATTACTGGGAATGAATCGAGGGGCCATTTGGGTTAGACCCTGCCAACTTTGTAGACATGGAGCTTCAAGAAGCTTTTTTGTCAACTTCAAGTTCACAGCAGCGTTGGCCTGATACTTGTGATGTTTTCTGCCCTTTGTCCTTTTTGTTGAGACATCCCTCTTCCCTTTGAGGTCAACATCAAAATAGAGATGTATGTTTCTTTAGCCTGACCATGGGTGTGACTTTTTAGATCAGGAATCCTAAAGTCCATTTGTGTTCCCATCTGTCAGCTGGCATTTGAAGCCAGTTTGTGCCTCTATTCTTTCAGACAAGTGTGAGAATCAGTAGGGTTTTAAGAGAGAAGGTTTCAGTCGCTAAAGCATTTGCTAAGATACCACCTATTAAGAGCCCTTGATGGCACCTTGAATAGAGATCAAAAGCAACTGAGTTCACTTCACAACTTTAATTCCATCAGTCAGTTTAGGGCATTGGTCTAGTGGTTAGAACACAATGGGAATGTGAGATTCTGGATTCCATTCCTGACTCTGCCACTGAATGACTTTGGGCAGGGATTGCACCACTGCAAAAATGGGTTTTACTAGCATTGCTTAATTTAGTAATTTACAATGCAATGTGGTTCTACCAAATGCAGATTATCTTAATATAGACAAGGCCTGGATTCTCTTGGCCCCAGTTCAGCAAAGTGTTTAAGCACATGCTGAAGTCCATCCCCATTCGGCATAGCATTTATGCAAGTGCTTAACTTTAAGCAGAGGCTCAACATTCTGTGCTTAAATGCTTTCCTGAATATGGATGGCTTGCTGAATTGGGAGTCTTTATGTCTCAGTTCATTCCTCTATACAATGACAATGATAACACAGCTGTAAGGAGGCTTAATTAATTAATTAATTAATAATTGTAAAAATCCTTGAGATCCTTAGCTAAATGGTACTATCCAGTAAAAAGTATTTCTGTTAATATTATTATTATGCAATCATTCATGTTTTATACTTTCCGATACTGCCAATAATAGTGTATGTATATGATGTATGTTTTGCAGCAGAGAGAGTATTAAAGGCAGTTCAGAAAAATCTTATCCTTGAAAAGATTCTCTCTGCATTAATCTGGCCATTCTCTTAAGCGTTACTGAGGACCATCAGAAGAGGTAATTTATTTTTCAGAAGTGTTTCTGTTTTAAATGCTTGTTACACCATGCTGCGACCCCTTTGAAATATCGAGGAAGCAATTTCCCTGACATTTTAATTTTGTTATTGTTATTTGACATTGTATTGTGTGCTAATTGGAGGTAATGACCATACAGCTCTTTCCAGAAGCCTAAGAGCATAAACATGAAAGCGAAATGAATGACAGTGCCTAGTTCTGAGTTTATAAGCACTGTGAGATGGTTCTAATGTGCTAAGTCTGAGAATGGGAACACTTCCCCTTATATTTCGATGGTGTTCAATAGCACAAAATCCAGAGGAGCAGAACAATATCCCTCCAAGGCAAGTGCTAACAAATGTTCTTGTTTGTTTATGGAACCTGAAAACTCCTTCATTCGAAGGCATGCCAGAGGGTTGTGTCATGCCACCCACTATAAGCAAAACGTTACTCACTGGAGTCAAAGATACCATATGCCCCTAAATTTGCAGGGTAATCTGTACCTGAGCTGACCCTGAAGCCTACCCAGACTCAACATCCATTGGCTTCTGTGGTTATAAATATAATAACTTCAGTTGTGAGGCCCGCACATACCCTGATGTAGAGCAGTAGGACTGCCATCTCCCTCGGCATCTGAATTGGAGAATGAGTAGGAGCCGCAGGGTTCTCTTTCCAGCAGCTGGAGCAGGAGCAGCGGTTGCGGAGGTCCCTTCCTCCTCAGTTTGCCCATAGGGCAGAGATGGTGGCTGGCTCCCAGTTAATTGCCTGTTTCCCCCAATATGGTTGCTGGGTGGAAAGATTTGGGCTCTGCCAAGGGGAAGCCATCTGATCTTGCATTCCCTAGTGCAGCGCATGTCCGGTTGGAGGCAGCTTGCCCTCCAGCTGTGCATGATGTCACTGTGATGTCATCACATACTTCACCCACTGCCAGCATTCCAGGCCCTGCCTGTTATGCTTAGACCAGCCATGTCTTTATTGGCAGTTGAGTCTGCAGATGTTAGTGCAGAATTTGTTCCTAGAAAGCACATGCCCCCCTATTTCACTACTGGCTGCCCAGGTTGGGAGGTTGTGCAGACAGGGGACAGAGTTAGGCGAACATTGCAAAACAGCCTTTCCAAACACTAGTGCAAAGAAGACGTGAATTCTCCTGGGAAGACATGTGAATTCTCCTGCAATTGCAAACATCCATCCTGCCCACGTTGTTTTCCTGAGAACAGTTGCACAAGCAACATTTCTATTTGATGGAATATTTGGAGTCAGTAGGAGCCTGGTAAATACTTGTGCAAATTTGTGATTCCTCAGAGGTGTTTTCATGATCATCCTGAAACTGACTTAGGCCCCAAGTCAGCTAAGTCCTCAGATACATGCTTAATTTTATGTAGACGCTTAAGTTCCATTGACAGCACATGCTTCAGTGCTTTGCTGAATCAGGGTCTTGCACTGCTCTGGTGGCTTATTCAAGTATATCAGTATTTTGATCATCCCATTTGGATGTAAAGTCACATGTGATTTGAGGTGCTCAGACGCATCCAGTGAATAGTGAATCTCAAACTTTGACTACGTATAGCTCCAGGTGCAGTAATCCATTGGCTGAGGTATATGTACAAAGCCCAGTTATGTAATAATTTTGAATAGCAAACTACTTAATAGCAACAGGATTGCTCATGTTAAATTTGCAAAGAGAAAAAAGCGCAAAATCTCCCAGATAAATTGTTTTCTACAGATTGTTCACCCTGCTCCCTTCAGGAATAACTTTATGCACCTGAAATTGACAATTGCCAGGCAGTAGAATAGGGGCGAGTTTTCTCTTAATGATACTCCTTTTGTCCAAACCATCCCTGTTTTTGTGAGAACTGAGAACTGATCTGAGTAACATGAGAACTGATCTGAGTAAAGTCCATTTTAGGAGGAAAGTAGACACTTGAAGATCTGATGGTAGGATCACAGCAAACACCTTACTACTTAGTTACACACATATCTGCAGTTCTGAGTGCCACATTGGGCTCAGGATCAGGTTATAGATTGTGAAGTATCCCCTGTGATTGGGATTATCAGGTACAATCCAAGCAGTAAGAAAGCTTTCTCTGTTCATGGTAGCTGCACCAAAGGCCCTTCATTTCCTGCTGCATTTTGGGGGTGAAGGCCGAGGTGGAGGTTGGAAAAGGTTGTGGTAAAGGTTTGCAAGTTCTTCTGGGGTTCTTGGATTTTTTCCTGGGGGAACCACATGTTAGCAGAGAGATTGGCTTGTGGATGTTGCTCTTCTCTTTCACAATTGCCCAGCCTCCCCTCCCTTCCCAGTCATGATCACGTGACTCCAACATTCCTCCTGTTGACACTCCCTGTATCAGCTCCAGCAGTGGCTTGCATGGAAAACAATCTTATTTAATGTAGTTGTGGTTGTCTTTAATGCAACTCAACAGCTGGAAACAAGGAGGCATCAGCCATCTCTCTTGGGACCATCAGCAAGAGTTCTGAACCCTCCCAGTGTCTCAGGGAATGCAGTTTAGGAACCTCCACAATTAGTATATTTTGCATTATCTCTCTTTATAGAGTAACAACAATCATGATGGAACTTATACCAGGAGAGCAGGGCTCTTTGTCTTGCTGCAGGGGCTGGTCCATGAGGAGGTTTCTGAGTCTGCTATTGCCAACAGCTTTTAGCTCAAATAGTGCTGGCCAGGGCCAGCTCCAGGGTTTCTGCCACCCCAAGCGGCAAAAAACCAAAACAAAACAGAACAAAAAAACCATTGACGGCTCTTGGTGGCAGCTCAAAGAGGAAGAGAGGGACTGAGGGACCCGCTGCCGAATTCCTGCTGAAGACCCGGATGGGCCGCCCCAAGAGCGGACGGAGTGCCGCACCTTTGTACTGGCCACCCCAAGCACCTGCTTCCTTAGTTGGTTCCTGGAGCTGGCACTGATGCTGGCTTCTACCTGTAGCACTGATGGTCTCCAGTTCATCTGCTGGTGGCCCAAGCAGGACGGGTTACCATTACGTATATAAGAAAATATCTAATGCTAATGATTATTGTTTTAGGAATGAAGGGAAACTGTATTTCTTGGTTTCTACCTTTAAACTCAATGAAGAACTAGCTCTTTGTGTCAAGGTCAAAGGACATTATTATAATTGTTTTCTGATTTACTTAAGCAAACAGTGAGAAGCATATATGGTTTTCCAAACTTATTTTTAATTAATTCTACAGATGCCTACAAATCTGCCATGGTCCTCTCCTTTTTCTGGCATTCTGCGGCAATTTACTCCTGAAGCAAAATATCCAGAATTTAGGTCTGATAATAAAAGCACTGGAACTGTCAGTCTGCTGCAAAGCTGGATGAGACTGGAACGATACAAGGGTATTTGGCAAGAATAAATGGAGCTAATTACTAAAATGGTCGAGCTACTTACCCTGACTATTTAATCACAGGATTCTGGACTCAATTGCATGCCCACAGCATTCCCTGACGTAAATGGGAACAACAGGCGTGTGCATCAGCTGAGAGAACGTTGCCTAGAGTAAAACCTGTCACATATAGGGTGTGACCCACACTTTGTGCACCCATTTACACTACTGCAAAGTGGGGTGGAAAATGCCTTCATTCCAATTTCACAGCATTTTACACCCACTTTGCACCAGTGTCTATGACTCCACAGGATGGTGGGTAACAGAAATTCAGTCTTTCGGCCAAACAAACTAATTTTTAGGCAAGTCACTTGTCTTGAGGAGAGAGCAAATTCAGATGAATGTGACAAGTATTGTGACTTTGTCACAAAGCATCACACCAAAGAAAACTGGGGAATTCTATAACAGGAGAGAGATTGGGACAAATGCACCCATGGTGTAATTTTATTGAAACCAGCAAAGCTACACCAGGGGTAACTTGGCCCACTCTGCAACTCTAGGCTGTTAGGTCACATGGCTATGTATGCTTGCTTTTCTGGTGTATTGTTCTAACAGATGGAAAGGTGGATGGGTAATTAATGGACTGAGATGACAACAGGCCATATTGTGGCACTGATTTCAAGCAGAATTCCTCATCTGAGATGCTTCTTAAAAACATCTCCTTTGAAAACTGGTGGCATAACATGGCCCAGGATCTCTTTGCCCTTTGCTGGAGATTCCATGCTATGACACCTGTTATGACTGATGCAATAAAGAACCATATTACAGCAATTACTAGTGACCGCTGAGAGTTTAAAAGCTTCTTCTTGCTGGATTAGCACTAATGCTGGTCAGGAATTTTTCAGCGAAACATTTTTATACCACCCTCTGATTCATTAAAACCAAAACGTTTAGTGGAATGTGTTGGTTTCAATGACCATTTTGGCAGGAAGATATTTCTGCTCAAGATGAGAGAGCCAGGGGCCCATTCCAGAAGAACTAAGATGCATTCCGGGGATGGTGAAGATCCAGATTCCAATCTCTGCCCTGAGGCAGGCAGTGTAGGAGTTGAGCACAGGTTTCCTACATGCCAGCTGAGTGCACTAACCATGAGGATATTCTGGGGAAGGGGTCTGCCTTTCATATTTTATCATTTAAATTTTTGAAAGATTTAATTGTTTTTCTAAGTCCGAATGAAAACAAATATCAGAGCCTTGAAACTTTTTTCCAAAACAGGATTCTTGTTTTCTGGCCAGTCCTATTTTCCACTTCCCAGAAGTAAACCAAAATGTTGTAGAGAACTTGAAAATCCAAACTGTTAAAATTATCATTCATTTGATAAGTGTACTTCTTTAGAATATAAGTAATGCTAGTATCACATCTCACTCTTCACAACTTCATTTACCCTCATCTCCTTTTCATTATTGGCAGGAGGCTAACATCCTGCTCTTAGAATTTGGTGTTATGATGGCATCCTTAAAAATATGATTTCTATATTGTTCATCTCTCTCTACTGTCAATGTCAACCCACTGTAAATAAATAGACTCTGCTAAATTGTAATGCAAGTTTGTATCATTATCTTGCTACAATTGCAGACTTCATTGTGGAACAAGAATACACAAGAGAGATTGGCATATGCTATTTTTCAGTACGGTGGTAACACATTTCCAATACATTAGTGCTTGCAAGCAAAGGTAATATTGCTCTTAGCTGTATGTAGTATGAAAGGCCTTTACTCTTTTCTGTCTGGCAAGACATATGTTTGCTGATCTACTTACTGTAGCCAATCAAATCAGCTAGTTTGTTTTATACTCGATAAGTTATGCCTCTGCTTGCAGTGGTAGATTAAAGTCTTTCTCAGTGTTGCCTGAGACAGCATTGAACTGATCCCTTTAATGCCACTGACTATGCCTTTTCAGAAGTTTGTTCCTTTTTATTGTTTTCCGAGAACAAGGTAAACCCCACTGAGCACACAGATTTCCTTATATCATAAAATGCCATTATACTGCATCTCAAGAACTGAAGTTTAACTGTGGGCAGATTCCATTTTCAGATAGCATTGTGGGGAGACTATTTTCAAAAGCATTAATTCAAACCACACTGATGCTCAACTGTTTTAAAAAATAGGGGAATTTGCATGTTTTTTTATTAGAATACACATAAAACTAGAATATGAAACAGTAGGTTTCAGCCATAAAAGAGAAGAGGTAAATTTTATGACTAGTTCTTTATATTAATGAATCCCCTTTTCCTGCTGAACTGAATGTGGATGAGTGAAAACACAGCAGTGGGGTTAGCCAGTGAGGCAGAGGCAGGGGCGGCTCTAGACATTTCGCTGCCCCAAGCACGGCGTCATGCTGCGCAGGGCACTCTACCGGTTGCCGGTCCTGTGGCTTCTCCGCAGGCATGCCACCGAAGGCTGCCTGCCTGCTGCCCTCCTGGCGACCAGCAGAGCGCCCCCTGCGGCATGCTGCCCCAAGCACGCGCTTGGTGTGCTGGGGCCTGGAGCCGCCCCTGGGCAGAGGAAGTGGTAGGGTTCAGAGTTCATTTCACAAGCCTTCTTCTGGGACAGAAATTGAGCCCTGGATACTTGGTATCTTCTTTACTAACCAAACCACTAAGAGACATGTTCAGCCTAGTCAAATCACTGTTCTCAGGAAATCACTTCCTTCTGAAATATCCATATGTTGAGGGTCTCACCTGTACTTTGTGGGAAACAAATTTATGGGCCAGATCCATTCACTGTGTAATTCCACTGAAGTTGGATTCAGCTGGAATAAATGTCTCTGAATGGAGTTACAGCAGGGATGATCGTTGTTTTTCAACACCGAAGTGTTGGCATCCACCAACAGGGTGTATACGTCGCCCAGACACCCTGTGGGGCAGGGCAGCAGATCCTCTTGGTCACCACCATATAGGTGGCGTCCGGCGGGCACCGCGGGGAGGTTAAGGATCTGGTGGTTGTGCTGCCCCAGCAACTAGACCCAGTTAGGAGAATCAGTGGCGAACCACGTCGTTTCCCCCTAAAAGGATGCAGACTAGTGAGAGAATCAGCAAGCTCCCCCTCATCGAAGCTGCTTCTTCATACCTCAAAAGCCCGACTCCCCACGTAGAACACGTAACGTAACGTGTTCTACGTGGGGAGTCGGGCTTTTGAGGTATGAAGAAGCAGCTTCGATGAGGGGGAGCTTGCTGATTCTCTCACTAGTCTGCATCCTTTTAGGGGGAAACGACGTGGTTCGCCACTGATTCTCCTAACTGGGTCTAGTTGCTGGGGCAGCACAACCACCAGATCCTTAAACTCCCCGCGGTGGCCGCCGGACGCCACCTATATGGTGGTGACCAAGAGGATCTGCTGCCCTGCCCCACAGGGTGTCTGGGCGAAGCAGGGTTGAATCTTCCTTTATGTTGTATGCACTGAAGCAGGAAGTGAGGTAGATGGCTTTAGTTAACAGTAACATCTGCAGATGGTCGAAGACTCCAATAGTCAAGGCACAGCAATATCAGTGTTATGTGGGGACCTTAACCAGACACCCAGATCTCACATTTGGAAGCTCAGGTTTGCAATTAGGCATATAAACAAGGGTATTTACGGGCCAGAGTGCCAGTGTCAATGTCCAAATGTGGGATTGGGACCTCTTTCCCCTCACAAAAATTAGTTGAGAGAGAGAGAGAGAGGGAGAGAGTGTGTGCGTGCTTGCTTCGGCAGCACATATACTAAAATTGGAATGGTGCTGCCTTCATCAGAAAACCGCTGGGAGGAAGAACTGAATAGAAGTGATTGTGACAAGATGGACTGAACTATCCAATGATTAGCAGGGAAGGGGTTAATTAATCCCCTCCCTCTGGCTAGAGGCAGACCTGTCTAAGCAGAGGGACTTGCAGGATGGCGGGGCTGGGCCAGCTGTGGGGAATCAATTAATCCCCTTCAGCAGCCTATTAAGAGGGAAGCTAAGAGTCAGTCTAGGCAGAGGCTTAGACCTGGGAAGTGCTTAATAACCCACAGTTCAGACTTTTGCTTTGAGTTGAATGAGGCTGCACATAACTTACCTCTGGTTGAAGATTGCCCTGTGTCTCTTTGGTCCTTAATGAGCTAGGATGCCATTTACATTTACACACTATTTTACAGGAAAAGACACCAGAAAGGTGGCAGCATGGGTGTGCAGAAACTCTGTGTGTTCCTCTGGGTCTGCCAGTGTGCTCTCACCCTGCAGCACAGGGCCTGTGCTGAGCAGGCAGCCAGGTCAGCTCCTAAGGAAAGAGGGATGGGAGGGGTGGGTGAGTGCTGCCGGGTGGCTAGCAGGTTAAGCTTTCACGCAAGAAAGCAGCTGGGGCCTGATTCTTCACTGCCTTGCCCTTTCTGTAGTTATTGCTCTGGTGTGAAATGCCACTCTGCTGAGTCAGTCAATGAGCGTGCAAGGCAGAGGAGCAGCAGCCTTCTTGGCTCTGTATAGAAGAGAGAAATTACTATGAGGGGGGAAAACAGCCCTCGAAACTGAGCATGAATGTGCTGGGGAATGAGAGTGCTGGATGAGAGGTGCTGACTGAAGGAGTTATCCAGGAAAAGTGACCAGAGGCTCAAGTGCAAGGCAGCTGGGTAAAGGAGGAAGTTTTTTGGGCATCACCATTTCTCTTGCAGTGAGAGGCAGGTGGAGACGCACCTAGTTCTGGATACTGGAAAGGGCAGGGGAACCCAGCGGTGTTTTGATGAATGTGCAGCTGCTGTCTGGATCCACTTGGAAGGTATTTAAAAGAAAAACGAAGAACCAGCCCTGGAATGAAAGCAGGCAGAAATCCAGATCCGTCTCTTGTGTTCCCAGACATTCCAGCTACAGTGGGAGAATGGTAAGAAATGGGAGTAAAAGAGAGAAAATGGGAAATTTGATGTAAATGTGTATTTACCCCAGTGCTTGGTTTTGTGACTCTACAAATGGGTTCCCCAACAGCTGGGGATCCTGTTGCAGTGATACAGCAGAGCCCAGGCACGGGCTTTCAGGAGTGCCATGGACGTGGGTTCCTAGCAGGTTCTGCCCACCACCCTTTTCTATCACTCCCCCTCTTCTTCTTTGTGAAGAGTCTCATTAACACCTTCCAAAGAATAATTGGAGAGGCCAGGCAGAAAGTAGGAGGGGAAAGGACAAGAGGGAGGATGGGAGGATTAAAGCAAGTGATGGGAGATGCTTCTTCCTTTTGCTCCATCTAAGCTCTGGTGGCCAAACCCCACTCTGTGTTTGCTCTGCATTGCATCAACTCATGTCTTTGAATTGCATTAACCCTGTTACCTGCCTGGCACTGATCTACCTCCTTATGCTGCCGTGTCCATTTAATGATGCTATCTAAATGATTATTAATATCCAGAGTTTGCCACTCCTCTCATAGTCCGATGTACACAAGCGTTACAACCAGTGTTATCAATCATGCTTTAATTGTTTAAACTTGATCCTGCCAAAGATTCTACTGTGCTGCGGTAGATTATGATACAGTATAGCAGACCCTTGTTAAATAGAAACCATGTTCTAGTGCATATTAATCAGCCAGATTATGCCTAATGATGTCCTCAACCAAATTCAAGCCCTGACTATAGAGAGTTGCTAATGTGAGTAAGACCTATGAGGGGCCAAAAGAAGAGGTAGGAAACTCTTACTCTCCAACCATGCCACCACTAGTGGCCATTGGGGGTGGCAGACTCTGTGCCCTCTTGATAGTCAGGGAAACTGGGACTGAATAATGACAGAGGGAACTATGCTATTGTTTTCTGTCTTGAGGTTCCAGTGGTTTGGTTTTAGTTACAATGTGTCTCTTGTGGCTTTCTCCTCATTTCCACTTCACATATTAATGTAGTGCTGAACCCTATTCCGACTGAAGTTGATGGCAAAACTCCCATTGACTTCAGTGCAGTGGTTCTCAAACTAGGGCTGCCGCTTGTTCAGGGAAAGTCCCTGGCAGGCCGGGCCAGTTTGTTTACCTGCTGCATCCACTGGTTCGGCCGATCATGGCTCCCACTGCTCCAGGCAATGGGGGCTGCAGGAAGGGTGGCCAGCACGTCCCTCAGCCTGTGCCGCTTTCCACAGCCCCCATTGGCCTGGAGCTCCGAACCGTGGCCAGTGGGAGCTGTGATTGGCCGAACCTGTGGACGTGTCAGGTAAACAAACCTGCCCGGCCCGCAAGGTTTTTCCCTGAGCAAGTGGCGGCCCTAGTTTGAGAACCACTGCTTCAATGACTAGCCTTGGTCAGCAATGTCTCTGTTTTGAGCCATTCTTCTGTAGTACATGTGGGTTTGTTTTATTCTGTCCATCAGACTCATTGAGCTGATGTTTTCACACTCTCTAGAGCAATATGCTGCATTCTTTTATGTATTATAGCAAATGTATCCAAAGAAGAATTGCTCAACCAAAAGATTTAGCAACTTAGTCATGTTAAACCAGTCCTCCCCCTCTACCTGGCATAAACACGTCTATGTTTGCAGTGGTGTAGCTGTGTTAATGCCAGAATACGAGAAAGACAAGATGGGTGAGGTAGTATCTTTTATTGGACCAACTTCTGTTGGTGGAAAGTGGAAGTTTTGAGCTTCACAGAGCTCTTCGGATCTGGGGAAGGAAATCAGTTCTGAACTAAATACAAATAGGGAAAGATTATTAAGCATAAGGACTTAACATGTTGTAGGAGACCACTTAAAAAGGAGTTAAGCACAACAATCTAACCCTCAGTTGCCCGTTCCATTATAAGTGGTAACCAACAACGTGTTAAGCATAAGGGACCCTATTCAAAGGCTTTCTAATTCTGCAATCTACCAAAGATTTTCTGTGTACAGAAATGTCAGCGAATGTATAAAGATTCTCCCAGAAATTGCTCCTGCAGGGATTGCTACTCCATTGCAGCAGAATTACAGAGGAACAGTGGGCTCTTGTTAGGACATGGGCAAAGGAATGTTTTGGTAGGCAAAGGGTGAGCAGAACCAACTTCAGTTTCCATCACCTGAGAGAAGAAAAAGGTACAATGCAAAGGGGGATCCTGTAGGCAGAGTCTTGCAGCCACTGGATCACCACAGGGCCGCCTGTGAGGATCCCCTGGCAGGATCAGGGCCTAAAAATTGTAATCCTCTAAAATATTTCATACAGGTATGTATGTTCCTGTTAGTTCTGAACGAAGACCCCTATTGACTTCAGTGAGCCCCTGATCAGGCCTTAATACAGAAACCTTTATCTTCAGCAGACTTCTGCAGTATTTCATCTTCTGCCTATTTATTAACCTGGGCAAGGAGCTATGGTATTTACAGAGTGACCCCTTTGCACCTGCTGGTGAGCTGGTGCTGCATTTCTATATGCTTTGGTGGAACAAGAGGTGGCTACAATTCTAAGTTTGTATGTTTAACATAGAAGATCTTGCTCCAGACACTGATGGTCTCAACTACATCTCTGACCAGAGGCTCCCTGACTCATTTACTTAGATTGTAAGCTGTTTGGGGTCAGGGGCTGCCTCTTCTGTTCTGTTTGTTTAGTACCTAGCGCAATGAGTCGTGGTCCATGACTATGGGTCCTCAGGGCCACCACAATACAATTAATAACTTAAGGCCAAATCTTGACCCTGTGGAAGTTGGTGGGTGTTTTCCTATTGATTACAGTGTGATCGAGGTTTGTCAAATAGTTCAATAAGTCCATGTAACTGGGTCTCTGACCTCTGGATAGACAATATTGACCTGTATAAAACTCCTGAAGCGGAAGAAAAAAAGATGGGGTAGGCAGTGCACAGTTTGGCTTGCTGCTCTCTGCCTTAGAGCTTAAAGAACAAACCTGGGCTAGTATAAAAAAGCGAAGCTTGAGTGTAACTATTCATATCTGCATTGCATGGTGCCTACTCTGAAAAGTGAACCCCTAGGTTCAGTGCTGTTACTACATGGTTCTTTCTTTGAGTAATTAGTTAGTACATTATCAATGGACACTGTAAGAGAATTTTCCTTCTAGGCTACCATTTGAAGATTTAATTTAAATAAGGGGGGAAATGGATTTTGAGATTTAATATTGGAAGATTGGAACTGGATGTGGAAAACCAGAAATAATCTCAACTTTTGCTGACTTTTATAAACAACTTTATGGAAGTCAGATTTGGTTTTCTGTGACCTTGAACATCTTAAACTACAAGTGTCTGCATTACAGTTCCCACAATATCAAACCAAGGATCCAATTGCCACATGCCATGGTTGGCCCCCACTCCTAGGTCTAGGTGGGGTGACCAGATGCCCCGATTTTATAGGGACAGTCCCGATATTTGAAGCCTTTTCTTATATAGGCTCCTATTACTTCCCACCCCCTGTCCTGATTTTTCACACTTGCTGTCTGGTCACTCTGGGTCTAGGGTCTTCTATAATTGCTTCTGCAGGGCACTCTCCTCTTCAGGATGTGATTGTGAAGGCAAACTGAGCCCCACAGGCTCCTGATTGTGGAATTTCCTGGGCACAAGGTCTGGCTCACAGAAAACAGAATGGCTAAATCATTAGAATTTTGATAACTATCTCATACTGTTCCCAGTTGAGGCAACTTACCGACTTTCTCTCTCTCTCTCTCTAGTGCAAACTCAACATCACAATTTGCAGCTGTTCCAAATGGCATGTCATCTTCCAGTAAGTACTAGTTTGCCCCAGTGGAAGAGAAGGAGTTTCTTCAATAGAATCCTACTGAATGAAGGGGTTTCTTAATTAAAATAATAATCTGATAGTTGTCATTGATCAACGGGTAAACAAGCTGATTGCAATGAGGGCATGAATGGTTCTAATAAGCACGTGCGGCTATTAAATTAACCATGGCTCACAGACCGTCCATGGGGGCATGGTTATTTTTAAATAACTACTTTTCACTGGTGCTCTACTCTGCTTACCCCAAAAGGACTTGTGTTTGTAATATGTTGTGCAATAGAGAGAAGCCTGATTCTCTTGCAAGCCTCGGGGTGGGGGAGTGGAAGGGATGAGAGGGGAGGGAAGGAAGGGTAGTTAAATAAATTTCCGCCATTGAGATGAATGAAAAAACAGTCTGTACCATAGGCATTTTAGTCTGCCGGGTGTGTCCTAGTGGTTACAACATGGAACTTCGGGGACATGGGCTCCAATCCTGGCGTTGCCGGTGGATTGCTGTATGGCCTTAGATAAAGCATTTTACCTGTGTTTGCTCAGGGGAAACCAGTCTGTAAACGGGGTAAGAAGAGCTGTTTGGAAGGAAGGCTCTATAGAAGTGCAAACCTTATCCTGTTCTTTATTATTTATGTATTATTCATCACAGGAAGTAGGTTGGAATGAGCAGGAAGCTCTTAAACTCAGTAGTTCTATAAACCTATAGAACTATTATTACTTCCATAAAATACTCTTACTAAAGAATGTTCATGTACTGCACAGTGAAGCAAACAGTGAGCTAGCCGATATTTACACAAAAAAAAATTTGCTGGACAGTAGTAAAAACAGATACAGACGCCCCCTGATTTATGAAATCGTTCCGTTCCGGAAAGCCTTGCGTGACTTGAATTTTGCATAAGTTGGAAACGTATACCCGTATGTTACGCAAAAACTCGAAAATCCTATTTCTGTCTTATGGAACTTTTTCCGTAAGTGTGAAGTTGCGTAAGTTGGGTCCTGCATAACCCAGGGAGCATTTGTACATCCAAAGTATATTTGCTATGTACAGTAGGCTGGAAAGTAAATTTAGGTCCCCATCCTGCAAAGACTTAAGCAAGTACTTAACTTTATACGCTGTGAGTAGATTCCCACCTAAGGCTTATCCTGTAAGCTCCTTTGGGTAGAGATTGTCATTTCAGTTCGTGTGTGTACAGCACCTAGTCTTCTGGGGCCCCCCATCCCTGACTGGAGCCTTAAGGTGCTATTGCTGTACCATATAGTTAACAATACAGATGCATTTTAAAAAGATTATTAACAATAGAGGAGGAAATGGGAATTAAGGAATTGTGTAGATTTGGAGATGCTGTTAGGGAAGACGTAATCCTAGGGGCCAAGCCAACCATGCTGTTCAGTGCTAGTCAATTATGCACAGGCTCCTATCTGTCAAGTGTCATGAGATTTTCCACATGATGGCTGAAAGAGAGAAAGGTGGAAAACCCAGGAGCTCAGTTCTGTCCTCATTTTCACTGGGTTGACTCCACCTGGTTACTGATGTTGCCTCCATGCCGAAAATCAGCCATGTTCTGCCAAGCTGCCTGGTAATCTTGGGCACAAGGCAAAGCCACCTGCCTCTCATGCTGCATAGCTGTTAAGTCAGTGTTTCTCAAACTGGAGTCACCGCCTGTGTAGGGAAACCCCCTGGCGGACTGGGCTGGTTTGTTTACCTGCCCTGTCCGCAGGTTTGGCCGATCGCGGCTCCCATTGGCCACAGTTCGCTGCTCCAGGCCAATGGGAACTGCTGGAAGCGGTGCGGGCCAAGGGGCATATGGCCACCGCTTCAAGCAGGGTTTGGAGGCATTTGGTCTTGGGAACCATATTTTACACATGTCGGGATGCTGCTTCGTAATCCCTTAAAAATAATTCATCCCTGTGCTGGTGAGGAGGCTGGCGCAGGAACACAAGGGAGGCAGGGTTTGCCTTAAAATGACAACTTCTTTAGGCAATAACTAACAGAAAGTGAAACCTGCAGTCACTTTCTTTGAAAATAAAGATAATTTTTGCACTTGTAGAGAGCCAGCCCCTTTCACCAAGGGCCTTGGACCCTTTTGTAAGGGCAGGTGGTATTATTTCTGTTGTACAGAAGGGAAAACTAAGGCATGGGAAAACAAAGTGATTTGACCAAGGTCATAGTGCAGGTCAGTGGCAGAGGTGGGACTAGCACCCAGGTCACCTGAGTTCCACTCCTCATCCCCTGGCCATTACTGTGCAACTAAACTCAAAGATGTATGAAGCAGGGTGAGTATATATGTAGAGAAGCCCTGTGCTGTGCAAGCAGTGTCGTGAGTCACAGGCATCTGGCATACCTAGACAATGCTAATTAATCATGACCATCTGGAGTGGTGGCTTGCCTGCAGTAGCATGCTGTCTTCAGCATCATTTGGAAATTCCTGCTTGCTGCCAGGACGTCGTGCATTCTGAAAAGTCAACATCCTGCTGTGAAAATCCCTGTGCTGCTTAGAGTTTCTCAGTCACGCAACACCCTGATAGGCATGCATCTCCATTCAGGCAGACCTGGGCTTTGCATTCATATGCTGCATGCAAAATGTGCAGACAGAGACCGGTCAGATGCCTGCTTTTATGTCCATTTTCAGCACTTGTTTCAGTTACAGATTCCACCTCTGGCAACATCCTTCAGCACCTCTCGGAGTTACTGATGCTATAAGAGCAGGGATACGGTCCAATTGATACATGCCACGTGACTTCTAGTTTAATCAAAGCCTAGGGATCTCCCTACAGTCAGTGAGAAAGGTCGGAGGACAGGCCACTTATGCCAAACAAGAATCCAAGGCGGGGGCTATAGGGTTTGAAGTTCAAAATTTCTCTCGCTGGAGTTTTGTTCTGAGTTTTCATTCAGCTTGCAGGATATGGGGACTCCCTAGCTACACAGGTACGTCACTCTGATCACTGCAGCATCTCTGCACTTCACACCATTTATGCCCGGAGGAGGCAGGGCAGGATTTCCCCCCCTTTTACAGCTGGAGAACTTAAGGTCAGAAGATGTGGTGATTTGCTTAGGTTCACACAGGAAGCTTTGGGTGGATCCAGGTCTTGAGTGTCCCAGTCCAGTGCCTTAACTGCTAGCCCATCCTTTCCTCCCACCCTCCAACTTTATGCCTGATGTGCTTATTTTTGACGCCGTCTTCCTGAACAACAGGCTGCCGCTTGGACTTGTTCCATCCTGGGATCACCACTCTTGTGCTCTGTTGTGCTGTAGCTCCTGCGTGTGCCACTTTGTCACAGTTTTTTAAAGGCATTTAGTGCTGGGAATTTCTGGGTGACTCAGTGAGGCAGGTGGATACCAGTGCCGGGCTAGCTGCTGATGACAGGCTGGAAACCTGGCCAGTCTGTAGCACCACAAGGCACAGAAAGAGTTCCCAACTGAGTGGTGATGTTCCACAGACTGGCTGGCTGCTCTTCCTGTGGGATTAAATCAGGGCCACCCAGAGGATTCAGGGGGCCTGGGTCTTCGGTGGTGGGGGGTCCCTGCTTTGGGGGTAATTTGGTGGCCAGGGGGTCCTTCTGCTTTGGGATCTGCTGCCGAAGTGCCCCAAAGACCT
The DNA here is from genome assembly GCF_003597395.2 of Chelonoidis abingdonii. Classification (NCBI taxonomy): domain Eukaryota; kingdom Metazoa; phylum Chordata; order Testudines; family Testudinidae; genus Chelonoidis; species Chelonoidis abingdonii. The sequence continues at coordinate 100,250,791 of NC_133776.1, read as the reverse complement.
ATGGTGGGGCCCCTGCGCTGCCGAATTACCACTGAAGACCCGGCACTTTGGCGGCGAGTCCCGCTTCGACGGTATTTCGGAGGCGGGGGGGTCCTTCTGCCCTGGGGGAGAAGGACCCCCCGTCGCCAAAGACCCGGAGTGAAAGAAGCTCCAGGGGCCTGGGCCCCGCGAGAGTTTTCAGGGGCCCCTGGAGCAAGTGAAGGACCCTGCTCCAGGGTCCCTGAAAAACTCTCATGAGGGCCCCTGTGGGGCCTGGGGCAAATTTCCCCACTTGCCCCTCCCCTGGGCAGCCCTAGATTAAATTGCTGCCCCTGGGTGTCAGCTGGCCCGGTCTTTACTCATGGATTCGTTCCTGCAGCATGCGTGAAGGATGAGTCATTTCAGGCTCTAGTTGAAGAATGAGACATTGGAGGCTTTGACTGAGGGCTGACCTCACATTTAGGTATTGCTGTGCTCAGTTCTCCAGTGCCTAACTGATTTAGGAACCTACATCTCCTTTTCAAAAGTGATTTGGGCATATTCATTGTCAATGAGCTTTAGGCTCCTGAATGAGTTAGGCATTGCAATGCTGAGTATATTTACTCACATGAGTCATCCCCACTGACTCTAATGGGAGTATTTGTGTGAGTAAATACTACCTCCCCACAGTGATTAAAGGTCCTGTATCTGCCAAGCCTGCGTACAATCACCACAGGGCACCCACTGGGCAGCCATCGGCAGCTTCCCGCCCCCCTCCAGCTCAATTCTATTCTGCCTCCTCCCCTGAGCATGCCATGTCCCCGTTTCTCCCCCTAGCTCCCAGAGCTTGGCTTCGCTGTTTTGTGGTGGCAAGTGCTAGGGGGAAGGAGGGGAAATGCGGTGCGCTCTGGGAAGAGGCGGGGCCAGGGCAGGAATTTGGAGAAGGAATCCAATAGGGGAAGGGAGAGGTGGAGTTGGGGTGGGGACTTTGGGGAAGGAGTTGAAGTGGGGGCGAGCACCCACCAGCACCAGGAAAAGTTGGCACCTATGCGTGGTAGAATCGTGGCATCACTGCTGTGATTACAAAAATGCTGCTATTATAAATTTGCCGGCCCTGCAAATTTGCCGCCCTAGCCCTAGGCCTTGTCGTCCTAGGTGATAATATGCCTCTGCGCCTCTCCCTCGATGTGGAGAGGGATATGCACAAAACCTTTGTTGACTGAGCTGAGATTTTTCCCAAACACTTCAGGCGAACCACACCAGTTTAGATACAAAAATAAAACAAAACAGATTTGTTGACCAGAGAAAGATAGATTTTAAGTGATTATAAGTAATGGCAAACAGATCAAAGAGGTTGCCTAAGAAATAAACAAAATCACTGTCTAAGTCTTATACAGACTAGATAGGATTTGAATCAAGCGGTGTCTCACCTTGTCAGATAGTACAAACAGCCTATCAAGCTTCCATACATAGCCTAGAAATCCCTTTAGCCTAGGACCAGCACTTTCCCCAGTTCAGTCTTTGTTCCTCAGGTGTTTCCAGGTGTTCTCTCGTGTGAGGAGTGAGCCACGTGGTGATGTCACTTCCCCCTTATATAGTTTATTCTATAGGGTGGGAACCCCTTTATTCCAAGCAAAATTCCTAGCTCCGTTTGTGGAAAAGTACAGGTACCAAAATGGAGTTCAATGTCATGTGATCTGGTCATAAGCCCTTGCATGCTCCTGATGACTCATGGCAGCCATTGTTCATAGACTGACTGAAGGATCCACAGGTGTGGGTAAGCTCTTCATTGGTCCATTGTTTTCATTGATGGGCCATTAGCACTGTCTAGCTTCTTCATTATTGTACCTGAAAGGCTAGTTGTGGGTGTTTCCAGCTTCACAGCATCTTTCAGTAACACACTCCTAGCAAAACTTCATAACTTCACATACAATCTAACAGGATATTAACGTTCAACAGAGCAAGACTTTTAGAATGACACCTCACAAAGCATGCTTTGTACAAAACTTATCCTAATCCTATGACAGTGGTGAATGTGGAGGTGCCAGGGTGTTGCTTTGGGGCACAGAGTGTCACAGCATGTATGCAGAACAAAGACAAATCCTGTGAACTGCTTCTTTGAGGTAGCATTTTAAATGCCTTATTTTGCCTGTTTTATCTTTATTCTCCCCCTGTCCACTCCCCCCGCCCCAATCCCAATGGTAGCAAAGTTTGGGAGGCATTAATCTACATTAAAGGCAAATAGCCTTCAAATTGTGGTGGTTTGCATCAAAGTTGAGGTTTTTTTAATTGTAGGAGCACAGAAAGTCATCTAAATCCCCCTCCATATTTGCTGTTTAAAAAAGAGCTGACTAATTTCAAACAGGTGTATTTAGACTGTAAAGTCTAAGGGGATGTCCTCAGGGACTGGTACTTGGATTGTAAGCTCTTTGAGGCAGGGTTATATATCACTTGGTTATATATTTATGGCATGCCCAGCACACCAGAGGCACTACTGTAATACAAATTAATAACATTAAACTATTATAAAATGGGCTTCTGGTGTGAGATTTAAGCTGACAGGAGGACCTAGGATAGAACCTAAAACATAATTTATCACTGAAAACAACACACACAAACTGTGTTCGATTCTTAACAGTGACTCTAGAAACCCCATTCCTGTAGCCATAGCTTTAGTCTTCTCCTAACTATTATTTCCTGTTTAAAATGGACATTATTGACCAAAAATACCCTCTCAGATGATCTGTTTAACTCGTTCTATTCTGGGAAGTACTTACTGCCGCAGCTGGTGCGTGGACAGGCACCCATTTCACTTTGAGGATGCAGCTGTTGTTGAGGTGTTATTAATCTCTAGCATGACGGTGATGGTAGCTATGTTAGCTGACACACTGGGATTTGAACTGGGGCCTTCCAGAGTTAAAAGCATGAGCTGCTACAACTTGAGCTCAAGAGCCAAGGCTCTGTAGCTGGGGGCTGTTGAAGAACTCATGTCCCCAGCAGACTGGCACAGAAAGGGACAAACTCACTAGTGGGTTATAGTTGCTCTGTCTTTTCTTCCTGGACCTGCAGGTGACTAGGCTCCAATATGGATTTTGTTGTGCTGAGGCTATCTAGTGAAGGAGCTTGGAGGATCCCCTGCATGTAGATCTCCTAGGCCATGTAATGCCACCTCTACAGTCCTTGGTCTCAGGCCACATCACCTCTTCTGTGGCTTCTCTCCTTGCTGAGAACTTACCCATGATCCCTTAAGAGTTTGGGGTGCATTCAATTCCCTATGGAGCCATAACAGCAGGGAGCCCACTGAACCACTGATTAGGGGCAGGGAGCTGTTCTGGAGAACTCCACAGTGGGATTCTTCGGAACTCCTCATTTTAGCAGATATCCTCCAACATGGTATTTCCTCTAGAAAGGGTTAACCTGGGTTCTCAAGGTAGTCTTCCCTAGTAGACTGCCAGATCATGCTTCTGTCACGAGATTAAAAAGTCTGTGAATGACCATCACTTTTGGATCCATAGACTATATTAAGCTAGCTGTTTGCCCAAAAATTCAAGTTAGGTTTGGTTTAATAGAGAGAGCAATTCTCTGTAAAATCTGGTAAGAACTAAGATATTTTTTCTGATATTACTGTGATTAATGGAAACAGATCACACATTACAAGCAACCAATTTACTTCTGTTAAGGTAAACATTGCGATGGATCCCAGAGTGAAAATTGGTTTGTATATTATCATACATGTTCTGAATGTTTGCACCACCAACATCTAGATGTCTCTGGCCAGGAATTTCCTAAATGTAATGGTTTAAAAATATTCTAAAGGGGATTTGAAGTTATGGACCCAAGGAAAAAAAACTTACCCTAGATGACCCAGTTTGGAAGAGAGATTTGCCCATGGAATAAATGCATTTGAGTCCAGAAACAACTGTAGCCATAAAAAGAAAAGACCAAGCCTGAACCCAGACTACGTAATAACTTTTTTCAAGGCAGAAATAATAATTTATAATGCACACAGCTGTGTAAGCTCTCAGCAGAATCAATGATGGAACATTTTATTTTGTGGATCACCTGAGAATTGCACGTCTTCCCAAAGCTTGCACAGAAGAGATACAAGAGGTCTGGTTAAAGCTTATAGACAAAGTGGTTTCCAATAGCAAATAGTAAACCAATGATGTCAATAAATGACAGGAAATCCATGCTTTGACTTCTTATTCCTTCATGGCTGTCCCTGCATCCTGTCTGCGGGGTGTGTATGTAGCAGTACTGACAATTATGAACCACTGTGTTTCATACGGTTGCAGAGATCCTCTTTAAAGTGACTGATTTATAGGATGTTTCGGTGCGCAATACAGAAATTCTCATACTTTAAAAAAATATAAACAACTCTTCGCCAACTGTGCTCCACAGAGTGAAGACAAAGATCGAAATCATTCCATCTGTTGCAGTAGGACGGAGGAAATAGAACTTTTTAATAGTCATATTTCTGTTGAATTTACTGTCTGTTATATTACACATGAATATTTGCGTTTCATATGGGATTTCTATTGTAGCAGCTGCCAAATGCCAGCATTCCTATTTTACATCATCTTTCTAGATTTTCTTGGCCTGTGTTCCACTTTAACAAATTCACAGATTGAGCTCTGGCTACAGAAGCTGGTTGCTGAAAGGCCTTTGAACATGCAAAATATTTTGTAAGTGCTAAGCATTGATGTCAGCTGTATGTGTGTCCCCAGCTGAGATCAGGACCCTATTGTGCTGGGGGTTGTGCAAACACACACACACACACACACACACACACACACACACACACACACACACACACACACACACACACACACACACACACACACACACACACAGAGTTCCTGCCTTCAAATTCCTTACAATAGGCAACACAGTGATAGTTCTCAGGCTACCTGGGTCTCTGAATCACTTTATGTATTTCCCCCTTCCCCTGGTCTTCAGCGAGAGAGAGAGAGAGACTTGGTTGTGCTTAACTGGATATCCACTCCCTGACACTGCCAGCTTGTTAGCACCCAAACAATCTCCTTTGGGCTAGGCCAGCCTTTACTTTGCCTTGCAGGTTAACAATAGGTGCATTCCAGTCCCTGAGCCCCTTTGAAGCCTCCCCCAGTAGTGTTCCACCCCTTATCCACTGGTCACTCAAGGGAATAGCCGATCTGCTATCCCCAAAGGGACAGTGAACACATCAGCTTGAGTGGTTTGGCTCAGGATCAGCTCCTGGCTCAGTACTGCAGCACTGAATATAATTATAGTGAAAACAATCATAAGTTTATTATCCAAGCTCAAAATTCAGAAGACTGGGAGGATAATGGGAACAGAAGGGTTACAAATAAGCTTTCTAGTGACTAAATTTAACTTTAACAGGCTGACCTCCTGTCTAATCCTAAAAACATGAATGATGTAAACTACCAGGCATAGAAAGGATGCTCCTTGCCATATTTAATGGAGAAGAATGCCGTTACATATAAACCACATAACTTGCTTTTAAAGACAAGGATCATTTTTTGCAGACTCAAAACATCACTAAAGATAAGTAGATCTTCCAGCGGATATTGATTAAAACAAGATGAATGAATACAGATGTTCATGTTAAACTGGCAGCAAAGAAGAAGATAATTTTATTCAATATTCCATTGTAATCAATTCCCATTTTCCCTAGTGCATGTTTGGGAAAAGCAGGCAATACTGTAATACAGTAATTAGCAATATCTGCCTTTACTACATGTGAATAAGATTAATATACCGGAGTGTTCAACCTAATTGATCTATTATGTGATAGGGACTCACAACCACACTGCAAATTACAATTTAACCCCCCAAAGGGATAGATTTGTTTAGAAAATGTGCAAGTCTTTAAGAGATAAAATTAATAGAACTGACATTGACCTACATCTGCAGTGTTAACAACTGTGCCAGTGGATTTTGCTGCTTTAGCGTGCCACTAAGAACTCTGTGCATTTAGAAAGGCGAGGGTTTGTGATGACAGCATTGGAAGAATGGTGAATGGAAAGCAAGAGGTTATTGTGAGCCAGGTTTCCTGATTTAAAAAGTGATCATCACAGGGTCTTAAAATCGCTATTCCATGTGGGGGTGTTTAAAGAAATCATCCATGCAGCACACTTAAAACCTAATGGCTCTGTGGGAAAAATGTAAATCAGGTTTTTGTATTAATGAAAATGGCTTATTATGGTTTTAATGACCCATTTTTCAGTCTTCACCAGAAAGTAATTACCAGTTAGATAGTGCTTTGGGCTTTGTGCAGGCTCTCGTAACTCCTGCAGTCCGTTACAGAGGAGAAAGATCTGGCCCACACTTTGTGGGTGTCCCCAGCTTAGTAACTTGCCTGTGGCAGAGAGGGTGCAATGGGGAGCTGACACAGGACTCTGGGAACTGTGTGTATGTCTCCAGCTCCCCTGCTTGGATGAGTATTTTGGGGCAGGTGGAGCTGTGAAAAGGTAAACCAATCTTGAGGAAGAAAGCTGCTGTTGCTACTCCATGACCTCAGGTGGAAGAGTACACCCTGTCCTGTACCCAGGTTCCAGTTGGTATCCCCTGTGCATGACACTGTTAAGTAGATTATTAGGGTTGGAATAACACCTGGAGACCCCAGCATACAGCAGGGCCCATTAGGTCCTGTATAAACACATAGGGAGAGACAGCTCCCGTATCAAAGAACTTATAATCTAAACAGACACAGTGTGGAAGGGGAAATAGAACCTCAGAGAGATGACATGACTTGGCCAAGGTCATGCAGCAGAGCTTGGAATAGAACCTCTGAACTCCCTAGATGCTGGATCAGACTGTGCCTCCTATGTTATGTTGAGTTATGTGCAGAAACTAAGATTTGGCCCTTACACAACAGAGACCTTTTTAAGGGGTCCCTAGCATGTAGGGTATATTCAGGCATTAACTGCTACATGCTGAACAGGGCTGTGTGACTGTACATGGTCACATGAGTGATGTGACTGCTCCTGGAATAGTGTGTCCCGTTCTGGTGTCCACAGCTCAAGAAGTATGCTGAAAAGTTGGCAGGGTTCATAGAAGAGACACAAGGAGGATTAAAGGACTCGGAAACAGGCCTTACCATGAGACTCAAGGGGCTCAATCTGTTTATCTTAACAAGGAAAAGGTTAAGGGGTGACTCGATCTGTCTGTAAATAGCTATGGGGGAACAGAAATGTGATAATAGCGAACTCTTCAGTCTAGCAGACAAAGATGTAACACACAGCAGTGGCTAGAAGTTGAAAGTACACACATTCAGACTAGAAATATGATGCAAATTTTTAACTGTGAGAATAATTAATTTTTGGGAAAATTTACCTAGGGCTGTGATGGATTCTCTATCACGAGAAACCCTTAAATCAAAATGGGTTTTTTTCTGCAAGCTGTGCTCTAGTTCAACCACACCTATTGGACTTGGAGCAGGAAGTAGTCAAGGAAAATCCTGTGGCCGGCGTTATACAGGAGGTCAGAGTACATGGTCACAATGGTCTCTTCTGGCCTTAAAATCTACTAATCTGGAGGATGTTTTTCTAAAACACTAGGGGGACTAATGTGGTCTCCCTCCTTAACTGTAATCATCTTCTGCATGGGTTTCCTTTATCTCCTGCCTTCCTGGAGTCTCTGCAGAGCAGGTGGGTGGCCCATTCCCCCAGTCCCTGGCTTCTGGAAGGTTGATAAGTAGGTTGGATTCTCCCCCAGTCCAAAGAGCCTTCTGGGGAGCTGTCAGTTCCTTCTCCCCTCCATATACTGCAGCCAGGGGGCAGGAGACCGTACTGCTTCCATTGCTTTTTACTGCTTAGTCAGGGATCAGAGATGCCCCAGAGTACCCTGTGGTAGTGGCAGAGTTTTCTCTATTATCCTTAAAACAAGCAGAGAAAAGGGGGATTGTGCAGGAAGGGGATAGGATCCTGGTGATGCTTGGGAGACGTAGGCAAGTTCCTAGTGCCTGGGGAGGGAATGATGGAGAGACACCATTGAGTTTTGGGTGGATTCAGTCCAGTTTTTTTCAAAGTTTTGGGGTCCATATGAACCCAAAACTCCAAATGAAACCTGCAAGCCATTGTGTCTTGAGCTTCTGATCTGGGTTTGCTAGACCAGCTGGACTGCAACCAGTCGGTTTCACGCAACCTGAGCTATGAGGCTTTCTCTGCTGATTTGTGTTAATTGCTGTAGCCTACGTATTCAAAGGGAGACTCAGAGGGAAGCAAACGTGCAGTCATCTAGGTATTTGTATATAAATGGAAACTTTTTTCTTCACAACTGCAGTTTATATTAGAAAGTCAGGTGTAGTGTGGCCTGGAAGGTTCTCTGGCAACTGCAAAAGCTAGTGAAATGTACACAACAAATTGCTGAAAACTGAACAACCAAGGGGATTTTTAATCAGTCTGTCTAAAATGGCCCTTTTAATTTATTAACCTGTATTTAATTCTAAGGCCTAATAAATGCTTGAAAGAGAAGGTATCTTTAAATATTCAACATCCTTAGACTTTCATTTAAGTTGAAAGAACTCATACATCTTAGACCTTCTCAAAAAGTACTCCACAAAACTAGGAAGAGACCAAACATGAAATTCCTCATATTGCTGAAAAGAGGAGGGAAAGAAAAAGAAGAAGAAACAATCTTTTTTGGGGAGAAATAAAAAACTCTCAGGCTTCCTTTATGCATCATAAAGAAGCATAAAAGGGACACACATCAATTTTCTAAAAATCCTTTGCAGGTCACCTTTAAAGGAAATAATTTAATGGAATTCAATGCCACACAATGCCATGCATTGTAAATTTTGTCAGAAATACAGAGAAACACGGCTTTTTATAAATTTTTTTTGAAGTGAAAACGGTTCACAAGGTATACTTGGGAGATGATTCCGTGCTTATAGCTGTATGATATGTCAGTCTGGTAAGCTCAAAGAAGACTGTCTTTATTGTGCTTTCCTTTTCATCTCACAAAGTTTGAGCCCCTGTGTTCCTATCATTTTTCCCTTCCCGTGTTAGTAAGAAGCACATTCTAAACAATGGTGTTCTTTTTGATACATTACATAATAAAGGAGTGCTGACTTGAGAAGAACAGTGGATCACAACTGTCTGCAGATAGGCACAGGAGACACTAATCCTTTTGGCATGACATTGTCTAAGTCATTCCCATGCAGCTGTTTGTTGGCAACTGTTGTTTTTTTAACATAAAGACCGCGAGGGAAGCTTCCCTTGACAGCCCACCTGTGACTTCTTTTATGTTGCAGCTTGTTAGGAATAGTTCTGTAGAAGATAAGACTCATAGACTTTAAGGCCAGAAGAGACAATCATGATGATCTAGTCTGACCTCCTGCACATTGCAGTGCACAGGACCTCACCCACCCACTCCTGCTATAGGTCCATAACCTCTGGGTGAGTCACTGAAGTCCTCAAATCTTGATTTATATAATTCATTTAATGTAGTTCAAATTAGCAAGTGACTCATGCCCCATGGTACAGGGGAAAGTGAAAAAAATCCAGGTTCTCTGCCAGTCTGACTTTGGGGGTGGGGGATTTCCTGACCTCAAATATGGTGATCAATTAGATCCTGAACATGTGGGTGAGGCCCCTGGGAAAGAATTCTCTGTAGTAAGTCAGAGCCCTCCTGATCTGGTGTCCCATCTCCAGCCATGACAGTACTTTTATATCAGGTGAAAGAACCACCCCTGCAAGCCTGCCTAGTATATATTCTGTACTTTGTTGTAGGTCTTATCTGCATTACTAAAAAAAAGTGCATTTTTTTTAACCTCAGGGTAGCTAACGCACTTGTGCTATCCTGAGGTAAACGCAAAGTGAAGACAAGGTACACTTGAGTTTTGCTGCCAGGTCACCTTGCTGATGTCAGCATTATACCGCTGTTTGGGGCTCACCTTTGTGAGACTACCTTGTGGTAAAACTACAGGTGTTCACTGTGTTTTTTTGCCTTGGGATAGCTTCTGTGCATTGGTTACCATGAGGTAAAGAATACACCATTTTTAGCAGTAAAGAGAAGGCTTTGGTCTATGGAATGCACAACTGGAATGCCCTACCCATTTCTCACCTTAGGC
>NC_133776.1:99665598-99940050 GCF_003597395.2 Chelonoidis abingdonii | reverse complement strand
TCCAAAACCTCTGTTAGTCTATAAGGTGCCACAGGATTCTCTGCTGCTTTTACAGATCCAGACTAACACGGCTACCCCTCTGATACGTGTAATGAAATGTGATAGAATGTGGTTTCTACTACCATTTTCCTGCTTCTCTAGCTCTACTGTCTGATGCCCATTTGCCCCATTAAAAAAATGTGTTTATCTGTGCAAAGAACATATTTCAAAATACAATTAATGATATAATATAATTAATGATTGCAGCTTCCTACAGTGATAGCTAAAATCTGACTGACGATGGCATGAAAATGTGAAACATTTTGAGGTAGTAATATAAATGAAAAAAAAAACCAGCCCTAAAACTTCTTCAAATGCTTTCAACTATCAATTGGGTGACCTAACAATCCTTTATAAAGGTCTTTATGAATGTTGTAATTACAAATCCATGTCAGTTACTTCTAAGAATATACCAACCAATCAAACTCCAAACTCCTATTTAATTAGCTGCAATTACTTCCTGGAGAAAACCAAATTAAAGTCAAAGATTGTCATACACCTTATTTAAAAAAAAATGCAAGAATGGAAACAAATGGTCTCTTGGACACTTAAATGTTCCAAATGTGTAGGCTAATAAAAACCTTCAGAAAATAAAACCACTCAAACAAGTACAAGAATTTGCTAGAAGGGAAGAAGAGCTAATAGGATTATTTCTATAACTATGAGAATTTGGAAGACTGTCTTGTCAGAGAGATAACCTGTCAATGCCTGTCTCCTTATTAGTGTCAAAACTGCCCTGTCATTCCAGCCGAGATAGGAATCTCAAGAAATAAAGATGAAATGCTTTTCCTCTCTCCTGGACTAACTGCATTTGCCAGTGGGGCGCACAAGTGAATCACATTACATACAACTTTGTTTTTCATCCTGAGCCTACCAGGGGGAAGTGGTCAGCTCACAAGCTTTCCCTGTAAAGTATTGTGAAACAGAGACCAGATGTTTGGCAGAAGGCTCTTTAACTTCTCCCCTGGGAGTCTGAGACTGCCCATGCTTCCAAGGAGCTGTGGGTTGGGTGTCAGAGACCAGGACCTACACCTAGATTGTGGGTACCTATATCCCAGATATTTGTTCCCACCGAGCCCCTTTCCTGTGGTTTTTAATGTTATTAATACATAGGGGGCAGCCGAGACTTATATGTCAACCAATCTGATACTATTCCTTTCTTTGTAATGAGATTCTGGCTCATAAATAACATTAGACTCTGTTATCTTTAATAACACTGTAGTGACATTAAATGAAACTGGGGCTATGTTAGAGTGAATGTTGTGAAATTTGTCAGTTTTGAAGATATTAATTTTCTGTCCTGGAATCAAACATAAAGATGCTGAATCTCATAACTCCTTGGGTTTCAAGAGAGGTGTTCAGTGGCAGAGTGATGGGTGTGGCATAAGCCCTTAGATAGAACTACAAAGATCATCTCTTCGAATCACGGACTAGCTGAGTTAGTTAAAATCAAAGCAAACTAACATCACTGTGCCTTGCAAGAGAAGCCATTCAGTGTGTATAGATGAGCTATCATCTGTCTGATGAACTGAAAATACCTGGGATACTCAGGACTAAAGCAGTGTAATTAAAATGCATAAAACATTCATTCTTGTAAATATCAGTGAGAGTTCAAATGAGTGAGAGATGGGATTGAAATACTCAGTATCTACTCACAGCTGTTTAAAGTATGCCAGTTTCCAATGGATTAGCCAACTCACTAATTAACTACAAAATTTGGAGCAGGTGTGAACTTAAATCTGCAGCCTTGCTTTAAAAGATGACAGAGATGTCAGAATAAAACCGCAGGTCATGGGCAGCGAGTATAATAGGCCGGTAGAGGCTAAGCCTCCCCAAACCCAGGAAATTGGGGAAAAAACAAAAAATGAAAGCTGGAGCCAGCCTCTTACGGCCAAACTGGATGCACCTCCTCTTCACTGCAAACTGTGGGCAGAATCTTGCCCTTAAAACTAGTATGTAGATATATAAGCTGGGCTTTTGCACCATCTAAAGTATGGGGAAAATATGGGAAATACCCAAGTGCATGTATGCTTGGGTGAGAAGTGTTTGTGTGGAAGTCTTGAAAGTTCTTCATGGGTTTTAGTCATCCAGCTAGGGAGCAGAAATGATAGCATGTGAGTAGGTGACCACTCATGCAGTGCATACAGCAACTCACTTACCGCAGTAAATACTTAAAGCAAGAGTTGCAGTGAATAACTTGCAGCCATGTCCATAGACTGCCATATGTTCACATAAACCACTGAGTAATTTCTAGTAATGAAGACATTTATAAACAGTGAAGTCGCTTTGTAGATAAGTTGTGAGCACAGAAAGGAACTACATTTGAGAAATGAACTGTTCACTGAACATTTCTTCCGGCTTTAATAGCTTGTTTGAAAAAAACTGAAAAAGCTCAGGCCAGTATATTTTAGCTTCATGATGAACTGTTTATTATTATCCCCAATAAATATATTTCAGGGCCAATGATCAAGTTACACTTTGTAAGACATTAATGGCAAACATTTTTGTTTTTACCAAAAACAGAACAAAACCAAACCCCCCACAAAGAACAAACAAATCTTGTAAGAAGAAAAATAATACATGCAGAAGTCCAGCAGCAGAGTAGGGGCTATCCAGTTTATTGCACTGGCTGCAGCATGTGTGATTACCTGCCTTGTGGGCAGATGGCACATGTATTTGGTGCAAGGTGCTCATAGCCCTCAGAGGTCGCGTATGGGCTCTGGAGGTCAGAGTGGCTGAACTGGAGGAGCTAAGTGGTACACAGATGAGACTTTCTGGGGCACAGTACAGTGGTCCCACCCCCAGTCTGACAGCCTGTGAGCTGTTGAGGAGGATGAAAATGTCAGGAAAGAGAACATCAGAGTGCAGCAAAAGGAAATGATCCCATAGTTGGGACCCTCCCTCCAGGTGATGTCATAGTATTATCACGTACTGAGGATCCCTGTCTGGGAGAGGGAACTCCAGTTATCTGGAAGAGACAGACAATAGCAATGGGAGATTCGGTCATTAGAAATACAGATAGCTCAGTTTGTGATGACTGGGAGAACTGCATGGTGAAATGCCTGCAGGTTGCCAACGTTGCAGCTCTCTGAAGACATTTAGACAGGTTTATGTGCAGTGCTGGGGAGGAGCCAGTGTTCGTGGTACATGCGGGTACCAATGATGTAGAGAAGGATAGGCGAGAAGTCCTGCAGGCCAAATTTAGGCTGCTAGGAAAGTGATTAAAGACCAGGATCTCTACGGTAGCATTCTCTGAAATGCTTTCAGTTCCATGCACAGGGCCAGTTAAACAGGCAGAACTGTAGGGTCTCAATGCATGGATGAGACGATGGTGCTGGGAGAAGGGATTTAGGTTTATTAGAAACTGGGGAACGTTTTGGGAAAGGAGGAGCCTGTCTATGAAGGATGGTCTTCACCTAAACCAAAACAGAACCAGATTGCTGGCATGTCACATTTAAAAAATCGTAGAGGAGTTTTTAAGCTAAGGGCTGGAGGAAAGCTGACGGATGCGGAGCAGCACGCGGTTCAGACAGACACATCCCCTGGGGGAGGATTTATTAAAGAGGATACTCTATATCCTAGTAAAGAGGAGAGGCTAGACATTGATAGAGTACAGTAGGAACTGAAGGGCAACAGTCAAATGAAAATGAGTCCCATTCAATTATATCACATGAAGGCAGAAAACTAAATATTGACAATGTTATAAATGTTTGTATACAAATGGAAAAAGTCTAAATCTTAAGAAGGGTGAACTTGAGTGCCGGGTATTACATGAGGATATTGATATAATAGACACCACAGAAACTTGGTGGAATGACGATAATCAATTGCACATGGTAATTTGGGGGTAGAAAATATATAGGAATGACAGTAGGTCGCACTGGTGGGGAAGTGGCACTGTATGTGAAAAAAAACATAGAGTCAAATATAGTAAGAATCTTAAATGAATTACAGTACCATAGGATCTCTATGGATAGAAATGCCATGTTTGAATTATGAGTACAGCAGTAGGAATATACTACCGACCACCTGACCAGGATGTTGACATGCTCAGGGAGATTAGAGAGGCTATGACAACAGAAATCCCAATAATAATGAGGAATTTCAACTATCCCTATATTGACTAGGAACATATCATCTCAGGATCGGATGCAGAGATAAATTTTCTAGAGATCAATAAATTCTGCTTCTTGGAGCAGCTAGTCCTGGCACCCGCAAGGAAAGATGCAATTTTTGATGTAGTTCTAAGTGGCACACAGGACCTGGTCCAAGGGTGAATATGGTTGAACTCCTTGGTAATAGTGACCACAATGTAATTACATTTAATGTCTTTTTAAGGGTCGGGGTACCAAAGAAACCCACCATTTAACTTCAAAAAGGGGAACTACACAAAAATGATCTCGAAAAAGAAGTAAACAGTGAGGTGGCAAAGTTTGCACGATACAAAAGTACTCAATAGTTAAGTCCAAAGCAAACTGTGAAGAGTTAAAAAGGAATTTTTAAGAGCAGGTTGGACAACCACCTGTCAGGGATGGTCTAAAGAATACTTAGTCCTGCCTTGAGTGCAGGGTACTGGACTAGATAACCTCTTGAGGTCCCTTCCAGTTCTATGATTCTATGAAAACTGGGTGATTTGGGCAACAAAATGGCAGATGAAATTCACTGTTGATAAATACAAAGTAACGCACACTGGAAAACATAATCCCAACTATACATACAATATGATGTGAGAAAATTTAGCAGTTATCACCCAAGACAGAGATCTTGGAATCATTGTGGATAGTTTTCTGAAAACATCCACTCAATGTGCAGCGGCAGTCAAAAAAGCAAACAGAAGTTGGGAACCATCAGGAAAAGCATAGATAACAAGACAGTAAATATCATAATACCACTATATAATATATGGTACACCCACGCCTTGAATACTGCATGCAGCACTGTTCGTCCCATCTCAAAAAAGATATATTAGAATTGGAAAAAGTGCAGAGAATGGGAACAAAAATGATTAACAGCATGGAACAGCTTCCAGATGAGGAGAGATTAAAAAGGCTGAAACCCTTCAGCTAAGAACAGAGATGACTAAGGGAGTTTATGACAGAGGTCTGTAAAATTATGAATGGTGTGGAGAAATTGAATAAGGAAGTGTTATTTACCCCTTCACATAATGCAAGAACCAGGGGGTCACTCAGTGAAATTAATAGACATCAGGTTTAAAACAAACATAAGGACTCTGAGTTACTAAAGAGAATTGTTTCCCAGGTGTCTGGTTGGTGGGTGTTGCTCACATGGTCAGGGTCTAACTGATCACCGCATTTGGGGTCGAGAAGGAATTTTCCCCTGGAGCAGATTGGCAGAGATCCTGTGGTTTTTTTTTTGACTTCCTCTGCAGCATGAGGACAGGGTCACTTGCTGCTTTAAACTGGAGTAAATTGTGGATTCTCTGTCACTTGAAGTCTATAAATCTTGATTTGAGGACTTCAGTAACTCATCCAGAAGCTATGGGTCCAGTACAGGAGAGGAGGGTGAGGTTCTGTGGCATGCAATGAGTGGGAGGTCAAATTAGAATCACTAGATGATCATGATGGTCCCTTCTGACCTTAAAGTTTGTGATTGTATGAATCTAATTCTTCATACAACTCAGTCAACCTGTGGACCTCATTGCCAGGGGTTGTTTTGAAGGCCAAAAGTATAACGTGGTTTAAAAAAAAACTTAGGTTAATGGAGAATAGGTCCATCAATGGCTCCATCAAGATGGTCAGGGACTCAACTCCATGTGTCCTTACATCTCTGAGTGCCAGAATCTGGGACTGGATGAAAAGGGTTGGATCACTATAAATTGTCGTGTTCTGTCCATTCCCTCTGAAACCACTGTCAGAAGACAGGATACTGGGCTAGATGGACAATTGTTCTGACCCAGTATGCCCATTATTATGGTCTTCTAAATTTCCTGAATAAATATACTTTCTTCTTCGAGTAGTGTCCCTGTGGGTGCGGTAGGTGTTTCTACATCCCTGTGCTGCTGATTGGAGAACTTTGGTAGCAGTGTCCATTGGGCCCATATATGTGCTGTCTCCTCATGCTGCGCCACGAAGCTAGCCAGTGCATGGGGGCTAAGTGTCCTCACCTCCTTCTCAACCACCTTTGGCTAGTGTCATAAACAGATAAGAAAAGTTAATAGCACAGAAGTACTTTATATCTCTTTGACTATAAAGGGTTAACAAGTTCAGTAGGCCTGGCTGTCACCTGACTGGCGAACCAATCAGGGGACAGGATACTTTCAAATCTTGAGGGAGGGAAGTTTCTGTGTTCTTTAGTCTTTTGTGTTGTCTACTCCTGGGGCTCAGGGACCAGATGCAACAGGTTTCTCTCCAATCTCCCTGCACAGTTCTTATAGATTCAAAAAGTAATACAGTAGAGCGGTTAGGTTTATGTTTGTTTTCTTTATTTTGCAAATTGCATTTGCTGAAAGGAATTTATTGTGCATTTTGGCTGAAGCCAGTTCAAATTTTTATTTTGCTGAAAGATTTTAATACTTGAATACTTATGCTGGGAGGGTATTCACAGTGCCTTAGAAAAAGCCCTTACCTATCACTTAAATTACAAAGATAATTTTTCTACTGTTTTCTTCTCTTTAATTAAAGTTCTACTGTAAAGACCTGATGTTTTTTTAATTCGGTGTGAGACCCAGTGGAGGGGATCTGATCACCAGGAATTGCGTGGAGAAAGGGGGAAGGGGGAGAGAGAGCTAATTCTCTCTGTCCAGGATTATGTCTCTCTCAGGGCAGAGTCTGGAGGGATAAAGAAGAGGGGAAGGTAATTTCCGTCTTTTAAAGATTCAAAGATTTGAACACAGTGATCTCC
This sequence comes from Chelonoidis abingdonii, assembly GCF_003597395.2. Classification (NCBI taxonomy): domain Eukaryota; kingdom Metazoa; phylum Chordata; order Testudines; family Testudinidae; genus Chelonoidis; species Chelonoidis abingdonii. The sequence continues at coordinate 99,933,150 of NC_133776.1, read as the reverse complement.
CAGGTAGACCAGGGAGGAGAAGCCTGGGAGAGGCAACAGTGGGGGAAAGGGTTTGCTTTCCTTCTGTTAAGATCCAGAGGGTCTGGGTCTTGGGGGTCCCCAGGCAAGGTTTTGGGGGGACCAGAGTGTACCAGGCACTGGAATTCGTGGTTGGTGGCAGCACTACAGGTTCTAAGCTGGTGATTAAGCTTAGAGGAATTCATGCTGGTACCCCATCTTTTGGACGCTAAGGTTCAGAGTGGGGAATTGTACCATGACAGCTAGAGATATCATAGAGTTTTAATATCATAGAATATCAGGGTTGGAAGGGACCTCAGGAGATCATCTAGTCCAACCCCCTGCTCAAAGCAGGACCACTTCCCTGCTCAAAGCAGGACCAATCCCTAGACAGATTTTTGCCCCATACCCTAAATGGCCCCCTCAAGGGCTGAACTCATGACCCTGGGTTTAACAGGCCAATGCTCAAACCACTGAGCTTTACACAGGTGTGATTCTGTGGATGTGAGTGGAGCTATTCCTGATTTACACAGGTGCAAAGAGAGAGGAGACTCACTCCTATTGTACTTGTGAAGATGCCAGATTGCCACCTCTTAAAAATACCATCCTTTAGTTATCTACAGCACAGGTAATGCAGGCCCCCTCATCCTGCCCCTCCAACCTTACCTGCAGACACCAGCACTGCTAACATAGTTCCATCTCTCCTGCCCATTAATTTCATGGCTTTTAATACTCCCCTAATTCATAGTTGTTTTCTGAGGCTAAATTACTGGGTATCTGTGAGGTGCTCAGGTATTATGGATTATGGTTGTGAAGACTCTGGCTAGAGAGATGTATCCCTACCAATGACGTGAGCCAACCAAGCCCCAGTGAATCAGATGGAAAGCTCAGAGTTGGCTTAGACTGGGTGCTGTCTGTTCACTGGACTCTTTTTGGCTAAGATTTTATGCTGCACCTCTAAGATTGCAAGGGAGTCACGTTTTTGCCCTCCCAGGGCAGCTCTAAGGCCCCCACAGTCACTTAGCCCTGGAAGCCTTTTTAAGTTACGGCAGCCTTGCCAGGCTGCCCTATTGCTCACAGAATTGTGCAGTATCACTGCACCATTGCATGCTGGGGCCCCTCCTCTGATCCGCCCCTCCTGGCCCAGCATGACCTCCAAACCAAGGCTTGCAAAGAGGTCCTTGGAGGCACAGGGGCCCACTTTCAGCTTCCTCTGGAGGTGCTTCAACTCCGCTCCACCCTGAGGCCCCACTCCCACTCTGCCCCTTCTCCGAAGGTACCACCCTCACTCCGCCTCTTCCTGCCCCCACTCCGCCCCTTCTCCCCACTCTTGCTCCACCTCTTCCCACCCCCGTTCCCTTTCTTCCCCCTAGTGCCTCCCGCCCCCCACTGAACAGCTGATCCGCAGCAGGCAGGAGGCGCTGGGACAGAAGGGGAGGAGCTTATTAGTAGGGCCTTCCAAACAACTGTTGGGTGGGTGGCTGGTGGGTGCCAAGCACCCACTATTTTTTTTTCTGTTGGTGCTCCAGCCCCGGAGTGTCATAAACAGATAGCTAAGGGTTAATGTTTCTTTTACCTGTAAAGGGTTAACAAAGGGAACCAAACACCTGACCACAGGACCAATCAGGAAACGGATTTTTTAAAAGCTTCACGGGAGGAACTTTTTGTGGGGTTAGTCTTTTGTCTGTTCTTCGCCTATAGAGGCTTTTTTAAGTCTCAAGTTTCTAATCTTTAGTTTCAAAAGTTTGATACAAAGTAGCAAGCATGCTTTATATGGTTTTGTTTTGTAGTTTACATGTGTGTTAGTTTGCTGAATGTCTTAAATTTGTCTCTCTTTTGAGTAGTCTTTTATGTCATTTTCCTGAAGCAATTGATCTAGTATTATTGTCATCTTGATACAGAGAATATTTTGATGTCTTTTTTCTTTCTTTTTTTATATAAAGCTTTCTTTTTAAACTGTTTTGAGTTTTTCTCTGGTTAAGGCTAAGGAAGAGAGGGGGAATCTCTTTGTGTTAATTGACTAGGTTTTGAATCTGATAGCCTCAGGGGGGAAGGTAAATTGCTGTCTCTGTTTTTGCATTCAAGGAGTTTAAGTACAGTATCAGCCAGGATAACCAGGGAGGGGAGCTGGGATGAGATAAAGAGGAGACAAGGGGAGGAGATTGTTTTCCTTTGTGTGGTAAGCTTATTAGTAGGGCCTTCCAACAATGTTAGGTGGGTGGCGGTGGGTGCCAAGACCCACTATTTTTTTTTTCTTGGTGCTCGGCCGAGCCCATTGGAGTCAGCACCTATGCTTGTCTTACAGCTTCTTCTGCATCCTGTGCCTGTGATGGAGCCAAATAGGGGACATTTGGGGCCCCTATTCACTGTGCTGGACCCTTTAGGCAGGATGTAAATGAGCTGGGGCAGAGGTGAGGATTTGCTGTCCCCATTTCTAATGTCATATACTCGGTGTTCTTGGGGTTTTCACATTCTTTTCTTGGTGACGTTCTTGGCTGGAATATTGGAGGTGGTATGGTGCTTGTTTTGTCATTGCTCTGCACTGAGTGGGTGCAGAGGCTTTTCTGTCGTTGGTTGTGTCAGTCATATCTAACCCTGCACAGAGCTTCCCAGATCCTCTCTGCATTTTTTCACCCGTGATTCTCAGAGGACAAAACTCTCTCCCCCACATAGAAGAATAAGGGCTACATTCACCAAATACATTATTTGCCGCTATTAATTTTTAACTTAGCTCCAGCAGAAGGCACTTGTAGCTGTTATCCAGTGTGGGTGACGGGCAGAAAAAACATTCCTACATTTTCAAAGTAACGGTTTGATTCTTGCCATCTGACTATTGCGGACGTGATGGGAATGAGAATCGTGGTGGTCTTCGTGTAGTGCTTTCTAAATGAACCTCTTTGATCTCAGGCGGGTTTCCCCTTTCTATTTTTAGATAGCTCAGGGATATCCAATGCATGGGAAGGTACTGATTCCAATGCAGACAGAAAGGGGTTTCAGTTGTGGTTTTCCTCCTTGAAAAGCATTTCAGGAGAAAGAGAAGGAAAATAAAAAAAACTTGCAGGAGCATTTCATTTTCTTTTGGAATCTCCAGAGGTTTATCTCCAGTCCTCCCAGGTCTGGAACAGGGATTTTTCCTGAATGCAAATCACATCAGCTAGATTTCTGTTAATACTCCTGACATTTTCCCTTCCTGATCTATATAAGAGTCATCATTTACTTCTGATGTATAATCAAAAAGGACTTTGCAGCACTGTGGATATGTTGATATAAGGACTTTATTGATTTAAAACCTCTCATTTTTCTTCATTGCCAGATGTAAGAACACATTTCTACATTTTAGATTTTGTTATTTTAAAATCACACTATTTGCTGCTTTGAAATATTAATTAAAACATAAAAATTAACGCCCCCCCCTCCAAGCAAGACTGCAAACACCTAACCAAATAAGAAATCTTTCTTAAACCATCGAAAATGTCAGTAGCTTCTCTGTGCCGTTTTGCAGGAAGGTTGCTAAAATGAGAACAAATCTGTTTACAGTGAAAAAGCCATTCAGTTCCCCCCCACCCCCTTCACACATCTCCTGTTGCTAAGGAAACCACTTTCCCTGTCTGTGTTCAGTTCAGCTGACTCATTTAGAGTCTGTCCCTCAGTCAGCCTGGCGCACAGCTTGGTGTTGGGAACTGAAACAAAGGAAAACATTTTAAAGAGAAATACATAAAACATACTTTACAAATATGTGCAGGATTCCCTTTGTGAGAGCAGTAAGGAGGGGGAAGTCCTTAGAGGCGGAAGTAAAATGCATAGGGGATACCTGCATTTTCATTTGTCGTCTTGTTGAAGAAAGGGGAACGTTGTCTAGAAAAGCAAGGATTCCATGCTGTAAAACGGATTCTGTCCCTTAGGACCATGCAGGTTTGGAGGGTGATGACAGAAGGAAATCCTTCGGATCATATGCTTGATGCAAAGTCCATGTCGATCTGTGGGAAAAACTCCCATTGACTTCAAAGGGCTCTTGAGATAAATCTTCCCAGAAATATTTAAGGGAACATAGGAGAATCTCATTTCCTTCCTTTCCTCTCCTGTTTTGCCCCTTAGTTTAATTTTTTAGTGAAGGCCAAGTTTTGTAAGCCATCTCAACCATGTGTCTTAATATGCACACGCCAAAATTGCACATGCATATTTGTGAAGCCATGGTTTGTAGTGCTTATGGCTCTGTGTGTCCAAAATTTGGTGCACATCTTTTGTTGTGCAAATGCAGTTGGAGAGTTAGAAGAGGATTTATTTGTACAGATTGGACTTTTTTGCCTGTTTGGTATTGCCAGCCTGAAGTATTCAATAATCATGAGATTGGATTAAAAATAATAATCTTCAGGTTCTTTTAATTTCTCTTCTGATTCTTGAGCCTTTTGGATTCAGGTTTTCAAGCTTGTCTCTACAACCATGAGCCTTTAAACTTTAGCTTCTGGTTTTTTGTTCATTTATTGTAAATTAGGACTGAGAGTCTCACATAATCACATGACTCTAGGAGCTGGGGCTTAAGAAAAACACCAGAATTCCATGAGACATGCAAGCATTGGCAACACTGCAAGTCTCAAAAATCTGCACATTCAATATTGGGCCTCGGTATCGGCAGTGAAGCTTTAGGTCAAAGAGAGCTTCTATTGGGAGATAAAAGGTGATGTTAAAAGAGAGGACTGCTCCTTGACTCCTGGGGCATGTTCTGAAAGGGGCAGGGGAATCCATCCACATTTTCAGCATCTCCTCCTGTGATTTTCAAGTATCAAGACTTTTCACCCTCTTGGACCGGCCCTTTACACTTTCATCCTCAGGGAACTACAGTCAAGTGTCTTTGATCAAGGGTAAGGAAACTCTTAACCAAGTCCCTGACTGCTTCTCCCTGACACATGCAGATCTCTTGGCATGGATGTCTTACAGCTCAGGTGTTTGTCCAGCCTCTGCTTCGCTCACAGATTTCTTCCCTAGAAGTTAGCTGTTTACCAGTGTTCCTCTAGTTATTATTTCCCATATGTTGTGTCATCATTCACTGTCATTACTGACCCACAAATCCAAGGAGCTGTTGTCACTCACTGGTGAGTGTATGTTACAGGTCCACCGCTCTGCTGACCTGCAGAGGATATGACTTGATACAGTCCCTTGCTATACTGTACAGGCTTGGCTTAAGATCTTGCAGCTCATGCTTTTAGGTCAGGAAGTCAGTGTTTTGATCCATGGTGTGACTGCCAGGAGGCGTCTGTCACAGTATGACAACAGATGCAGTGATTTCTTCACATTTCTACACACAGCCTAAGCAGGGATGCAGAGTTCTCTGCATGTTTGTTCTGCTTTTCTTTCTGGGCTAGGAGTGTGCACAGAGCATCCCTCCCAGGTAGAGCCACTGGCTGTGGAGCAGAGATCACTGGCTGGGACTGCTGCTGAGCTGCATGAGCGGTGTTTGTTGGAAACTGCTATCTGTCATTCCGCTTATCCCCAGCAGGGGGCGATACATTTCTACACCCTCTCCTTTCTCTTTGGCATGACATGGGGTTCCAAGAAAATGGACCTCCCTGCAGAGTGATCAGAATCCGTGCCAGAGTTCTGGGGGCTAGGTTGGGGGTCAGAACCAGGCTTGGTGTGTAAGAGCAGTAGCCTGAGTTTGGGGTCCTAGTACAGAAATGGAGTCAGGGTTCAACGAGCAAAGTCTGGGTCTGTAGCTAGAGAAAGAGTTCAGTGCCAAAGCTCAGGGTCAAAGCTGAAGACGGAGCCCAAATACCAAAACCAGGGTAGAAAAATGGAGTCAGACCCCAAGTCCCGGAGCCAGGGGTTGAGCTTGGAGTCAAAGTTCAAGGGCAAAAGCTGAGGGTCGGAGCCCGGGTCAGGTGTCCAAGAGTGAGCCGAGAGGCAGGTCTGTTGCTATGGCTAGCATGAGAGTCCATCTCACTGCACAGACGCTGCCTGGGAGCTCCTCTTGGGCATAAAGAGGGCACCTGGATCAATTAGGGGCCATGAGGGAAGCTGTCTGTCCAGCCGTCCGAGGTGGTACCTCCTGAAGAGTTTATCTCCAAAACGTTTGTGTGGCAATGTATGCAGCCCTGCTATGGCTGCTGGGTAGCAGTGTGGCAGCATCAGGCACCCTGGAGACCTGGGTCCTAGTCCCATCCCAGCAGGACCTCACTCCCGTATGCCCTACTGCTTTGATTGTTGTTCAGTGCAGAGATACTGTGGAGGAATGAACAATGCTATAGACTCATAGATTTTAGGGTCAGAAAGGAGCAATATGATCATCTAGTCTGACCTCCTGCACAAAGCAGGCCACAGAATCCTACCCATCCACTTCTATAACAAACCCCTAACCTAAGTCTGAGTTATTGAAGTCTTCAAATTGTGGTTTGAAGACCTCAAGCTGCAGAGAATCCACCAGCAAGTGACCCGTGCCCCACGCTGCAGAGGAAGGCGAAAATTCACTCCTCTAATGGTTAGAAACCTTCGTCTAATTTCAAGTCTAAACTTCCTAGTGTCCAGTTTATACCCATTTTCTTGTGTCCACATTGGTACTAAGCTTAAAATAATTCCTCTCCCTCCCTAATATTAATCCCTCTGATATATTTATAAAGAGCAAGCATATCCCCCTCAACCTTCTTTTGGTTAGGCTAAACAAGCCAAGCTCTTTGAGTCTCCTTTCATAAGACAGGTTTTCCATTCCTCGGATCATCCTAGTAGCCCGTCTCTGAACCTGTTCCAGTTTGAATTCATCCTTCTTAAACATGGGAGACCAGAACTGCACACAGTATTCCAGATGAGGTCTCACCAGTGCCTTATATAACGGTACTAACACCTCCTTATCTTTGCTGGAAATACCTCGCCTGATGCATCCTAAAACTGCATTAGCTTTTTTAACGGCCATATCACATTGGCGGCTCATAGTCATCCTGTGATCAACCAATACTCCAAGGTCCTTCTCCTCCTCTGTTACTTCCAACTGATGTGTCCCCAATTTATAACTAAAATTCTTATTATTAATCCCTAAATGCATGACCTTGCACTTTTCACTATTAAATTTCATCCTATTACTATTACTCCAGTTTACAAGGTCATCCAGATCTTCCTGTATGATATCCCGTCCTTCTCTGTGTTAGCAATACCTCCCAGCTTTGTGTCATCCGCAAACTTTATTAGCACATTCCCGCTTTTTGTGCCAAGGTCAGTAATAAAAAGGTTAAATAAGATTGGTCCCAAAACTGATCCTGAGGAACTCCACTAGTAACCTCCTTCCAGCCTGACAGTTCACCCTTCAGTACGACCCGTTGTAGTCTCCCCTTTAACCAGTTCCTTATCCACCTTTCAATTTTCATATTGATCCCCATCTTTTCCAATTTAACTAATAATTCCCCATGTGGAACCGTGTCAAATGCCTTACTGAAATCGAGGTAAATTAGATCTACTGCATTTCCTTTGTCTAAAAATCTGTTACCTTCTCAAAGAAGTAAAGCTCCAGGGCCTCTGCCAATCTGCCCGGAGGAAAATTCCTTCCCGACCAAATATGACGATCAGCTAAACTGAGCAGTGGCAAGACTCACCAGCCAGCACTCAGGAAGAATTCTCTGCAGTAACTCAGATCCCACCCATCTAACATCCATCACAGACCACTGGGCATACTACCTGCTATATATCATAGATCAATTGCCAAAATTAAGCTATCTCATATACCATCCTTCCATAAACTTATCAAGCTTAGTCTAAGCCAGATATGCCTTGCCCCACTACTCCCCTTGAAGCTGTTCGAACTTCATCCTCTAATGGTTAGAAACCTTTGTCTAATTTCAAGTCTAACTCCTAGTTCGTTATACTCATTGTTCTGTGTTACATTGGTACTAAGTTTAAATAATTCCTCTCCTCTTATATTAATCCCTCTGATTATTTATAAAAAGCAGCATATCCCTCATACTTCTTTGGTTAGGCTAAACAAGCCAAGACTTTGAGTCTCCTTTTCTAAGACAGGTTTTCCATTCCTCGGATATCTAGTAGCCCTTCTCTGAACCTGTTCCGGTTGAATTCGTCTTCTTACACATGGAAGACCAGAACTGCACACAGTATTTCAGATGAGGTTCACGGCCTTATATACGGGTACTAAGCATCTCCTTATCTTTGCTGAAATACCTCGCCTGATGCATCCTAAAAACTGCATTAGTTTTTTTAACGCCATATCACATTGCGGCTCATAGTCATCCTATGATCAACCAATACTCAAGGTCCTTCTCCTCCTCTGTTGCTTCAACTGACCGTGTCCTCAATTTATAACTAAAATTCTTATTAGTAATCCTAGTGCATGACCTTGCACTTTTTCACTATAAATTTCTCCTATTATATTACTTAGTTACAGGCATCCAGATCTTCCTGTATGATATCCTGGTCCTTCTCTGTTAGCAGATACTCCCAATTTGTGTATCACATCCAGAAAAATCTGAGCCCTATTATTCTTACTAGCACTTGTCCTTCAGTCTATATCTGGGAAGTTAAAGTCTCTCATGATTACACAATTCCCATTAGTGTTTACTTCATTAAAAACATTAAAGAGGTCTCTATCCATATCCAAATCAGATCCCGGTGGTCTGTAGCACACCCCAAGCAGTATCTCAGGGGAGGCTCTAGTAGCTTTCTTTCCCAGTATGATTTTTGCCCGGACAGACTCTGTCTGATCCATTCCATCACTTCCTAGCATGCCTATCAGAAGTGATGGTACCGGAGGCAGAGTCAGATACAGGCCCAATTCAGCTGCTGATTGAGGGCCTGGTTCAAAGTCATTGAAGTCAGTGGAAAGACTCCCATTGACTTAAATGATCTTGGAATTAGCCCCAGAGAGTAGGTGGGGCACAGGACTCCTCTTTCAGTAAATCAGGGCTGGCTTGGGTCGGCCACCAAAGAGGCGTCGCCTTTGCAGAGCAAGTGTGTATTAAAAACTGAGTGCATAGCCAGGTTTTGTTTCTCCTCCTACTCTTTAACGTCTCCAGCTCACAGCTTCTTACATGAGGGTTGCACCATTAGGCCCTAAATATGGTTGAGATTTTCAAGATTGTATAAAGGATTCAAAGGAATAGAAGACGTGTGTCGAAATCCCCCTGTTTGGTTTTGAAAATCTCAACCATGGTGTCTAATGTGTATTGTACAAATTCCTAATGGTCACCTTTTGCTCTGCTTTCCTTTTGTACTTTCAGTTGCTTCATTTTGATTCTGTCTCACACTCCTAAACACTCAGGTTCTAGTTTCTGCAAGGTGTCTTTTACAGATCTTGCCCTAATTATGATGCATTTCTAGTAACATTTCAAATTATGGGTGAGTTTTGCATAATTCTTTTGATATGGTTATTATGACATATAAAATTTCATCTTTGCTCTATCCTGTGAATTATGCCAGATCTTTGTTTAGCAATAGTAAGGATAATTTCATCCATTATGGCTTGAACAAACACAGTTTTAAAGTATCTGACCCTACATATAGGGTATGCCAGGAATACAAATTTTTATTATAACGTTTATTAAATTTCCAGTATATTATGTATTACACATACAAACAGTGTGCTAAAAGAATAATAAGGTTGCAAAGTCAAGCACTCAAAAGTTAGGAAATACTGAAACCTGTCATTATGCAAGGCACTGCATTTAGTCGTATGGCATGGAATTCCATGCATCCGAAGAAGTGGGCTGTTGCCCACGAAAGCTTATGCTGAAATAAATGTGTTAGTCTCTAAGGGGCCACAAGTACTCCTGTTCTTTTTGCGGATACAGACTAACACGGCTGCTACTCTGAAACTAAAATTAAGGTTGCCTGTCAAAAAAGAAAAAGATCTGTTTCTGAGGAAACCCAACCAAAATTCAAAGAAAACGATTGATGAAAATGAAAACAATTTCATTTTCCTTAAAAAAAAATAAATGTTGTTTGGGGGAGGGCAATCACTTCCCAGTCAACTCAAGACTAAAGGCGCAGTCTTTGAGGTTACTCGTGTGAATGTCTTTGCATTAAGACAGCAAGAAACCTTCAGTTCTGCACATGGTCCACATGGTAATAGTTTTAATGTGGTAACTCCTCTGAATTTTGAAGTTGATAAGAAACAGGACCCAGTGTGATTGGGTGCAACTCACTGTTTCTCTGAGCAGGGTGTGGGGCCTGTCTTGGCGAGATGCGGCTCTGAGGGCAGTATGTGTTCTAATTGACTTGGAGGGCTCCTTTCTCAGAACATGAAGTGTTACTGCTGGTGGTGTCCGTCTGCTACAGCACTTTAGTGCGCCAAGGAGGTTATTGGCAGTGCACTAACACCAAAGGAAGAAACACCTTCTCTCACCATCCTGTCCTTCCCCTCCCACAAATGCCTGCATGTGTCAGCAGCCAGAACTGAGACATAGACTGTAGAGGTAATTATTGAACCTCCAACCCTTAGCACATCTTCAGTGTTCTAGGTTTTCTCAGTATTACAGTGAATCCCTAATGAGAGCTGTGTGGAGAATTCCAAAAACTTTCGGGTGACCTATTTCCAGGAGTATTCAAGGCTCTGCTCTAAGATTATCAATTTATTTATATTATTGTAGTATCCTGGGACCCAATCATAGATCACTGTACAAATACATAATCAAGAGTCAATATCCTATTACTATGATCAGCCTTCTCCTAGTATATCTGTTTAAATGGCTGTACAGTATGGATTTAGTTTTAAAAAAATCTGACTTAAGAAACTTCAGAAGTCATTTATTTCAGGAAGGCTGACCTTTAATTCGGTTGTTACCCTGTTAAAAAAGTCATATGATTCAAAATATCATGGTTACTTATCAACCATGACTTCCTGAATGGTTTGACGGCCACCCTCCGCAGTAATCAGTAGTCAAGATATTCTAATTAATAATCAAGATCGTGCTCAAATAGATCTTCAATAGTTGCGACTGAAGGCTACATCCTTATGGGAAATTTCACGCTACAGGCCCCTGAGCTGGTTTGTAGCCAGAATTGCCAATTTTGGTTGGATATATTCTTGGAGGTTTCATCACATGACATACTCTTTAATTAAAGAATAATCTTTAATTCCTAGAGACTCCAGGACAATCCTGGAGGACTGGCAACCTCACTTGTAACTCTGTGGTGAAGACACACAGTGTCATACAGGCTACTTTTGCCAAGGCCCCAGTCCTGTGAACATGGACACTCCTGAGTTAAAGTTACTGAGGTTCATAAATGTTTACCAGACTTGAGCTTCAAACTAGTGACGTTGCTGATACAGAGTAAGTGACTAGCTGGTTATAGGCAACAAAGAGTTCTGTGGTACCTTATAAACTAACAAATGTATTGGAGCATGAGGTGTATTGGAGCATAGATGTATTGGCATCTATAAGGTGCCAGAGGACTCTGTTGCTTTTTACAGATCCAGACTAACATGGCTACCCCTCTGATAGCTGGTTATATTCTCTTATAGATTATTGTAACAAACCTCTGTAGCCCTGGAAGCATTGCCATCTGTTTTTGTGCTGGGGTGAATCCGAGTGTGTTAGCTTCTAAAAAATGAAAGATAAATACCACTGTCCAGAATTAGGCATAACAAACAGGCACTATTCAATCTGTCAGTTGCCTATGTCAGTAGACTTGAAGCTTGATTTAAACATCTCTGTTCTTTCAGGAGCCCAGTTGCCCTGTCCTGGTAGATAAACACCCAGTTCATTTCACTTTAACTAGCCAGGAGTTCAAGATTTTTCATGGGGTGGGGGAACCACATCTGACTACAGTCAACTTCCAACTCATTTGCAATTGCAATGACCTCCTCTTACCTCATTTGTGGTCACATTATATCTCCGTGGCAACGGCCGCAGTTGCGTATCTGAAAAAGATACGCTAGGAACCAATATTTTTGTCCTTTTTTAGGAAAGCTCTTTCCCCACGGTCTCCCTTTGCTCTTCATTTCACCTCATCCTCCTATCTGTTCACAGTCTCCCAACTGGAAAGAAGGAGGGCGAAGACTACAGTTTGGGGACCCTAAGACATTTTGAATTTAGATCTACATAGGCAAAGGGTTTTTTTTTCTAGTAACTCAATGTTTATTCACCACTCATACCTACTACAATCACACACATACACATTATTTCTCATTTTATTTTATGCTAAACCAAGTCCACTTGCTAGAAAGGCAGATTGTATGCTTCTCTTCTTGGCCGCTGTAAAGATCTGCACTAATGGGTTGGGTCAATGTCACTCAGGCTCTCCGGGAGTTTGTAATAAAGCTTTTTACAGGTAAATAGAACATATTTGCTTGCTGCTGTATTATTGGTTTATTATATATAATAGTGGTAGGTTCACCATAATTCCTGGAGTAGTGTTTTTATGCACAGATAAACACATTAGTATTTGGCACAGAATTGTTATGCACTACTTAGAAAAGTCCTCCGGAGATATTTATTCTGCTCACAAATGAGTAGCCTCTTTCTAGTTATAAAACAATGTAGTTTTAGCTCAAGGTCATTGTTTGTCTTTTTTTACGTTATAAGTAAGCCATTAATTGAAGCCAATGCTCCTCAAACCGGCCTTGGAACTGCCTGTTCTAGGCTGTGATATGCTCAATGTCTGTTGTTTCTCATATTTTGCTTGGCCACCTTGTAACCATAAGGATTTTCTCTTCTGAGCAAACCCCAGTATCGAGGATCCTTTTTGTTGCACTGGATATTCCAAACGAACATTGTTTTTGTTGGCTTGCAGATTTAGGAAAGCATCTCTCAACACCAAATGGGCCGGGTTTTTATTAGTGTTTCATGAAGTTTTGAAGTATTCTTAGAAAAAATGTTTGGCTCATGAGGCAGTCCCACATTTTGCAAAGTTAAGGATCTTAGTCATCACTAATATCATCCCACTCCTCATTTATTCCTAGGCCTGCTCTCTAGCACAACTTTTTCTCCTGATATAGCTGCACAGAACCCTTTTAATTCCGTTTAACCCCTCTGGCTAATCAACCTCTTTTTTTTGTATTCCTGTCACAGTCTGGCTGGCCCTTAACGAGGAGTTGGACTCGACTTTGCTTGTGACCTAGCAGCTATCCCTCAACTGGTTCTGATTTGATGATTTAATGATAATTAGTGACCCCAGCTGTGAAAGGGTCAGGAAAGCCAACAGAAAGGAAGAAGCCCCAGGAGAGAGCAGGAAGGGAGTTCCCACTCTCTGGGAAGGCAGACTGAAGAAGACCACAGAGAAGGAATTAATCCCTGCCATAGGCCCTGAAAAGTGGGCAAGGCACAGAGATGCAATCCTGAGGGGGTCAGCAGCCCAGGAGAGGAAGGAAGAGCTGAGGGGATTTAAGGAGAAGCCAGAAGCCTGGGAATCAGTGGAGAGGCTTCAGGGAAATAGCCTGTGGGGTTTGGAGGTAGGAAATGGACTGAGGAAACAGCAGCACATCTGAAGGAGCACACCTAGTTCCTCAGTACGGGATCCCTGGGCTGAAGTCCAGAGCAGAGGATGGACCTGGGTTCCCCTACAAGCCCTGAGGAAGGGGCGTCCTGGCCAAGATAAGGACTGTTGAGCCCAGGGAGGGATTAGACAGGATTTAGCTGGAGGGCTGATTGACGGACAGAATCAGGTCACTGCGGAGTGAAAGTGAAGGTCAATGGGAAAAGAGACCAGGTACTTGCCTTAGTGTATAGTATTTATACCTCTAAGTGAGCCTGCCTTTGGCCATCCTGTGTCTGAGGGTGTGAATATTACTTTCTCCTTCTGTTGAAAATGATTTAGGGCTGGGCTCAGTAAAAATTCAGTTGACTGAGATCCTGGGGAAAGGCACTCTTCCGTGGGCAAGCACCTGCAAAGTGTCCCCCTGCTTCTGAGTCAGAGCTCTGTCTTTAGAGCATGGCTGGCTGGTCTGAACTGTGCATGCTGTCTAGAATACTTAGTCCTGCCACAAGTGCAGGGCACTGGACTAGATGATCTCTCAAAGTCCCTTCCTGTCCTGGGATTCTGTGCTCTGGATAAAAAAGAGACTAGGGCCACACCAAAGAGAGAGAGCCTCAGAAAATGGGAGACAACCTCACGTGAAGGTGAGGAAAAGTACCATCCCGGTACTGTGAATGACATGACAGCATAGCTGCTGTGAACAGGTGACCAGACACACAAGGTTGACAATTATCTTGAACCCTGGCACATTGCACACATCACATGTGGGAGCAGCTGAGTGACCTTGGGTAAGTCATGTCTCCGCTCTGTGCCTTAGTTTCCCCATCTCTAAAATGAGGATGATGATGATACCAACCCTCTTTATAAAGCACTCTGAGATCTGTGGCTGAAAAGCGCTATAGAAGAGTGAGGTATTATTGTAATTATTTTGTTATAAAATAATATTATCATCAACGTCTTGGGCTCCAGGTGAGTGCTGTGTTCCGAAATTATGCCACTAGTTCAGAAGACATTAATTGCTTTTCTAAATTAACCCAGTGAAAATGACTCCACCACCAAAAACCATGCTTTTACTTAAGAAGGAAAAGAGTTTGATTTTGGTTAAGATTACTCTGCATTATTAACTTACTTAATTATCAGATGGGATGGTTCAGTGATCAGACGATTAAAGTAGTAAGAAGCTCAGATGGAAAAGTTCATCAGTGTGTTAGACAATGGGAAAAGGTAAAACAATTTCAAATACTGTTCTGAGAAATCATGTGGGATGAAAACAGGATTAATTAAATTTTGAACTGGTTACGTTTGCTATTCATAAATATTTCACAGATTAACCACTGTGACATAATTATACATTAGGTAATGGCTGAGCTACTCCAGCAACAGAGTGAACTGCTGTTCTAGGTAAAGCTATTTTAAAGTAAACATTGACCAGCTTTACTGGAGTCAGGGGAGTTACTCTGCACCTACCGACGCACCAAGGATGCCTGTCCACATCTAAAGGTCTCTCTCTTCCCTCCCTCGCTCCTCACCCCCCCCCCACCAGACCCAGGCATCAAATAATTTCAGGAGACCACAAATAAAAAAACAGGGATGGGAGTGGTGGTCACTGGGACACCAAGCAGAGACTTCCGGGGAGTTACTCTGCAACAGATCAGACTCTGGGGCTAGCACTTTAAAATGGAGGTTCGTTAACTGGTTCCAACTGAGTCTTACTGTTTCACTGAAGCTTTGGTGATCTAAACTCTACTGAAGTCAATAGTTGTCTATCATTATTGTAACCCTGCTGCCAACTGTCAACTCGTGCCTGGTTTACATGGCATGGGGGTTCCTCTTAAAATTAACAAACACCCAGCCTCCACCCAGAAACCTGGGGGAACCCTTCTGTGGGTGCCCTTAACAGGCAATACTTCTTTGCAGCCGAGAGCTGAGTCTGTATATAAAACAGGCAAAAACTGGGGACAAGCAAACACGTAATCAACCAATAAACTAACAATATAGCTGCATGAATAATAAGTAAAGCACTCACCCCCACGGTAACATTAGAAGTAGTCCTTTACCTCCGTTCCCTACCCACTAGTGTGAACATCCAGTAAGACAGTGTCCCTTTACCCCGTCATCTCCCCACTCCCTCTCCATTGCATCCCACTCTCAGCTTGGCGTCAGTAGGTAGCATAGGTCCAGAGTCCAGGAGGGCACTCAGCCAGTCCAGCTCTAGCCCCTATTCCACTCCTGTCATCCACCACCTAATCCAGCTATTGTGATTTTGGCTTTATTGGGCCTGAGGAGGCAAGAGGGCCTACATCTGAGTTCCCTTGGCTTTGTTACTTCTTTCTGCAGCCTCAGCAAAGAGCCGTTTTCCTACCGTTGCTTTGGAAAGTGTTTGGGTGAGAAGGAACAGTGGCATGTGTGACACTCGAACAAAGCCCTTGCCATAAGGTATACATCCCACCCGCCCCTCTTACGTCTACCCTACCCCAGCTGCCCCACCAATTTTGGGTGTTATGGGCCTGAGCCAAAGCCCACTGAAGTGAAGTGTCTTTCCATTGCCTTCAGGCCTCATACGTCACACTTTGTTTTCA
This sequence comes from Chelonoidis abingdonii, assembly GCF_003597395.2. Classification (NCBI taxonomy): domain Eukaryota; kingdom Metazoa; phylum Chordata; order Testudines; family Testudinidae; genus Chelonoidis; species Chelonoidis abingdonii. The sequence continues at coordinate 99,917,170 of NC_133776.1, read as the reverse complement.
CTTCAATGCTGTGTCTGTTTTAAGCATTTTCTTGTTTGAGAAGGCTCAATTTGCTCAATCCACATTCTGTGGGAAGAGGAATGTTGTTCTTCCTGCCTTGTTTTCAGTGGTGCAGATGCCATTTAATAAAATGTCTTAGGCTCAAGCACAAAGCAGTGCCCTGGAAAACAAAGCCCAATGTTAGAATCAAATAAATGCATTTGTGAAAGGCAGAAATGTGATCCAGGGCCAACTGTGCTTCTCCAAATCAAATAGTTTAAAAAAAAATGATTTTTTTACCACCCTTGTGCTCCGTTCTCTAACAAGTTCTTTGTGACACGTGGCAAAATTGCGCCTCCCAGGACTGTATCTGATATGACCATTCAGCTGCAGCTTACCATTTCATTGTCTGTGCACAATCATTTTCACTGCACGCCTCTCTCTAGTCCACTGAAATCACCCTTGGAAATGTTTTTCAGATCTGAGGCAGAACAAAGCTAGATTTCTTTTAGCCCCTGCTCTGCTACTTATTCCTGACTATGTCTCAGTGACCCAGAATATATGCTGACCTGTACGTTATGCACACACCCACATATGACAGAATTGCCCACAATAGTACTTAGTTTGTATACAGCCCTTGTCATCAGTCGGTCTCAAAGGGTTTACAAAGCAGGTCAGTATTGTTATCATCGCCATTTTATAGATGGGGAAATCAAGGCATATAGCAATGCTCATAGTCACCCAGCAAGCCAGTTGTAGAGCCAAGACTGGAACCCAGATCTTCTGAATACCAGCACAGCACTCTGGCTACTGGACCACACTTCCAAGACACATAAAACACCTTCTTAAGCATCTTTTACATCAGGGGTTCTCAGTAGATGGCATCCTCCCCCACCCTTTTTATCTGATGTGACCAATCTGCCTCATTTTGGCTACCACCTAAATTGTAAGTTCTCTGGGGCAGGGACAGTCTTGGTTGCTGCGCAGCGGGACCTTGATCTTTCATTGGATTTCCAGGTGCTACCATAATATAAATAATAGTAGTAACAATAACCTCAGTTTTATGCCAGTGTAACTTAAGAACATAAGAACGGCCATACTGGCCCAGACAAATGGTTTGTCTAGCCCAGTATCCTGTGTCTGACAATGGCCAGTGGTTCTCAACTAGTGTGTCCCTTTCCAGTGTCTGAAGCCCAAGTCCTGCAGCCTGGGGGCGAAGCATGTAACATAGCTCTTTCTACAGAGATGCCCATTACTCCCTCCTCCTGGAGATGCCAGAAAGGGACTTACTTGAGCAGTTATTTCTCATTCCCCTCTCCAGCATCTGCTCTAGTTTAGTGGGGGTGACATGAATGATAGCTCCACACCCCACTGCATGCACCACAGCGCTTAATGTGGTTCATCATTGCAGTTCTTGCAGTGTGATGCTCCCTGTTCTGAAATTGCAGCCGTCTGTTGCTTTCTTCCTGGCTGAACTTCTCCTACAGGCTGGCTCTGTTTTAGAACCGTGATAGTGCTGTGTGGAAGAGGAGTGCCCTGCTCAGACTCTGCGCATCACTCAGTTGCAATACTTTAAATGCCATACTCACTGATTTCTTTCTAACAACTCCTCATGCTTTTTATAAAAGCTTTAAAAGTGGGTGCACCACACACCAACATGTCAGAGGTACTAATTTAGATGCCACAAGTCCATATAAGTTCTTTCTTCATATTGTGAGGGTGAGTAGTCATTATAGATCCTGTGGGTGAAATCCTGACCCCACTGAAGTCAATAGAACCAGGAGTTCATCCTTTCAAACTGGTACTCTCTCACAGTAATCTGGTTTCACTATGTTCTTGTGACCTCGGCAGAATAAGACATAGGCCTCTGGCATGTGGCATCAGGTAACTACATCACAGTCTCAGTTTTTATTTAACAAAACACAACTCTTTAGCCTTCATAGCTGGGAAGAAAGGCTGGTAAAATGTGATATGAGTGTAATTGATGCAGTGATGTCTGCCTGAGTCTGCAGAAAGCCTGAGACAGTAGCTTGTGGGGGGGGAGGGGGACCTGCCCCACTCCACCCCAGCAGAGAGCACAGCATGTGACAGAAGAAGTATGCAACGAGCCCCTCCCCAAGCAGATATCCTACATCTGCTGGTGTAAGTACCAAGGTGTGCCTATGCTGCCAGTCCTGCCTTTCTGGGAAGGGGAAGAGAAAGAAAACCCTAATGCTACCCCGGCTGCTTTGCTCGCTCCTGTGGGATGGCTGGGAGAAGGTTGGTCCTCTGCCAGTGTCTCTGTGGGAGCTGTCTGGGGACAATGGGGCATTGAGGCCATAGTGCGAGGCGGAGGCAGGGGGATCCCAGGTCATGGTGGGCCTAGGGCCTCACAGGATGTGTCTATGCTGTCCGTGTCAGCTGACTCTGGATAAAGGTCTGTTTAACTTGCAGGGTCCTAGAACCCAGTCTCCAGCACAAGCCTGAATGTCTACAAAGCAGTTAAAAAGCCTGAGACCCAAAAGCCTGAGTCAGTCGGCACAGGCCAGCCATGCATTTTTAATTGTAGTTTAGACATATACAAATAGCCTTAATTCAACTCCTCTTGTCACAAGGATATTCCAGGCAGGGATGCAGGCTTTCTCCAATTTGCAGCTGTATTTAAAAGCACAGCGTAAATGATTCAGAAGTGAAGACTTGCCCTTTGAGTGGAGATGTTTGAACTTGATTTACTCTGTTTCTTTTACGTGGGTTCATTAAAACCCTTAAGGTGTTATTAACTGCTCAGGTGAGAGGAGGGGGCGTTAATCACCATTAGCTGACATAGCATTTCCTTGTCTGTGCTGACTGTGAAACCGTGTTTAGCATCCTGTCAGTTAACCCAATTGTTGGTGGCTGAGTTCAAACTCATTAACGCTTGGTAATACGGACCAGGCCTAAGTGAGAGGAGATTCTGGCCCATTAGTTAATACATGGACTATATAACATCACAAACAGGCACACACAGTTATAATGGGATAAGTTAAAGCAAAGAAAGCCTGGCGTGGTATTGGAGACTGTGCCTTTAAGAGGTGAGCTTCTGGTGCCATGATGCATAGTCAGCTGGAATCAGACACAAAGCAGATCTCTTGCAAGAACCATAAGCGCTGAGATTTAGAGCCTCAAAGCTATTTAGACACCTACCTTGCACTGATTTTGGTGGAAATTAGGAGTCTAAATGTCTTTGTGGATCTGGGCCTATGTGACTTTTCCAAACATTTCAAAAGGCGTTAGGCATTTAAATACCTTTGAGGATCTGGGCCTGACTGATCACTGAACATCACACACAGTGGCCTTTCTATGAACACATAACAGTCCATTTCTTTGCACGGAAGGTGCTTTTTGAGGGGGGGCCCCATGGGAAGATGATTTAGACTGGCCATCAGGCCTGTGCTGAGGATGAGGTATTGATTGGTCTTGACTGTTCAGGAAATGAGAAAAAGAATATGACACGGTCCTTGTTTCTGCCAGCAGGCATCTCACGCACACTTTCATAAAACACAACATTTACTCAGCATGTATTTTAAACAGCTTATTTGAATTTATTACCTGGAATGAACCCCCAGTTATGATGATAATTGTCCTCATCTATACTTGTCATTACTAACTACTTTTAGTCACATTCAACTACCAAAGAATTTTGTTTACATCATAGCCCAGGGGCTTACTTAAACCCAGAAAAACAGGTAATTTAGTGATGGCATTGAAATTGGAAGGTAGAGCCTTGGTGAAGCTAGAATCCCGTTCCTTTCCGGTGATGTGATACTAGGGACTGACATTGGCCCCTGGTAGATAGGAACAGTTGGGAGGATTCTTCAGGAGCATTCTGACATGGGAGAGAGAAATAAAATAGTAAATACAGAGTTTGCAGAGGTACCATTGTGAGTAGCAGTAATAAAATCACATAGGAGACAATAAAGGGGTAAAAATGGGATTGTTTCCACTAGCACAGTAGTATCATAGCTCAATGCTTTGGATGTTTTTAAAAACTCTTTATTGCTTTTCTTTACTCCATTCGGGAGGAAAAAATCTCTTCCATCCAGCCCTGAATTTGACCTTTTTCCTTTGGTGTCCATTTGCTCCCCATAACACCACACTACATACCACTCACTTGGCAGGCTAGCCTTCTGGTAAAAATCATAGCCTTATGGCTATGAAACATATTGAACAATTTATTCCAGAGCAGCAATTCACTCTATAGTAATTGATCATCTAGTATAGAAACACGGGTGGCCAGCAGGGTGCTTTATAAGCACCATCTCCTCAGATGGTAGCTGAACATAAGCACCTACGATGGCCTGAGAAGTAAGCTACCAGGGAGGGTGCCTACATGATCTCAGTTCTCTGTGCATATGTCCCCATATCGGCTTTGCTTGGCTGCTTTACCACTAGGGACCAGATCCTTAGCTGGTGTCAAATGGTCATCACTCCCTTGGCTTCAATGGAGTGATGACAGTTGACGCTAGCTGAAGATCTGTCCCCAGATATAGTCTGGGGGTTGCAAGACCCGCACTATATTGAATTGGGACAGCACAAATAGGCACAGTAGCTTTGAGTGAATTAACTTGCTAAAAACAGCAGTGTAACTGCAGCGGCACAGGCAGCAGCTCAGGATAGCTGCTTGAGCATGTCCCTTGAGTCCTACGTGGGATTGTATCCAGGTAGCTAGTTCTTGCTGCCTGATTGAAGTATAGCCATAATCAGTGTTGCTAACGCCACATGTTCAACAAAGCATAAGGCAGGTCACCAAAAATCCCGATACCATAAATAATACAGTTTGGAGGTCTTGTTTTGTTTGCCTTCTGGTTTTTAAGGCTTTAGCATTCATGTTTGCAAGCTTTACTTTGCAGTCACGAGGACCAGACACGTATGGTTGGTTTTTTTGTTTTTTTTTTTAAGTGGCGATTCTCATGCAGTCACAGGACTCCATGAAAAACCTCAGCTACAGCAAGGCTAGTAATAAAATGGCAAGCACCGGCAGCCCTGCCTTTAGCACAGTAGTAAGTAGCTTCCTGTAGCACTGTACAGAGCATGGAAGAAATTCATGTGCCTGTTGTATACAGCGTACATCATCATCTAGCTAAACAAAGAATTTAGGGTGTACTCATTTCTGGGAAACATCAAACCTCACCAATAAAATTAGCCCAGCGCAAAGAAATACATGGACTTCTTGTTGGGTTTTCCAAAAAGCTGAGATCGAGATTTTCAGTCTTGTAAGATTTTCAGGTGAAAAAAAATAAAGATATATCTGCCAAAAAATCTTGTAAATGAATACAAAATAAACAGTAATTAACAATAAGTAATAATATAGATGCAATTTTGTTGGCATCACACCACAGAAATCTACACATCATCTCATTTTTGCTCATAACAGAATGTGTTATAGTGTGTAATTATCTTATACGTTCAAGAAATTGATATTAATTCAGAACCTGAGCCGACAGAATGCTAATAGCTTAGTGCAATGCCTCTTGAAGTCAATGGAAAGCCGATCATTGACTCAGTAGGCTTTGGATCAAACCGTAAGTATCCTTAGCTCCTGTTGACTTCAGTGGGACCTGAGAGCACTTAGCACATGGCAGAATGAGGTTCCTGCTAGCTGAATTTTGGTGATAGAAGCCAAACATACATGAATAATAAGACTACTGGAGGCTATGTGTTTGGCTAAGAAAGCTTTCTTCTTTATATGGTAGCTAAAAATCTAGCTGATCAGTGAATGGGCCTCTATAAACCCTGTCCCAGCTATGTGGGAGGTGAAGTAATTTATTATTTTAGTTTTGTTGGTTAGCATGAAAAATGTTTCTATAGTCCTATAAATGTCTTGGTGACAGCGGCAAAAGACGAGCAGTAGTGGTTTAATGCTCCTGACAGCTATCGTCTGCTGCTGAAAAAAGTCCTGCTAGACTGCAATGGCTTCTTAACAGAGCTAATCAGGAAATAAATCTAGTATTTTCGAGACATCTGTCTCCTTCTAGTCCTGCCATTGCTAGCAGGCACTGTGCCGGGAGTGAGCAAACATTATGGGCCATTTTCTCTGGTGCAATATGGCTATTATGCACTGTACCACAGGTGCAATCTGGACCCAAATGAAGATCCCCCTCGCAGTGATCCTCTGGTAGCATAGCACCAGCATAGAGGCCTTGCCCCACTCACTAATCCTTGTGCCAACATAGCAAGTAAAAGGGAGTCTGACTCAGGAAATGAGTCATGGTGCCCCCTGTGCCATGCCAATCCTTGGGTGCCTAGTGGCCCTTTGCAGCTATTTGGAGCCTGGTGTAATTTACCAGCTGTAATATGAAACAAGGGGCAGTGTTCCTTTCAGAGCAAACCCAGACTCAGAGGAGAGAGAGGGGTTATGTTAAGCCATCTTAGCATTCAGCCCCCAGATCTGCGCCTGGCCCTGTGTATAATCAGTGGTTCCCATTTTCATTGTTCCTTGTGACAAACCAAACAGATTGTAATGAAAATCTTGGTATTGGCAACTCTATCTCTAGGTGTGTAGGTGGGCTATGGTCAGAGAGATTAGCTGCTAGCAGAATTACATTAAGCGTGAAATGGTTTTGTAATGTTGAATCCTCTCTCTACATTACGTCTCCCTGCTGAAGTTTTGTTAAAAATAAAGCAGTTCCTCACAGCATGCATTTTGAACTATGGCTCAGATCCCCCGAGTTTAGAAAACCAACAAACCACAAGGGATAAATGAATTGAAAATAACTCATCCATCGATTGACCTCTTCACCCCTAAAATTCTCACCCCAAAGTCAAGCCAAACTACAACTGACTTCTCCAGGGGAAAATCGGGGGGTAGAGGGGCTCATCTCAAGTAAATGGAATTTTAGTTGAGTTAATGAGAGGAGAATGAGGTCCTGTGTTTTATGAGAGACTACATTTCTGGGTTCCATCTCAGGCTAGAAGGACTGAAATATTAATGTTCTTGTGACATTTCCTGCCAAATTCAGTGCAGGAAGTACTAGATATTTTAGAGGGACCATTTTCTTGTGAAATTTCCAACCTAGCTGTGAAGACCCAAGAGGTTTGAATATGCTCTGAACACCCAATTTTAAGGATATTTATTAGAGCCAAATCCAACTTCAGAATCATCTGAGGTTCACCTATCATTATAGATTTTTTAAATTCTCAGGCAATTTCCTCAAAAGAGGTGAAAAAGCACAATGTTTGTGAAATGCCTCTGAGATTATACAACATTCCAGTGCCTCAGAAACAACGGAACAAGCATTTTTGCCCTTCTTCTCCATCCCTGTCCCCTACTGCTCTTGGGAGCCATTTGCAGAGCCAAACATTGGACAAAAGTTGGTCTTACAATATTTACACTGTCCAAGGAGCTAACGTACCATTTGAAGAATGGTTGCCAGTTCCTGGGCTGCTGTAGATCATCACAGTTTCTGGGATGTCACTGGAACTACTCTGATTCACACCAGCTGAGATTCTAAACCAACAGCTGGTGTTATTTTGGCCTTGCACTTTGCTCTCTAATACTTTAAAAAGCCAGAATGCTACTATGACCCACTAAGGTGCAACCATGATATTTATTAAATAAAGCCCGGAAATGACAAAAGAGAACTATTTGGATTCAGAGATTTCTTAAAAGCCTGTAAGTTTGCAATAACAAAGCTCAGGAAAGAGAGAATGTGTGCTAGGGGAAATATATAGTTTGAGACAGGGAGCTGTTGTCATTTAAAGTCTCTTCTCTACCAGAGCTCTGCTCAGCCCAGGAGAGAGAAGATGGTATCAGGGAGCCAGAGCCATTGGTTTGGATCCAGCTGCAGCGGAGGATTTGTGGTGCAGAGCTCTGCAGACCCATCTCTGACACAGGAGTAGAATCAGCTGTGGTATAATTTTATCGCAGAGTGAATTCTGCTACCACAGAGATTGTCTGCTGTGAATTTCTGGGCAGTTTACGACCTCTTTGTGCCACCTGAGCATAAGGTACTAGAGAACTGGAAGCAAGTGTAAGGAACATGTGACTGGTAGACAAAGACGTAGCGTGGGGCAAAGTCATTCTTTTGTCATGCGATTGATTTGAGCAGAGTTTCACTGAGGGTGAATTTGACTTACTCTGCAGAAGAGGTAAAGATAGCTGAGCTGCTAGGGGAGGAGATATGTGGAGGTCATCCAAGAATAACCACAGAGCAGTTTATGAAAGATGGCTACCTATATACAAGATGGATGGACAGACAAAGATGGTGGAGTGGTTTGGAGTGGTGACTGCCAACCATAACGCAAAAAAAGATCTCTGCATTGCAAGAAAGAGTAGTGGTTTCCTTCTAAACAGGGCTAAAGTGATGATGTGTGACTCATACTGCAGGCCTTCGAGAAAGCAACTCCAGCAGATGGATCAAGAAGGTAGTAATTGTGTCTCATAATAGTGGTGCACCTAGCTAGCAAAGTTCCTCCCAAGTTCATGGCTGAGCTGTTTTAGCTAAGGTTGGGACATCATTATTTTCAATCTTTCTGAAGGCTTCCAAGGAGTTTGGGGAGAGGGGGGCAATGCACAGTGAGTCTGAAAGCTCCCTCAGCCCTGTTTTTCACCAGCTGAGGGAGATACAGAGATAAATCCCTTTGTCGCAGGGGATTTGCTGACTTCCTGTCTTGCTAGCAACTGCCTGGACAGTGCACAGACTTAAAGGAAAGGCAGAAACGGGGCTGCATGTTTTCAGTGATGTAATTAGCTAGGTAAATGAAATGCCTTCTGAAGGATTAAAAGATCAGCCTTCTGCTGAGAAAGTGTGAGTGATGACTTGAGCTACACGAGTGCAGTGGAAGTACATGGGAGAGGGACAATGGAAAAAAAAGCAGGGGGGTGGCCTATTTATAGGTTGGAGGAAATCATGGAGGGACAGCAGGAAAATGTACCTTAAGGTGCTGTGGATTAAGGAAGTGAAAATCAGCCCAGTGAATGGAAGATCTGGGTATAAGAGCAAAACTCTGGATGAAATCCTTATGTTGCTGCTTCCACTGCTGCCCTAATGAAGGCATCGGAGACCAATCCTTCTGTTGAGCTTTGGTTGCGATCCAGTAGCTTCTGCTGCAGTTCTTCTTGTTGTGCTTTGTCAAGGACATGGTTTCTCTCATTCCCAGCCTTCCACCTGTTCACACTGGAACAGTTGCCGTTCCAATGCAGCAACTAGTATATTTTGGAGCTAAATTAGTTGGGTTTTTTTTTTGCCATCCATCAATTTCTGTTTCCAAGCATTTTGTTGCAACAGGTGTGTGAAATGGAGTGTGTTGCAGAGAACTCAGCTGAGTATCCATCCAAAGGCTTTAAGCAGAGGCAATGAAGAAATGCAGTAGACGCTTCTAAATCTGTTCTTCTGAAGAAGCAGATTTTGTTTCTGCTCAATGAGGATGGGTGGGGAGGAGGGCAGTTCTTTGGTTATCTGAGATTTTTGTTCCACTTCCTTGTCTGGAAAGGGAGACCTGTTTTAGTCTGTTGTATGAATGCAGCCACTGATGTTGCTTTAAACTCTGTTTCTGACTCTGCAAGCATGCTGAAGCTGGACATCAAACCAAACCTCACAGACCAGTTGAACCTTGAGCATAAAACCCACCCACATAATATTACTACATAAATATTTGCCTGTGTTATACAGTGACATTTAGCTGATTTTTGTTTCAATCCACAACGTGGTTTTAATCTGGTTTACAAAAGTTGGCAGCAGATGTAAATTGAGGCTTATATGCTGCTTATTCTTTTGTTGGTTGAGGGGTTATTAGAATGCGTATGAATATTATTTTAGCATCCATTTAATATCTAGCTTCATATAATATGCTGTCCATTTGAGTTTCTGACTATGGCATAATGTTTGCAGCAAAACTAATAGAAATAATAGCATCAGAGTTCTCAGCGTTTGTATATTTTCTGTTCCGTTCTGCCAGGCAGTTTCTAAATACAAACGTCTATCGTTATACCTGACCTGTTCTACACTAGAAATTTTTGCCAGGATGTTGCATAGAGGAGGGATTTCCCCCCGCCCTACCCCCCAAATATTTTTATACCACCAAAAGTCTTAGTGTAGACACATTATCCTGGGGGACAAAAATCCTGTTGCCAGCATAGCTTATTTCATGTGCGGAATTGGTATTAAGTGTATTGGAAAGCACTCTTTGCTAGGAGGGTTTGCCAGTAAATCTTTTTTAGTATAGACAAGGCCTTTTTTGCCACTGTTAGAAATTGAGTTTCTTGCTGAGTTTCACCTTATCAGCCTGGTACGCCTGTAAAACCAGTCAGAGGTAAATGAAGGAGTTTCTTCAGTGGCAGTCGTGCCAACATTTATCAATGAATTTTTTCTCATTGTGGCCGGGGGTGCAAGCCCCTGGAAACATCCACATGCATCTCAAGTTGGGTGTGGTGGCTTAAAGGAGATTCTTACTACAGTGCTACAATCTGAGAATGAGGCACAAAAGCATGAGCTTTACAAGGAGCCTGCCATTTTGACACCACAGTTGTGCAACCACAACTGACATTTACAAGGGTTGGTCAATAAATGTCCCATCAGAATGGTTTGTTGATGGCTGATTGGATTTTGGCCTCAATTGCCTTGCTGCAGAAAATTCTGTTGTTTCATCAAAAACAAGTTTTCCATTTTTTGATGGAAAGTCAATTTTTTTCTCCAGGCTCTAATAATTACCCCTCTCGCTAGCTGAACATCAGGCAGATTCCATCTGTATTTATTCACAGGTAGGTCTATGACACTCAGCACCAGGGGCCTCATAACCATTCATGAATTTAACCTCACGCCTCCCTTGTGAGTTTGGGAAGTAGCAGAATGGCCGTTTTATGGACAGGAAAACAAGGCATAGACAGGCTAAACGAGGCCCAAACCCAGACTCATAGTCTCTCTCCTGAATCCCTGTGCTTCCTCCTGGCGCCAGTGTGGTTGACAACACTCCTTGCCTGCCTGTCTGTGGTCAGGTAGGGCTCCTCCCAGCATATACAAACCACCTTTACTCCTCATCACCTATGGTGCCTGGCACCAAAACTTACCCTGCCACCGCTGTCTCTGAGGCTAACACACGGCCATTCTGTGCCTGTATATTAGGGACTGGAAATTCCCCAGTGCAAGGACTTGTCTATATGTGTCACGTGCCAGTGATCGTATACGCTGGGAGGAGGAGCAGGAAGAGCCCTAACTGACCACAGACAGGCAGGCAAGGTGTTGTCAACCACCCTGGTGTGAGGAGGAAGCACAAATAAGTGAGGATGTTTGGCCTGGCAATAGCTTGGAAAACTGGCTCTCTGCCGCCTCTTTTATGGAAGAGTAGAGAGAAAAAGGTTTTCCAAGCAAAAAGCATGAAAAACTTTGTACGTCGAGTGAGGTCTCCTTGAGTGCGTGAAGCTAGGGCGCATGCCCTGTTTTATAAAGCACAGCAGCAGTGGCACTGGTCAGTCACAAATTCATTTCAAGACTCTAGGGAATGCCGCACAGCCGCCTTCTGCTGCTCATGGGCATGTACACTGTTGAGTTTGTGGGTGGAGGCTGTAAGCGGCACAGGGAAATGACTGCTAGCGGGGATGGCACATCTCAAGGGACATGGAGAACAAAGCCCTGCATGGTAGCGGATGAAGGAGGAATGCAGAGGACTGTGTTGGGAGGACAACAGACAGTGCTAAATCAGAAAACATGAACATGGCTTCTGGGCTGGCCCGTAGCTCCCTTGCAAGCCAGCTCACAGTTCTGTGCTTGGCAGACTGGCCAAAATAAATGGGGGTTCAGGAGACTTGCTTAGGCTATCGAAACCTCTGTTTGACCACCAGAGACGTTCTGAGCAGGCCCAAATGGTAGTGTGCTGCAAGAGCCCAGCAGCAGCCTGTGACCCAGCACCATCAGGGCTGCTGAACTCACTTGAGCAATGGTGCAAAATTTCCCTAGTGTAGATAAGGCGCCATAGAACTGTTTTTAAATACAGGCCATGGTAAGAAAGTGCTAACGAACTGGTTGAAAAACAGTATTAGAATAATAATCTCAATTTTAGTTGCAATGTCCGCAGTCCACCCGTCCCCGCTTTTTATTTAGATGTGAGATTTTATGATTAAAAAGTTGATTAAATGTTAAGCCGCTCTAGTGTTATCTCAATGTGAAAGGGCAGCATGCGTTTACACTAGCACAGTCAGCTCTGAGCAGCAGGAAGGGGAACTGGGGTGGGAGGTGTCTGCCCTAGAAAAACTGACACCGCTAGTGGTCCTGCAACTGCATCACAGCTGAGCCCCCTAGTTCAGCGATGGCATGAGGGGGTGGGGGTTAACCACCATGTCAGGAAACTCTGCTCAGGGCAGGCTTTGGAAGTGAACACCTGAGCACTGGGTACAGCCGCAGCTTAGTACAGGCGCAGCTGCACTAGTGTGAGTTGGTGCTGAATCCTGGGGATTATTAGGCTAGTGTAGATAAGGCCTTGGTGGCAGCAAGCCATCCGCTCAGTGCTTGCTGAATAACTTTACTCTGCTGGAGTGGATCTCACTCACTGTCCTTCCGCAGGTCAGCTTACTGGAACCGCTCCAACCAGCAGGAAACCCTGACATCAACTGCAGAGGCGGTGTGAGTCTGAGCAGGAAGCGTCCAGTCCAGACGCCCCTGGGGCTAGTCATTTTTGAAATTTAGCCCCAAAGTACATTTGTTAAGAATGTTCTGTAAAATAAAGCAGCAGCTCTTAGATGACTGTCGGACAATAATTATAATGTTCCATAAAGCATCTAGGGCGGTGGGGTCTCAGTCCGCTTGGGGCCCAATCAGCACATAGTTGCAGCCCATGCGACAGTCTCAGGGCCATAGTGATTGTTTCTATAGGGTTAGGCGAGAGCTGCATATGTAGCCCACAGTGGTAAATATGTTGAGAACCACTGATCTAGGCTAATAGTTTGAAATGTGCCCAGGTGACTTAGTCAGTGGGCTTTAGTGCCTAAGTCACTTGCGAAAAATAGACTTTAGACTCTTAAATTACAGCTGCTTTTGAAACCACACCCTCTTCCCCTCTCCTTCCCCGTGTAAAAAGATGGATCTGAGGAATTGTTTGGGTGAAACTTTTCATATGCGCAAATTTTATGGCTGTGGCTTTCATGGGGGAGCTAAAAGGTGCCCCATTCCCACTGCACTCCATTGAAAACGCCCCCTGCTTCATCAGTATTTAGAGATGGCCCATAGGGCTTCAACAACTGTGAAGTCCACGAGGTCTCAATTTAAGTAGAAGATAACTAGATGAAAGATTGAGGGGAATGGGAGACCTGAGATGCAAAGTGCCTGAGCGGGGGTGGGGGTGGGGTGGGGTGGGAAGATTAGCACGTGTCTTGTTAGTTCCATTTCTGGGGGGTTGTGTGCAACATCCTGGTTAATTGTCCTGTGGCGGCCTCTGTGAAGGCTAAGCCACATAGGGTGGGATTTTTCAATCAAGCCTAAAGGCGCTAGACGCTCCACTCCTGTTCATCTGTAATTGGAGTCAGGCACCCAACTGCCCTAGGTTGCTTTGAAGAAATGCCAGCCCCAGGGGCTAAGTGCCTCGTTCTGCTGTCAGGCAATGGAGTTAATTCCTTTAGCTCATGGCGTAGACTTGTTACCATTTCTTCTCCTCACCCCTCTGTGAGGGGACAGCTGGGGTTTTAGGGGTCATAAAGGAAGACAAAACCTACTGGTAAATTTAACTCTCTACCCAAATGCTGACTCTTTCTGTGCTGGCCAAAAGGGAAAAATAACGTGTCATTCTCCCATCTTGGCCCTACCTGATTCCAGAAAAATCTCGGGGCTGCCATTTAGAATAGTGACTTAGTGAAAGCTGCCTAGACAACATCTTATGGCTTTTTATCATTGTTACCAATTAAGAGAGTTTATGATCTGAAAATAATCCAAGCTCACACTTTTTAGTACTAGGCAGATCTGCAGCTTCAGCTGTTCAGAGGGGAAAACAACATCGTGATGGATGTTACTGACTTTCAGTGGGCCTTGTGCTCCCAAGTCACAGTGGCAGCTCTAAAACGCTCACCCTGAAGGCTGGATTGCGCAAATGAGCCCAGTGCCAGATTTTTGAAGTGCACAGCTCCCACTGTAACATTTAGGGCCAGACTTTCAAAAGAGCATTATGAAACACTAGCCCCTCATTTGGGTCCCTACATGAGGAACTGAGCGCTTTTGAAAATCTGGTCTGAATTGGGGCGGCGGGGGCTGAATCCTTCTGAAAATTCCAATTGATGGCATAGGACATTTTTAGTGCTAGAAAAGTTTATATATGCCAGAAACTGGAGCATGAATAGTCATTTTCAGGAGGTGAGTCTGTTGAAGAATTATACATAGAGAATTTCCCACTCAACTGGCATAGTCTTTTAGCTTCATTTTGATTAACTTTTTTAATTCAAGGTGATGCTGTGGGGCTATATTAACATTAAAGAATAGAATTGAACTGGCGATGTGCTTAGCTGTTACTACATGATGTATTGCTCACCTTGATGTAGGTTGTTAATGCTCTTTAGTTTAACTTTTTCTATACCTAGCAAAAATGTTTAAAAAATATACACAGAAAAGGTGTTTTCTATGGTTTCTAAGAATGTGCACCAGCTACATTTTTCTCACAATTTTTTGCATATCTTATTTCTGTAGGACATTAGCGAACATAGCTTTAGCGTATGTAGTGCTAGGTTGTGCTTTTAAGAGCCAGCTGTGTGTGGCTCTGTCAGGGACCATATCTTTGGGGCCACACAGCTTGAGTTCAAGCTGGGGCTTGTTAGGTTGGGACCTTAGCTTGTAAACTCTTTGGAGAAAGGGTTGCTCCTCCTTCCATATAGGACCAGTTCACTGCTAAATGTTTCAGGCCAGGTTTTGAGGCCCCACAAGCTGCAGATAGATGTAGCATATAATCAGTTTGTTAGTCTGAGACAAAATGGGATACAAAAGAGGTGAGACGAAGACCCCAGACTCACGACCCTCCAAAATGGAACACGACCATAAGTTGTAAGGGATGGGACAGGGCAGGACAGGGACATGCATTGCAGGTATTTGGGGCCTGCTAAGAAGGAGGAGATGATTGATAACAGGGAAGGCTCTGCGTTGTCACAGCTGGGAACGAGGATACAAGGTAAATGCTCTGCAGCATCAGAGCTGGGAACAGAACAATGGGAAATAGACTGTGCTGGTGTGTAGAGCTCTGGATATGCTTGCTTGGAACTAACCCCAATAAACATCACATTGCCTGCACGTCAGACTTCTGGTCTTCTGCTTGCTGTCTGCGTGACAAGACTCAGGGGAAGGGGGGAAGCGAAAGCCCTCTAACAGTAGACTCCTAGTGGGATTTTTAAAGGTGTGAAAGCAGGTTGAGTGTCTGACTCCCATTAGGCACCCAAATGTCTTTGAAAATTGGGCCCTTAGTGTTTAGCACGCAGCTGGTGCTACAGTATATAATAACTGATAAAAGAGCATTCGACAGAAGATCCAACTGTACGTGAGATCCTTAAGTATCCCAAAGTGGATGGCTCTCATAGGAACTCCTTCTAGACATATCTGAATGAGTGAAGAGAAAATCTCAAACAGTTCAGAGGCTTGGTTGGGATAAGCCAAACTACTTATTAGGGAACAGATCTTTACTGGAGGGGATAGACCAGATAACTTAATGTGTCACTCTAATTTCTAGCTAAAGTTTATGGATAACTTTAAGAGTCTTCCTTCCTTCTCTGTTCTCTTTCACTCTACCTCCAGATTTGCCTTTTCACCCAAACCTAATAAAACCTTAACTTTCTCTTTCCGTTGCTGCTTAAATGCTCACAGTAACTCAGATGCTGATGGCTGGTCTACATTAGTGTATTCACTGTTGGTGACACCAGTAGTAAAATGACGGGACATTTTAGGGAAAAAAGTCTAGTATCCGCAGTGCTGCTGGGGTTTGCACAGGTGCTAGGGATATCACCATTTGGCCCGCCAAACCCTGGTTATGTTAAGAGGGACAGAATGCAGGCAAGCCAGAGGTGAATGTGTGGGGCTGGAACTTAACAAACCAACATATCCTTTGCTAGTAAACTGAATACATTTGATACAGAAATCAAAGGGACATGATGAAAATACCACCCCATAAAGGGTCGACTTGAGTAGCTTTGAGATCTAAAGTCTGGGCCCCTATTTTTCATAAGGCTTCAAAAGTTCTTCTAGAGAAAATGAGACTTCTTAAATAATTAGCATCCTGTTTGCAGTCTCAGCTGGGTATATAAGAAGGGCCCCACTAATGAAGGGCAGGTTTTCATTTGTACCGTGAATGGTATTCCAGGAGTGTAAACCGCTTCACATAAAGCTGTTTACAAACCAAAAAATGTTACATATAATATTAGTAACACTCATTTGCATGTATCTGACTGTCAGTTCTGTGTCTCCAAGTAAAAATCAGCAATGCACACTGTCTAATAAAACAGCAAGCTTTTTTTAAAAAGTACATCTTAATATAAATAGTTTATTCAGTGCATGATTGTGTGTACAACAGATAATAAACAACTCTTTTGTACAAGGCAGACAACTGCTTGAACAGAACTATGTCAGGTTTGGAGCACAGAATCCAATGATGGTTAATGCACAAAATCTTACACATCATGCAACTCTATGCCAATATTCCAACTTTCTCCCATGCAAGAGATATGATGACCTAAATGGAAACCTAACTAAATTTTTAAACAATTTTTCCAATAGCATGTATGAGTATATGTTGTTTAGGGGTAACCTGTCCTAATGCTTCCTCCTACACAAGAATCACGTGCGCATTACAGGGAAAGAAAGACTTTTACAAATAAGACATTTTTTATAAAATATTAAGTCACCTTAATTCCACAGTTTCTGTCTTTAGAAAAGACGCCACAACAATAGTTTAACATGATACACAAAATGGAATTAAGATAAATCTACATTGGAGGATAATTTTATCCCTTTATGTTATCTTCCACTGACGCAGGTTAACAAAACAACTCAATTCCTACAGACTGGGGTCAGCACAAGAACTTTACCAGAATGCTACAAATCTATAAAAAATTATATTTCAGTGTGTTTAAAATCACAAGAACACTGTTTGCTTGAGCCTGAGACACTGACTCTCAGTTCCAGCCCTGAATTTATTAGGTTTTTTTTTTTTAAAGACACAGCTTTAAAGGCCCATTTGAGCTGAGAAATCAAAAAGTTGCACTAATCCAAATTAAAGGATACCTTTGTTATCAAGCCTTAGATATAAAACAGTAAGCCAAGAAAACAACAGAGTTTACATTTTTGTTGTTTGCCCCTATAAAACATATAAGCGTTAAAATTTCCTTTGACGAGCAAAAGTGGTCTTTTTATTTCTTGGTTGGAAAGCAAATTCTTATCAGCAGTGAATGCTGTGAAATGTTTTTGTTTAGTTTTCCACAAAGCATAGGAGAGAAAAAAGAAAGAGAAAGAGAGAGGAAAAAGAGCTGGACATTTCTTCTCTGAGATTTATTCCACAGTTATGTTTTGCTGGCTATCCAGGTGTCTTGTGATATGCACACGCATATTCTACAGATTTGAGATATATCCTTTGACAACCAGAAGATCTAATGGCTGATAAACGAGTGACCTATGCAAGTTCGGCGGCTTGTCCTGAACAATTGAACGGTTTGGATGAAAGACTGCTAGTAAGAATTCAACGGCATCCGGCGGTAAGGTTCCATTTACAGAGCACTTGGCTTGCCTTAACCTGGCTACGTTGATTCATTTTGACTCATGGATTTCCCCCCATTTAACACTCCTGAAACACTTCTGCTTTTTGTCGGGGTCCCACTTCCAGATCTTGAAAATTCTGTGAGATCGTGAAGAGAAGGTTCTTTGTACATGGCCACTGAAAATCAGAAAGAAATAGAAGCACATCAGCATATTTTATATGCTGCTACTTTTGCCCCTGTTCTTGGCTATGCAATTTCAAGGGTTAATTAGACCTTTTCATTCAATAATAAGTAACATGGGAATAGTAAAAGAAATGTATTCACTGCATGGATAAGATCATTAGGAGATTTCTCTTTTTCTACATGCAAACACCCATGAAAAGAGAATTTCAAAGGTTCATATTAAGGGGCAAAATATTAGAGGCACTAGCTAAAATAGGCACATAACCACTTTCTCTCTGCAAAATTCTGTAGGCTAGATTTTCATGGGGCATAAATCAGCCTAGTTCCATTGACTTCAATGGATCTGACCCAACATTGGTGCACATGGTCCAGGTAAAAGACCACAGAAATGAACCTTTACGTTTTCTATTGCATACACGAATGCAGGGGTTTTGTAGGTGCACTCGATTCTGCTGAGAATCTGGCCCTAAATAGGTAGACTGTAAAGCTAGACTAGACATAGGCTGAAATGGCCTGTCTATCCATGCAGGGTTGTGCATCTTGGAGATAATCTCTATGATTTCAAAATGGCATTTGCCTTTACAAGTTACTCAGATAAACCTAGGGTCTAAGACAAGGCATCGTCTGTGTCTCACATGCATTGTTTTTAATGTTTGGGTGCTGGTCCATACGTTTAATAATTCTGTAGTAGAGACAAAATGTTACCATCTGAATACTATCCCATTAATAAGCATCCCTGAAGCGTAACACAAAGCATGACATGATACATCTTTCTGCTGGTTGCCAGTTATACTATCTAGGTGAAATCTTTATGGACTGTAATGGACATACTGAGAACTACCAGGACAAATGGGTTAACATATGTATTTGAATACATGAAACAAATTCATATCACAGTATGTAGTCAAATCTGAAAAAGAAGCTCCAATTACATTAATGATGTGCTGCAGGATGTTACATTTCCATTATGTAAATGGTTCAACACTTCAAATGTATTCTTTGCGATTAAATATTTCAGATATAATGTAATGTCATTTCATAATAGTTGGGAACACTAAAGAAATTACCTTTTAAGGGTTTTGGAAGAAAGTGTGCGGCGGGTTTATTTTTCTTCACATGGTTTCCTTTCATTATTTCTCCTTCTTTGTTAAGACCCAGATACCAACCCCTGCCAGACTGTTGCTGTCTGTAGATCATTGAAGAATATGTCACATAGTAGTTTTCAAATACTGATTCTTTGAACTTGCATTCAGGTGTGAAATGTTCCTGGAAGAAAGTAACAGATCAATACCTGCAGCGCTGAATTGCACATCAGTTAATACAGATGATTTGATATTCATTGCCTTTCAGATGGTTAAAAGACATATCTTCCCCATCCAATTATGGAACACTAGCCCTAAAAATATGAACTCTAGAGTAATACAATTTGAAACCCATGGAGAGTGCAGAGAGCAACTCAAAGAAGCATAATAAAATCTTGCTGCCCAATGAGCAAACTCAAAGTGAAGAATTATTGATCAGTGAGAGTCTCTCTGTACTTGCTAGTAGCATGCAGTAACCAGCAGTGAACGACTGAGTGTTTAAAGGAGAAAAGTCCGGTAAAAATTCCAAGCAAAGATGCAGTGAGTAAATTGGTCTCTTACTAACCACTTGATGTTAAATTAGCTTATTTAGCTACCTCATTAAGTCTACATTATTTATACCTTTTGACAAGCACCAGCATATTACATGCTGTATGTCCTTGAAGCTTGCGATAGCTATTGGAAAACCAGTGTGGGAGATCAGGCTCTGTTCTGAGAACCATGCAGCACCTAGCTACAATGGCAAGGGTTAAAGATGAAGCATTACCCTTCAATTTGAACTTCACTGCTTCGAAAGGAATGACGGGGGCTAATGGTTAAAGCAATGAGCAAGACCGGAGTTCGCTGGTTTATAATCCTGGCTGAGTGAGTGACCTCATCCTGTAATTCTGACTGAGTCAGTTAACCTCTTTTTGGCACCAGAGGCCAATGAGTAACCAGAAGGAATTGCACTGGAAACTGGCAGCTGAGCTTTCGAAGAGAAATACACGATTTGCATCTATCTGCATGGTCACTGTGTCCTAGGTACTCTCCTTGTTTCTGGGGTAGAGCTCTCCTCATGCATGCTGATGCCCCAGCACAGAGCCCTGCCTCTTCAGTGCACTGGACACCCACACCTCTAAACTAACTGCCTCAGGAGATGTGGGAAGGTCAGCAAATAATAATAAACCTCTAGCCAGACATCAATTTGCAGTCTACGCCCCAGCAATAGCGATGCTGCCTAGCAGCCTGCCCTGTGCCCAAGTCATACAAAAGACTAGAGAGGCCAAGAGAGAGAGGGGAGGCTGTGCCATAGTGCATCCCTGTACGGCTTTCCCAGCAGGAGTCACTGTGTGTCAGCAGCATAGAGCAGGCATGTATTTTTTTGTGCAAAACTTTAATTTTTGAATTTTTAAATCAAAATTGGTCATTTTTCAAATAAACATTTTCATGGAAAATTTCTTTTCTAAATTCTTTGATTTTATATTTTTGACCAAAAAATCCCCCAAGCCACAATTATTGTGTATGCTCCTCTCTTTCGTTTCTCCCTTTTTCCATGGCAAAATGGAAGAGAGGAAAAAAGTAAAAGGAGCAGGGGATAACGGAAGAGGAGGTGAGGGAGGAAAGAAAATAAAACCTTTTTTTTAGATTTTAATTTTTTGTCGAAAAATTAGAAATTTTGAGACGGCCAAAAAATTTCAACATTTTGCTGAAATGTGACATCTTTCGGCAAAATGTTGAACTGTACAGTTCTAGTGTACAGTAATATGTGATGATGGCAGAAAGAGCTCTCTTACTCACAGTAAGACACACAAGTCTAGACTCCTAACTCCACATTGTAGCCACATAAATAAGTGGCCTGATGCTCGGAGGTGCTGAGCATGAAGTACTGGGGTTCAGCCAAACTTGTGAACTTTGGCTTAAATCTATATCTACCCAGTCTGGCTCGGGTGTGTGTGTGTGTGTGAGAAAAATATACACACACACCACACTCACACTCTCCTATCTCTGAGAATAATGAGAACAAAGATACAGGTGGGAAAGTAAAACTTGGAAAGTAAAGCCTTGAACTGCATCACTGAAATCACTGAGCGCACTCTTAATTCGAGGGGTGCTGGATTAGCCCTTATGCAAACAAAAATGCACGATTCAATATTTTTTCCCAAGGCAAAATAAGTGATATGCTCATTAGCTTTAAAACCAGCATTAATTAGTATGTCCAAGCTGTATCAATGAGCAGGGGCACACTTTCTTTCAGTGTTGACCACATCATTGTAGCTACTGTAAGACGTAACTAGGTTCAACACTAAGATCCATGCTGTAGTTGTAAACAATAGCAAAGTTCAACAGTAAGAGCCGAATTTTCACAATAAGCATCCCAAGGCCAACACAGGAAGTTTAAAAACAAAAAAGTAAACAGTTTCCCACAGTCTTTTCCAGGTCAATGAGCCGATGCCACTGCAAGCCCAGCATTGGCTCCTTCGATCTTTTCCAGAGAAACACGTCGCTGATTTACCATCCTCCCAACATCTAGGATTTGTTGTTGTGAGTAATTTGCATGTTGGTGGAAAAGCAACAGTGTTTTTTTTCCATCTCTTCATGCATAAATACATGCTTCACAAATGCAAGTTCTTTTCACATAGGTTATAGCAAAATATCGCTCATCCTTTAAAATGTAGATCCTTTTTTTCAGTTGTCATATATTTTGTGCATTAATTACCTTTGTTTTTTTAACAGTATTCTGAAATGAACAATACAGGGGAAAATAACTTCCCTGAAGTATATGGGAGTAGAAACTGTGGATGAAATCCTTGATCCATTGACTTCAGTAGAGCCAGGATTTCACCCTATGAAATAAAGGGGTTGTTTTGTTTTGTTTTTTAAATCACTGCTCAATGCATTCTAGTGGCCCATTAGTCCCTAGCATAGTTGGATATATTTTAGAACTGACAGGATAATCAAAATTATAAATTGATGAGCTACAACATTTCTGTTTAAAAGACAAAAAACATTTGTAAAGTTCTAATGAAGTCAGTAGGAATTTAGAATAAGAACTGCAAATGATGCATGCGTTTTGAAAACAAGCCTCAACCCATGAGGTATTTCCTCTGGAGTTATAAATCCCTTAAAGCAAGGGGTTTATAATAGAAACACTAATGCAATTTTAACTATAGTAGTGATGGCTATTGTAAAATGCCACTGTATTTTTTCTAAAATTTCTTAGTTTAATCTTGCTCGCCTTCCTTATATGTGTAGTCTCGTTGGCTTCAACAGAGTTATTCATGTGCATGAGGATTTGACTCTAATTATGTCAGTACTGTAGTAAACACAAGCAAGAAATAAATTATGAAAGTATCTTGAGGCTAATTTTGGTTTAAAAAAAAGTCATAGGAAGGAAGAGGCTTAAATTAAATGAGTCAGAGCTGAAACCAGTTTCTTGACTCCTCCTTTCAGAGAAAGCAGTGCTATTTTAACATTCCTCTACAGAATTGTAATACATCCTTTTGCCCTCGTGTCTTTGTGCAGCAAAGGAACAGAATTCAAACCCAACTGATTAGCAGTCGCTTTAACAAAAAGTGCATAGTAAGCAAAGTCATCCCTGTTCCTTCATGTTAATTAGTTGCTATTTAGTTAATTGACAGTCAGCTTCAATCACTGTCCAAAGGGGCCAGTCACTGTATTTTATATGATTTCCAAATAAAACCCTTCTACCGCATTACTCCATCCATCGCTCGCTGTGTTAATAAGGAATATTGTGAGTATATCATCCAATTAAGAGCAGTAAAACAGAAAACTACAGTGTGCCACTGAATGATTATAGCTTATGTGCAGTAATTTGCAGCTGTTTACAAAAGGCTTGCTGTATTCAGTGATGGAGGTTCAGATTAGGAACCGAATCACAACATTTGCACTCTCTCTCCCCTCTCAAGAAGCCAATTAATTTCAGAGTGCACTTTCACATGGAGTGGCTACACTTGACAGTAACACGGAAGCAGGTATCCCCTCCCTTCATTGTCCCGTGTCCCTCCCTGATTGTGTGACATTCTCACCACAGGATTCGTCAAAAGGCTGCAGTCAGGACTGCTAAACTCCCAGCACTTGGTCTGATGTGACAGAGGACAAAGGGTGGATATAGAAAGGAAAACATTCTAAAAAGCCTATTTCACTCTTGATTTTTCTTGGCTTTGTTGCTCCGGTAACAAGCTGTGCTTGGTGCTGTGATGCAGCAGAGAGCCCTGTTAATGCCAGACATCCCTTCGACGCTGCATGTTGGTGTGATGGCACAATGCCGTGGTAATTCCTCCCCCTCTCGCAGGAGGCAATCCCTTTACTTGGCTCCTCCAGAAACTCAATGGTCATTAACATGGGTGTGCAGTTTTTTGAAGGTGAATGGCATCACACACAATTAAAAGACAGTCCCTCCAGAGCTCCACCATGTCTAGTCTTCTCCCTCGCATGCTGGGCTACCACAGCAGTTTTCTTTTCATTGTTTTTTCCAGCTTTGGAAAAGAAGGCACCTAATTTAATTGACCATTTTGACCATTGACCAGAGAAGCAGTTATGCTTCTCTGGCTTGTCTAACTGCTATTCTTTCCTAGCATGTCGCCCTAGCTACTAAAAGACAAGACATACATGCTGAACGGCTTTGTCTTTTTAAACATCTGTCTGATGCCTCAGATGCTGTTTGTGGCAGCAGAAATGTTGTGTTCTTTCAGGAATGCAAAGTGGTGCATTTAACACAGTTTATTTTTTACAAGTATTTGTTTCCATCAATTCAGTTTACTAATTAATAATACCTATGATCTTCCTGCCTGCTTAAAAAGAAAAGGAGGAATCTTTGCAGTAGGAATGCTAAATAGCTGTGCTTCTCGCAAGCAGGGGTTTTATTGGTACAAATATTTAGCACCAGAACAACTAAAGCAAAAACCAACACTGATAACTTCCCCCCCAGCAATTTAGGGTCTTGAACCCCAGTCCAGCCAATCACTTAACTTTCAGCAAACCTTTCCCAGGTGTCTGGCTGGTGGGTCTTGCCCACATGCTCAGGGTCTAAGTCAGGGGTGGGCAAACTTTTTGGCCCGGGGGCCACACTGGGGTTGCAAAACTGTATGGAGGGCCCGGTAGGGAAGGCTGTGCCTCCCCAAACAGTCTGGTCCCCACCCCCTCTCTGCNATTAGAATGTGGTCAGATTTGCCTGGCTATATGGCTACATTAGGCACAGGGTAACTTCGACTTTGATCAGAGCACAGGTTCTCATGCCTAATTATGCTGTGTTCATCGACATGGGTTATCGACATGGTTTTTAAGGTCAGGCTTGGCAAAGCCCTGGCTGGGATGATTTAGTTGGGATTGGTCCTGCTTGGAGCAGGGGGTTGGACTAGATGACCTCCTGAGGTCCCTTCCAGTCCTGATATTCTGTGATTCTATGGCAATAGCGTCTCTGCACATAATTTCCAGGAGCATTTAAGTGACTTCTCGCCTTCCCTTTTACCTTGACACATGTTCTTTCTCATTCTGAATTTTGTCTGGCTTAAAATCATGCACTGGCTGGTGTTAATATTCTGAGGTGTCGATCAACATTTCTCTGGGGATGCCACATGCTCAGAAGAGAAAGCCCAGAGATGGGACAGCTGATACCTAATGTCCCGTAACTCTGTCAGGGGTAGGGCTCATGAGAGAGTCCCTGGAAGTAGGTGTTGAGTGGGGCACTTCTCTCAACACGACATGGATAGATGACAAGATATAGTTGCTCAAATCTGAGCCCTAAGATACCCAGTACCAGGAGAAACTTATACACAAGAGAAAAGTGTGATTTTTTTTTATTTTTTTTTTGCATTTGCTGCAGTACAAATGTTTGCCCTGGAGAAGCAGAGAGAAGAGAAGCAGAGGGAGATGGTGTGTGGGTTTCTTTTTCTTTGATTTTGTAGAACATGTAAAATAATTTTTTTGGATAAAGAGTTTCCAAACTCAGGATCTCTAGACTGGTTATGTGTTGTTGAATTAGCAGCTGCGCAGGTTCCATCTGAACAGAGGGTTTGGTTTTGTTTGTATTTGTTTCTGGTACCATGGTATGTAGGTGACAACCGTGGTCAATTCATTGTTGGGGGAGCAGATTTTGTCTTGGGTAAATATCCCATTTTGGATGATCCCTGCCTCCTTCTGGTCCATCCTCATGTTGCACCAATCCCCCCACCCCCTTTGAATGCAGTGAATGTGGAAAGGGGCCATGTGGGGTTTCCATGGCAATGGGCTGCCTCCAATTAGCTGTTAATTAAGTGTGGGTTGTTGATGAAGTAAGGTTGTTACCATTCCCCTCCTTGAAAATCCTTAGCCATTAACCAGTCATTTGGCCAGTCAGAAGGAAAAATTAACATTTTTTTCTGTTCCTTTCCCTCCTTTTTCCTGCACTGTATATTTTTGGAAGCTTTCTCACTGTGTGTCGGTTGTTAAAGCTGTCATTGTTGCAGAAGACTGGAGAGCATGCCAACCAGGTACAAATCAGCCAGGCTTGGCATTTCTAATAGCTTTTATGTAACACTGCTTAATACACCCAGTTCTTTTTACAAGTCAGTATATAAGCCAAAAGCCTGATGTAGTTTTGCTGCCTAATGTGGAATGAGATTCTTTAGAATGAGACTCTTTTTTTTCTGGTGATTAAACTGAGTTCATTGTAAGAGAGAACCAGGAACAGAAAACATTTGCTTGGTTTTGGGACATTCCTGGAATACAGCATTTGCTATGGATACTGAATCTGTTTTAGGCACATGTGTGGTCCCCTTTACTGTGGAATACGAGTGCCTCCCTCTCTTTAATGCAGCATCCTCACAACAGCCATGATAGGGCAGGACTGTTATCCCCATTGCACGGATGGAGAGCTGAGGTACAGAGAGACAAAGTGCTTGCCGGAGGTCACGTAGGAAATCTGTGTCAGAGCAAGGAATTGAACCCACATCTCCTGAGTCCCAAGCTAGAATCTGAATCATCACAGGCACCCAATGTGCTGGGGGGTGCTTGACCCCTGGCTGTGCCACAGACCTTACCCCCCACTCTACCCCTTTTGCCAAGGTCCCGCCTCTTCTCACCCAGTTCCACCCCCTCGCCTGAGCGCACCCCATCCCCTGTCCAACCACCTTGTTTCCCATCCCCTCGCTGCCCCCCCTGACACCTATCCACACCTCCACCCCCTGACAGGCCCCCATGCCTATCCAACCCCCTGTGTTCCCCATCCCCTGAGCGCTATCCACACCCCCGCCCCCTGACAGGCCCCTCGGGACTCCCACGCCTATCCAACACTCCCCATTCCCTGTCCCATCCCCTAACTGCTCCTCCCTACATGAGAAATACTTAATGACCACAGGTGACAACCAATTTAAATGGACAAAGTATTTTGTCTCTTGGGAGAGGACAAACTGTGGTTTGTATCTTCTTTTCACATCCCAAACTGGCTGGTTGTACATTGAATTGCACATTTGGGGAAGCTGTGGGTGGCTGATACAGAGCAGGGAGAGGGTGGAATTATACTGCAAAGAATGATGGACAGAATGAAGTGCTAAGTGGTAACCCACTACTGGTTCTCTTACTCAAATGAGTTTCTGCCTGAAGTTAGAACCCTGAAGAGTATACATTCATTGTGCTCTTTATAATATGACTGAAATTGTAATTTTCAGGCCTCTGTTTCCTTCTCCCAACAATGAAACAAAAGCTAAAGTCAAAAATCTGATGCAAAAACATCACTGAAAACCTACAAAAGTTCACGAACTTCCAGGCGTCAGTGTGTACTGGTGAGACGAATATTCCGGTTGTTAACCACATATTTAGTTACCAGTGAGGGTGACAGAAAGTTTCTTGCTGTTATCCAAGGAGCAGCATCTCAAAAAAGTCTCTAGAAATTGTGGAATGAAGCATGCACGTGAGAAATCTAAAGGTTGCAGATAGAATTTGTCTCTTTCTGACAGTAACAAACTGAGATCCTAGTCCAGCCCTTACTCATCTGAGTGATCCTATTGACGATTTATCCATGCAAATAAATGTTGCAGGATTAGATCTTGAGATTTAACTTAGTATATGTGTGGATGATATTAATGATATTCCATTTTTCTCTTTCAGCTTTTACAGAAGGAAGCCCATAGCAGAATGTGAAAATATTTTGCATTCATGAATTGTGTGTTTATAATAGCCTAGGATAAAAACAAAAAGGATAGTTGTGTGATACAGTCACCTGTTTTGCCTAGAAGTTAATAGTACATAGGGCAATATATATATGAAAAATATTTTGTACAGAAAAAACAAGACAAAATTGCGTTAAGGAAACTGATTAATTCCGGTCACAACTCAGACTTGCTTAAGTAAGCAAGAAGATAAATTGTCAGGAACTTCTGCTTGGTTTTGATCTAATCAGCTGAACTCCTGAAATGTTCTTGCATAAAAAGAATTACATCTGCATTCAAAATATATATCTATGGACAATAAAAAAGAAGGCGTCTGATATGATCATTTGGTATAAAGACTTCAGTAGTATGAACTTGGAATGGCCACACTATTCCAAGCAGATAACTAAACAGATCACCAAGGGAGAGAAAAGTAATAACTAATTACATATAGAAAAATCTGAATTGATTTTTTCCCCCATACCAAATTGTAAGGTCCAGTTTTTAAATACCTACCAGATGTGGAAGTTACTATACCAATGCAACGCTGGAAATCTTCCTGTTCGAATGGTGTAAAAGCCCCTGCTTCTAGCCCAGACACCTGGAGTATCAGACCTTGAACCCAATCACTGATCCAGGCCTTAAGCATTAACCATCCTGACCCTCTACCAAGGCTAATTGGAGGGGTGAGGAATTCCACCCACATACAGCAAGCAGCAGGGAGCCTCCCCTTTTTAAGGTGGCTGTTTACAGCTATTCAAATGTTTGTCATATTATACTAGATCGCAGTTGAGATGGGTCAGCAGGCAGAGTGAAAATGAGTTGATCAGAGATGCATGATCTATGGAATTTATCCCATGGCTGTCATCACCATGCGTTTTGTGTTAGTCCCACCAGCAGAGGAGCTAACCCAACAAATTAAGGAATAAAAAATGTGGATCATTCAAAATCTAACAGTCTCAAAGTTGGTATTTATGAAGCAAACCTGGGCTCTAATTGCATGATATTTCACGGAGCAGTTGGTCAGAAATTGGATTCAAAAGGATTCAATGGCATGGACACAAATGATTCAGAAATACTAATTCAGATGAATGGATTAGGAAATGCTCTTAAATGTAGGGTGCATAATTACAGATTCCATGAGAATAACGATATGGTATCCTTAGGGGCTGTATCCTTTATTTTATCCACTTTAAACAAAATCCCAACTTTTCATTCCTCTGTTTCCCAATTTCTGTCAGCACTTTGATGCAAACTAGAATTTCATTCTATTATAGTGAATTTCTGAAGGACCCCTTTCAAGCTATCCTGCTGCTACTTTAGCGATTTTTCTGCACCAGCAGTTTCGCCTTTTATTAACAGAGATTGATTTTCTTCATCTTTGGCATGTGGCCTTCCAGAGTGTATCCTCTGCTTCATCACCCAGTAGCGTGTGAAATATGAACAGCACAAAATGTGAAGACTTCAACTTGCAAAGTATCAGAACTAACAACAGCTTCTGGATCATCAGCATGAAAAAACTCTGTGAAGAAATTTCTATATTGTGTGAAGCCTGTTAGCTACACGGATAGAAGCTCCTTCTTTAAAAGACTTTAGTCTCAATCAAGACTGCAGGTATAGATAGGTCCCAATCCTGCAAAGACTGGTGTGTGCTGCTTAATTTTACCTACTGTAAGTTGCCCAAGTGATTTCAGTACAGCTACTCACAGTGCATGAAGTTAAGTATCTGTGTCAGTCATTGCAGGTTTGGGGCCATAGAGGGATTTCCTAACTGACCTTGTAGTGATGACCGCTGAAAGACAGCAGAGTGTGGATGGCTGGGTTGTTTTCACAAGACCTCAGGGATAACACTGCAAATGTGAACTCGACTAAGGGTCTGTCTTCACTACCGGCCGGATCGGCGGGAAGCGATCGAGCCAGCGGGGATCGATTTATCGCGTCCAGTCTAGACATGATAAATCGATCCCTGAGCGCTCTTCCGTCGACTCCTGTACTCCAGCGCCGCGAGAGGTGCAGGCAGAGTCGACGGGGGAGCGGCAGCAGTCGACTCACTGCAGTGAAGACACCACGGTGAGTCGATCTAAGTACGTTGACTTCAGCGACGTTATTCACATAGCTGAAGTTGCATAACTTAGATCGACTCCCCACCCCACCCCCCAGTGTAGACCAGGCCTAAGTGCCATGCAAAACATTAAATGAAACGGTAAAACTCCCAGTGATTTCATGGGAGCAGAGTTAGGCCTATACTGAGCACTTCTGCAAATCCCATTCTTAAGATACTGTGTGCAATTCTACTGGCCTTATTATAGGAAAGGCTTAGCTGCTAAGACTGAAAAAGTGCAGTGGGAAATAACCAAAATGATGCAGGGGATGGATTGTAAGAAAAGATGAGAGAGATTTTGCCTCTGCTGGTCAGAAATAAAGACGCAACATAACAGAGGTCTGTAAGAACTATGTACTAGAGATCTCTGAAACTACCTACGATGTTTAATTAATAAATAAGCAGTAATTGGGCATAGAAGTAATTTAGGCAGAATTTCTTTACAGGGCATTCTTTCATAGCATGAGGATCTTTTTTATTTGCATAGTAAACATCCAGTAATAGTGGGAATATGCAGAAAACTGCAAACAAAGCAATACATCAGAGTATGTAAACCCATTCAAGTGAGGATTGGGGAAAGAGAAAAATGTATTGTGTCAGAGCTACTAACTATGGTAAATATCTGTGCTCCAGCAGTGAGATTTCATGTTTTTGTTAGGTATCTTTGGATCTATAAGAAAGCCCTGGTAATTATTTACTTGACAGTGTTCCTTTGTACATAAATCAAATATTCAACACCCCATCCCCCATAAAATAAAAATTCAGAGGGTGAGCTGAAACAGAAAGTATATTAATCAAAATGCAGAGCTTTGCACGGCTCTAAGAATCCTGGAATGTTTTTCCAGCCTTGCCTCTGACTCACTTGTGAAAATTCAGGCAATGAACTTTGGGCCAGATTTTTAACAGTATTTAGGCTCTCAACTCCCATTGATTTCACTGGGAGCTGGGCACCTAACTACCTTTAAAATAGCTGGCCCTTCAACTCTTTGCTTTTTTTACTGCATCTGTGAAACGGGTATAACACCTACTTTTGTCAAAGGAACGTCATGAGGCTTAATTTATGTTTGTAAACAGCTTTGAAATGTATCCATGATAGATACTTCACATCTCGTTGTTACTGTTCCATTGTCTTTTAGTTTATTCCTCACCTCTAAATGTGTTGATTTACGAAAGCAATGCCTAATTGGAGGTGAGCAAATTAGTACATAATACACGAGGAAGAGAAATGGTCCTCTCATAACTGCAGAGGAAATGAATCCCATTACAGAAGATCCATAATGTGATTTAAATGTTTTGCAGGATTCCCAAGAGACCACCTTGCAGATGTCAAACACGAGTCCCTTTCTTAAGCCAGACAGAGTTGCCGTACTGCTAGTTTACTCAGCATGAATAAGAAAGGGAGAAGATTTGTGTTACCTCTTGTATGCTTCTGCACTGGTGTGATAAAAGTAAGCATCCCATTTCCTGGGTGAGGGACAGTAGAGGAGTCTTTAAAATTTCCTGAATGGTCTAGCCCCTGTAAATATTTTAATGCCCTCTTAACATACACGTCTCTCCTGTTTGATTTCTATGGCTTAAGGGCATAAAGATTTCCAGTCTTACTTCAAAACTGGAGTGAAAATGTAATATCATTTTAAGATAAAAGGATGAATCTAAAGCAATGTATGTTTTGTAAAGCTCAGGAAAGGTTCATTAAGCAACTAATGCTGGTAGTTCTGAAGTCATATGAAGGGTATAAACACTAAAAAGAAGAATTGCAGATGGTACAAAGCATTCAGCTAGGCGCGATAGAATGATATTGGCCAAAGGAAAATGTGGGCTCAGCTAGAGAAAAAAACTAAAAGCATTTGCTGCATGGTGTAATCCTCATATTGACAGGGAAAGGCCTAGATGCCCAATAGGTTTTTCCATATCTAATTTTTATAATTTCATACTTAAAATTGTAACATTACTGCTTTCAAAGGCGCTAAAGGACATTCTTGTAAGACTCTGATGATAGGTCTCCACATGGAGTAGTTATGTTTTCTGGGATTTTACCATATAGGTTAACTTTCTGGATATCTTTCTAAAACGTTAAGCCACAAGACAATAACCGAAGTATTCTTCTTTGTCATGGTACACTAGACCAATTGAAGCCAGTGAATCTGCTCATGCGAGTATGACTCTCTTGGTATATCAAAAGCTGGGATGGCTGAAAAGTATGCCCTGCAAATGGAAAGTTTTAAATCACTATGAAATCAGGTGGATAGGTGGGATCATAGAATTGTAGGGTTGGAAGGGACCTTGAAAGGTCAGCTAGTCCAGCCCCCTGCACTGAAACAGGACCAAGTAATAATAGGCTCTCCCCGAGAGGAGTTTGTCCAATCAGTTGTCAAAAACTTCCGATGATGGGAATTCCACAGCCAGTATCGGAAGCCTATTCCAGAATTTAACTATCCTTATAGTTAGTTTTCGTAACCTAAATCTTCCTTGCTGCAGATTAAGCCCATCACTTCTTGTCCTACCTTCAGCAGACATGGAGAACAACTAATCACCACCCTCTTTATAACTGCCCTTAACATATTTGAAGATGGTACCAGGTCCCTCCTGAGTCTTTTTTTTTTCCATAACTAAACATGCCCAGTTTTTTTTTAACCTTCTCTCATGGGTCAGGTTTTCTAAACTTTTTATCCTTTTCGTTGCTCTTCTCTGTATTCTCTCCAATTTAATACACAGCAGAAGATCTACAGATCATCTTGAGAAAAACGTGCCCTTGATAGAGCAGGCTGGAAACCATCCAGCCTGCAACGATTGCTGAAGTTGCTTATCCTCTCCTAGCTCCAAACTTTAGTGCAGGGGATATGGAAGACGGCATAGCCTTCATCCCTTTCAATTCCCTTCCAACCCCTGAGAGCATGAAAAGAACTCCAGAGTGCTGGGATGAGAGAATGTGGCTTTCTTGAAGAAACTTACTCCAGTTATAGGTTTAAAAACTTTTCTTCCTTTGGGAATTATCTCCACTGTCATCCTTTCTTAGGAGATCAGCCAGCAGAAACCACCCCACAGAGGGCTAAGCAGCATTAAATGAAGACAGCAAATTGCTCTCTTGAACTGGGCATCCAGTCTGCCTTCTGCATAGTGCAGAGTAATACTAGTAGGGTTTAACTGGTGGCCCAGTACCCTTTCTTTCTGTACGATCAGAGAGAGCAAATAGGAGCACCGGGCTTTATTTCTTGATGCCATTCTTCCTCTATCACTTCTATCATGGCTCTTACTCCCCTCAGAACTAAGCAGTACTAATTGTTCTAGGTGTGTCCTCATATGGAAGGTTCCATATACCTCAAAATGTTTTCATTGTCTTTCACTGAACCCTTTCCACTTTTCTGTATATTTTGTGGCACCAGCCAGAAAGCTGAAGAAGAGAGTGTGCCATTCCTTCAGAGTGGGGTTCACAGTCATTCTCTATCACTTCCTTATGCCCATGTAACATTGTGTTTGTTTGCTTGCTTGCCCCATTCTGTGCAGTTATAGAAAGGTTGATATCTTTGAAGGGGTGTGTGTGTGTGTCTCACTAATATATTTGTGTGTTATGGTATTTCTGAGCTTTTGATCTGTCCTTGTGCTCAAACCAAAGAGATTAAAGACTCAAAAAGCAAATGAAAGTGTCTTTAGCAAGCTGGCACAGACCGCTGAGAGAATACTTTATACCACAAATATTATCCTGCCACAAGTTGCAATCAGATTCCAAGCAGCGTAAAACTGAAATCCTTTTGCTGTCAAATCGCTAAACCACATATATTTTGCACAGCCCTTCTGAAAGGTTTCACACATTTAAATTAAAATGCAATGCAAGTTGGAAACACTCATAATGAGCAAATTCTGCTCTCAGTTAACCACATGTACAAGCCCCATTCATTTCAAGGGGAAGTGCAAATGTGTTCAGCTGGGAGCAGAGTTTGGAGCAGGATTCCTATGAAAACACTATACCCTCATTAGACAAGCACTGCTGTTCTTATGGTCAGGGTGATCACGTACAGAGAACGTGATCTTAGTCCCACTTTGCTAATTCAGATCTAAACCTAAAAAGGAGTTTGCGCCTTTTGGACTGTAAGCGTCTTGGGACAGAAGCTATTTCCTGTATGCTAGTACAGCATTTAGTATAATGCTGCCCCATCCTGATTGGTGTTAAGGTGCCACTAGAGTCTGAATGTGAAATAACAACAACGGTATCCCTAATTGCATCCTGCTTTTCTTGACCAATTAAGTACCCTTTCCAATGGTTCGTTTTAGAGAGCTCTGTGTTGCCGAGCCAGATGCGGCCTTTTCCTTGTGAAATGGCTTGGGGGGAGATGCTGTTACGTCTTTTGCTGTAGAAAGGTGTTGTGAATCAATCTGTAATTGAACTGATGGAGGTGGGGGGAACACGTTGGCCAATGAAAAGGTCAGTTTCTGTTACAACCCACGTATGAGCTGGGAAGCAGGTAGAGACGCAGTCACCAAGTCTTGCTTTCAGTTTATACCTACAGCTGCCCTTTGAGCTAAATACTGCCACCGCCTTTGCTAGTTACTGCCAGCTTCCTGCAGAGTGTCATCGCTGTGTGCCATGCCTGGATGGCACCTTGAAGCCATGGCCCAACATAGGGTGCAGTGTGGGGCTCTGGCAGGTACTTTGCCTTATGCCCATGGCCTTCACATTTTTGAGGGTCACCCCCCTCCCATTCCCCCTTTCCATTCCCCCAGAGCCAGGGCTGTGAGAGGGGCCAAGGCTCTGCGTGGGAGGAGGAAGGACACGGATGGAGACCAAGGTTGGGGCCAGAGCTGGCCATGGGTCTGGGGCCAGAAGCTGCGGCTGGGTGCCAGCAGCCGGGCCCTCAGCAAGGTACAGCACAGCACCAAGGCTGGGGATAGGACTAGGAGCCGGGGCTGAGGCTGGGTGGCCTGCCTTAGGCAGAAACATTACCTCCTCGACCTCGCTGGAGCACAGGGCAGAGCGGCATGCTGGCATAGAGAGCAGTCTCTTTCCCCTGTTGCCAACTCTGGACACAGCCAGGGTGGCCATGGCTAGCCGTGAGTGCCAGACAGTGCCATAAGGGGCAAGCTTGCCTGCTGGGATTTTCAGTGTGGCTGGCTGCTCCCCTCACTAGCTCATCTCCCCCTGCTTCCTGCACAGAGACGAGCTTTACTGTAGCTCTAAATTTGCGATCCACAATCCCGTCCAAGTCCCAGTCGTCCTGATGTATTTCTAGCCACCAGTGCTTTGAATAGGGCCTAGGGTTTGTTGGTTTTCCCTAACAAAAGCTGGCCATTGAGCAGCAATCTCATTGCTAGAGGATGTTCCCTCTTGCTTTGCATGGCCACTTGGTGAGGGGGCCCATTAATGGGCCAAGTTAAAAATCCTGGTGCCCCACTCAACCATGCCTTCTCTTGGCAAAGCCAGGTGGGAGGAGGCCTGAGTGTGTTACACAGCTGCACGGGGTATGGAGGCTGTGCCCTTATTTATCCCACAATGACCTTGCAACAAGAATATGTGCCCTGGAGACAATGCACCATTACCATTTCCTACTTAATGGGGTTCCCAACGGAGCTCCTCTGCAGCATACGACTAGTACAGGATGCAGTGTCCTGCTGGCTCACAGATTGAGAGCTAATGATCAGAACTGTGTTTTCTTCTTATATGTTATTTGTTTTAACATGGTAGCAAATTGGTGCTTCGTTTGTAACCGGGTCATCTTTGTGTGTGGCTGCTGCGAAAGGGAATGGTGTGAAGGGTTACTATTTACGGCCCTAGGTGCTTAGCGCCCCACAGAGATTTAGGCACCTTGCTGCTATGTTAGGCTCTCAAATGAGGCATTCCCCTCCCACGTTGCCTGCGAGGCCAGATCCACTAGCCGTGCTCCAAGGCTTCCCAGGAGCATGGCCTGCACTGCTCCCCTTAAAGCCCCATAGCCCAGGGTGAAAGAACTCACCGGAGACCCAGGTTCACATTCCCACTCTGCCCTATTTGGAGCAGGGACTTGAGCTACATTTCAGGTGAGTGCTCTAACCAGTGGGTATTCTGGGGTGGGTCTCTCTCAATATTGCCTGTTGATCTGGCAACTGGAATATTTCACTTCAAGAAGAAGAAGGACTGTTAGCACATTCTTCTGGGACAACCAGGTTAAACGCCCTGTGTAACATCAACAGACCCCAGTTGCTGGTGGGTAGATTGAACCTGGGACCTCTGAAACATCGTGCATGAGCCTCTACTGCATGAGCTAAAAGCCACGTGTCACTTAGCTAAGGCTGTAGCAGACTCGTCAATCTCTAGCGGGGCGAGGGGCCACTGGAGGGGGACAGAGCACCACACCGAGCAGGCAGGGGTTACACCTGCTCCATATAATATTGAAGTTGAATCCTAGCATCCCAGCTCCAGCTGAGGCAGAGTGAGGCTTTGCCTCTCCGTGCATGCACTGATCAGTGGGACAATGGGGAGACAGGGGCGGTGGTAGCACCGGCTCTTTTTTCCTCTTCATTGGCAGGAAAGGGCTGACCTGCCTTTGAGGGGTCACGGCTCTGAATCCTGAGCTGCATTAGGTGCCTATGTCCCTTTGAGGGGTGGAGCATAGGCCCTGACGCTCTCCTCAGCATTGCCTACTGGCTAGGTTAGGCAACTTCCTTCCCTCCCAACTTTGCTACTTTCTTCAGCTCCCAGTTCTCCCCATGCATGTGTAGGGAACTCAGCTGAGGCGTCCACAGCGCAATGGGGCATTGCTTGCGAGCCCTTGGTGGATCTAGCCTGTTAGCGCAGGCAGTGGCAGCGTTGGTTTGAACCTTCTGCTCCTCACTCTCTGCCGCTGATTGTCTCCGAGCTCACTGCTGGGTGTCACTTTTGCCTACCCACTTTCATGTGTCACAGCGTCCACAGAACGGGCTGAAAGAGCAGCTTTTAAAGGCAGGGTGAATTTGTGACAGTGCCACAGCAGCACAGCCTGCCCATATAACTAAATTAAGGAGATGATCTGGCATAAAGAGAATCTGTTTGATCAAACCCTCGCCCGACTCGAGGGAGATGGCTGTGGAACAGCAAGAATAGCTAGGGAAGGAAAGCAGCAGCACCCCTGTCCCCAGAGCCTTTTGCACTCTGACTGTTGTAGGTGTTTACATTCGTGTTATCGCTAGGAAAATCCAGCAGTGCTGTGGTTTGTGCGCTAAAACCAGGTAGCTCTAGCACACTGTCACAACTGACAAGATCCTCGGAGGGCTGGGGGCTGTGCTGCTTTTACACTCTTCTGGTCCTGGCCCTGACCCCTATTCTGTGGCTATTATCCTTGCCCATGGCACAACTTACAACAGCTTTAGAAAACCTGCTCTCAGTTACAAGAGGATGCTGTGGTAGCTGGGAATTGGTACTTAGCCCTAACTCTTACACTGGTGGGCAGGAGGGGAGTGGAACGGGGGGGTATCACTACAAGGGTGCTGGAAAGGAGGGGGGAAGAGCATGGCCCTCCCATTTTTTACTGGCAGTAAGGATGAGCAATGGGGGGCAGGAGGCAGGGCCTGCGGAGCGGGGGGCAGAGGCAGTGCAGAAGCAGGGCCTTGGTGAGAAGGGGCATGTGTGTGTGGGGCCTCAGGGGCAAGGAGTGTGCAAGGGCAGGAGCGAAGGGAGAAGAGGTGGCAGAGAGACGGGGCAGGGCCACACTTTCAGGGCCAGGCCACCCTCCCCCACAGTTAGGAATCTTCTCCCACCCCCACATCACTACACCACTGGAAGTTCTCCCTCTACCAAGGTCCTCCTAGCACCAGCTGCGTTGCCTTTAGTGCCGGATTCTCCCAGCTGTACAGCACGCAACACCGCAGGATCTGGATTGGTAGGTAGGAGGAGGAGGCTGCTTTGGATGCTTTATTATAATACCAGTAAAACGGCCCACTGTTTCTCTGCAGTCACAACAGCAGCATCGTGAAAAACCACCCACGCAGGACTGAATTTGCAGTGCCCAGCATATCCTATTACAATCCCTTGTTGTTAGCAAGAGTGGCGCATCTAATTCCTTAAGCGCACAGCTGACAATTAATCTTTTAGATTGAAAATTTGAAAGCTACTCAGACAAGCCTGTGATGGCTGCTTCGGCTGTTCCTGTATAACGAGAATAACTGAGAAAATAAACTTTGAGTTTTAGCTTTGTTAACATGGATGAACAATCCCCATCCCCCGCCCCCAGGTGGGCACTGATGCTGCCTCAACCAAACTACTCCTTACAGACACCCCCTTCCCTCGCTCAGCATAGACACTATCATAATGTAGGCTTTGGTGCCCTCATCTAGCATTTGATGTGAACGTGTTTTATGGCTGTTGAGTTAAAAACATGTTTAAAAAAATTAGCATATCTATTGAGCACTAGGTTCTGCCTTGTAATTATAAGCAGAGGCTCAACACTTTTACCGCTGCAAAGAAAACAGCTAAAATTCAACCCAGTAACCGCTCCAGAAAAGCATTTGAATTGTTGCCTGATTTCTGAATTCAGGAGTAGCAGTTAGAACCACCACTACACTCAGGGGCAGCTCCAGGCACCAGAGCAGCAAGCGCATGCCTGAGGCGGCAAGCTGCGGGGGGTAGGGGGACAGCCTGTTTGTCACTGAGAGGGCAGCTTGCCTGCAGGAGGTCCAGCGGCTTCAGTGGTGAGTATGCTGAAGGCGCAGGCCCAGCAGATCACCCACAGAAATGCCGCTGAATCTGCATGATTAGCAAACCTTCCGGAGGTGTGCCACCGAAGGCTTCCTGACTGCCGTGCTTGCGGCGGCAAAAAACCCAGAGCCGCCCCTGACTACACTCTTTCCTTTGACTGTGTAACTGTCCCCATTTTACAGATGGGGACACTGAGGCACAGAATGGTGAAATGACTTGCCCAAGGTCACCCACCCAGCCAAGGCCTGAGCTGTGAATAGACCCCCCCGCAGTCTAGTTCTCCGTCCACTACACTACGCTGCCCATAGCCATAAAAAGGAAGGCTGGAGCTGCATGTAAAGTACTAGCCTGAGCACTGCTTCAAACCCTGCCTCTGCTGTAAATGTCTTATGTTATCTCAATGGAGTTGCTTTAGAAAGTGATCTCGTGCCTCAGTTTCCCCTCTGTACAATGGTAATGACGCTCCTTTCTGCCTCCCACTTTGTGCCTGTTTTGTCTATTTAAATTGTAAATGCTTTGGGGGCAGGGACTGTGTCTTACTCTAGGGATGTAGTCTGCCTACCACAATGGGGTCCTGATCTCAGCTGGGGCAGCATGGGGTGACCCTAATACAAACAGTTATTCACAATAATTGATAAGGAAGAAAGACAGGGGCAGTAAGGGAAGAGAGTGAGAAAGGGTGTATAGACATATGCTGCTCAGGGAGACCTTTTTCTGGCCATTAGCAATTGCCTTTGCTCACTGACAGTGTGTGGAAGATAAATAGCAGCTGTGCAGGAGGAGAAATAATGCCATATTACATCAATCAGTTACACGCTCCCCTGTCAGTGTAGCCTGCTGTCCACACGAGAGGAAGGCCTTGCCACTTGGCCTCTACATTTTATTAATGTGGATGTGGATTTATGGCACTATGGATTATGCAATAGTCCAACGTTCGATATCATCCCTTTAGGTTATAGTCCTCAGCAATGTTTTCTCTGCTCTCACTTCCCTCGTTCCTGCAGCAGTGTGCTAAAATGGGTGCAGTTTTCCTCCCACAACCCCACCTCAGCACTGCAGGATCTTCAGTTACTCTCCTAGAGAAGCCTCACTTATTCAATGTCTAGCAAATGTATTTGGGGTATGGCCGCTCAGTGAGGTCAACCTGAGTAGAAATATTGAACTTGGAGCATTACACACTACAAATACAGCATCTTGCTGCTGACATATTCATTTAGGCCTTAATCCAGCCCAGCACTTAAGTATACGCTTAGTTTTAAGTCTGGGGGAAATCCCGCTGAAGTCACTGGGACTACTCTCATTTTTAAAGTTATGCTTGTGCTTGTGCTTCGGCTGGATTAGAGCCTTAGTTCTTTCACGACCTGGCCCACAAAGTCACTCCTATTGACTTTCACGTGTTTGGATTATGTCCTTAATGTGCACATATGCTGTAAAGAAATCCCATATACGATTCTTGATGTAAGATATGAAATGTATGGTATAACTTGCTTTAAAAAAAACCCATCACAATGACATATGAAGTGGAGATAAAACCAAACAAAATGTGGGAATAATTGAAATGTTCCATAGCTTAAAAGGATTCGGTTGGCTCCAGATTTCCCAGATCAGCGTCACAGGATATATTCAAAGGGTGAAGAGCAAATGAAACATTTCTAGCGTAGGCGTAGCTGCTGGAATCTATTTATTCATGACTGTCAGGTATCTCT
The DNA here is from genome assembly GCF_003597395.2 of Chelonoidis abingdonii. Lineage (NCBI taxonomy): Eukaryota > Metazoa > Chordata > Testudines > Testudinidae > Chelonoidis > Chelonoidis abingdonii. The sequence continues at coordinate 99,877,690 of NC_133776.1, read as the reverse complement.
ACAGCTTGACAATGAAGGGCATTAATGTAGGTCAAAACTATCTTCGCAGTGTGGAGCAATGATGCCCTGTGGAATTACTCCACCCTATCCAGTCCCTAAATTATCCAATTGAGCATTGCCACTGACAGGATGCCAATGCTGACCTGCAGTTAAGACAGGAAGAGAGAGATTTTTCAAGGTTGAGTGGTAGGTACTAACCAAGTGTGAAGCCTCTCAGTGCTTTCGTGAAGGTGAAAATGGTTAAAAAGAACAAGAAAGCTGACCAAAGTGAGACTAGAGGTAAACTGGAACATTTATGAAAGGGCAGGTGCAGGGAGCAAATCTGAAAAGAGACTGGATCAACTTTCTGTCTCTAAAAGCATGCCGTATAGCTGTAGCCATGTCAGTCCCAGGATATTATTTAGACGAGGTGGGTGGGGTGAGGGAATATCTTTTATTAGACCAACTTCTGGTGGTGAGAGAGACAAGCTTAGAAGGTCTTAAAAGGGAACTAGGCTAGATAAATCTTGGTTCTCAAGTTGTACTAGAAACTGAACAAAGCGTGCTCCTTGATTTGCAAAATAGACCTCGTTCTGCTACAAAACTCTACAGGAAGGTCCAGATTCTTTTTAAGAACAATCAAAACAAAATACTTCTCAAGCACTGTGTGTGGACAGTTTCTTTGCATGGCTATTAAGAGAGTCTGAAAGAGAAATTCAGTGCCTGGTCTGGAAACTACTATATTTTTCTTCTTGGGGATCTAGTTTGCCCTGGATCAATTCTGGTTCCAAAAACTCTGAGCGCTCATTGTTGAGTCAGACAATACCATCTGGTGGCAGGCAGCCAAGCAAGGAGATGTCCTTGGTCTTCAACATTTCCCCATTTTAAGAGCTAGGAGAAGGGGATATGACAGGCAAATGATTGCAACTGCATGCATGGCCACTGCCTCAGTACAGGAGAAGAAAGGTAACAGAGGCTCCACTGGGATGGTGCTTGGGGTCTGCTACAGATCCCCGGGGTCCGAACTGGATATGGATCGAGACCTCTTTAATATTTTTAATGAAACAAATACTACCAGGAATTGAGTGATTATGGGAGACTATCATTTCCGAAGTACAGATGGGAGGACAAGTGCTGCTAAGAATGGTAGGGCTCAAGTATTCCTGCATCTGCTGGCAGATAGATTTCTTTACCAAATAGTGGCCAAACCAACAAGAAGAGATGCCATTTTAGATTTAGTATTGGTAAGTAGCAAGGAGCTCAAAGAAGAACTGATTGTAGAGGTCAGCCATGGTTCAAGTGATCGTGAGCTAATTCAGTTTAAACGAAATGGAACGATAAACAAAAAATAAATCTGGGACTAGGGTCCTTGATTTTAAAAGGGCAAACTTGAAAAAAAATTAAAGGAATAAGTTAGGGAAGTGGACTGGACTGAAGAATTTAAGGATCCGAATGTGGAGAAGCCTGGGAATTACTCTAAGTCAAAGTTGCAGAAGCTATCTGAAGCCTGCATCCCAAGCAAGGGGGAAAAAAATCACATGGAAGGGTTGCAGACCAAGATGGATGAGCAAGGACTTTTAATGAATCCATAAACTTGGGGGTCATTCCCCATGCCTGGAGAATTGTTAATATAGTGCCCATTTTTAAGAAATAATACAAGCCTTCTGGGAAACTACAGGCCTGTTAGTTTGACCTCAATTGTACGCAAGGTCTTGGAACAAATTTGCAAAGAGGAAGTAGTTAAGGACATAGAAGTGAATGGTAATTGAGAATAAATACAACATGGTTTTAGAAAAGGTAGATCATGCCAGACCAACCTGATCTCTTTCTTTAATACAATAACCTAACTTGTTTCAAAACTGAGCTTGATAAGTTTATGGAGGGGATGGTATGTTGAGACTGCATACAATGGCATGTGGACAGTCTGTGACTGCTACTTGCATATATCTCCAATAGCTGAAGATGGGACATTAGATGGGGAGGGCTCTGAGTTATTATGGTGAATTCTTTCCCAGGTGTGTGTCTGGTTGGTGTTGCCAACATGCTCAGTGTCTAATGGATCACCATATTTGGGGTCAGGAAGGAATTTCCTCCAAGGTCAGATTGCACTCCTTCCTCAGCAGCATGGGGCATGGGTCTCTTGCAGAGGAAATGGTGGATTCTCTGTAACTTGAAGACTTTAAACCATGTTTTGAGGACTTCAGTAACTTAGCCAGAGGTTAGGGGTCTATTACAGGAGGAGGGGGGGTGAGGTTCTGTGGCCTGTGACGAACTGTACATCAGACTAGATGATCCCTTCTGCCCTTAGAGTCTATGAGACTGAATTAAGCAATTTTTTCCAGGTGTGATTGGGCTGTAGAGCCAGCCAAACAAACCTCCTAGCAATTGAAACGGCAAAGAAATGATCTTACAGAGTCTCCTTCCAATAAATGTGACGGCCTTTTGATTTACTCAGGCTGATCTTCCACTGTGCTCCACCAGGAGTGACATGAAGAGAATACACTACCTCATGGTGGCCTTGGTTGCAATAACCTAAGAGCGTGTCTACATGTGCTGCAGTGTAACTCAGACAACAGTAGCAGTGAGGCAGGGACAGCAAATACTCACTCACTTCCTGACTGAGCTTGTACAGTCTGCCATCCATCCTGCCACAGCTTTGCTGCTCTTGCTATTCAAGTTAGCTAGATCAAAGCTAGTGCAGGTCACAGTTCACCCTCTGAATGCAGGGTAGCCATACTCTCAGAAATAACACTTCTGGATGAAACAGAAGAGACAGATGAGATGGGGCAGGTGACATTCTGGTGAACCCTCTTGTGCACCAACCTCCCTGATGGTGTCTGCAGGGAGAAGTGAGTTCCTTGAGGCTGTACTGGCAGTCTCAGAAATGCAGCTCTCCAAAATGCCAAGCCCAACCGGCCATCCCCTTAAACACTTTCAAGCCTCTGCTTTCAGATAATGGAAACATCCAATTCATTAGCTTGATATGGATGAAAATTCTTTACACAAGAAGCTCGACCCCCTGAAAAATGGAAACTCCTCAACACAAAGGACAACTGAGTAGTTAGTATCAGTGATACAAAGCTGCATACTTTCCAAAAACTGGAAGGTTTCCTCACAGTGAGAAATTCATTGGAGAACCCCAAAACAAGGTGGCATTCACTCCAGCACAAGACCCTTCACATCACTTATGCTCCACCTTGAAGTGATGCAGACAGTGTTTGCACTGGGATGAATGTAATATTCAGTGGACAATTTGTAAAAGAAAGAAACACTCTTTAGTTACAGCTAGTTATACCTAATAACTTCCCCCTAATCTCCATCCTCAGAATCTTAATTTATTATTATTAGGATGATTATTTTATTTCTTGTGATAGAGATCAAGGCTCCTCTGTGCTTTGCTCTGTACAAACATGTAGTGAAAGATGGGCCTGGAACATACCATCTGTACAAACAAGACAGACAAATGAAGTGCTATCATCTACATTTTAAAGCAGGGAAACTGAGGCACAGAAGGATTATGGACTTGCCCGAGGTCACAGAGAAAGTCTGTGGCAGAGTTTGGAACTGAAGCCAGCTCTCCCAAGCCCCCTAACCAATAGGGCAACCTCACTCTCAAGGAAATTAAACAACAATAGAGTTTCTTAATCAGTAACGAAGGAAGATTTTTATTCCATCTTTTCTTAAGGCCCTTTTTTTCCACACGGCTTTAAAATATTTGATGTGCTTCCTGAAAGCAAATGTTCTGAACTGGCAGAAAGCCAGCCACTGAGAGTGATCTGGTTCAAACAGATACAAGTCTCTACTATTTTAAGCTTTCTAATTCTTCACAATGCCACTTTGAGTAATAACATCTTCGCAGGGTTTAAATTCACCTGAAACTGAAAGTGCCTCCCAGTATGTTTAGACAGCAGGAGTGTGGTTCCGTTAGGGACTATTGTTATCCCACCTTTTTCGAGAGCTGAAAAAGCAACTTGCTGGAAACTCAGAGTATAAGGGCTGAGAAAATGGCTTAATACAGATCTAGCAACCTGCTGTTTAAAAAGAAAGAAACTAGCCTTACTTAAGATGAACTTCTAGTGTTCTCATTTTCAGTGGGTCTGTCAACTAAGTTGACAAGAATAATCATTTGCCCTTGATATCAATGGTAAAACTAGAAAAAAAGATGGCATGGCGTATTCAGGGAGGCTTGGTGACTGGGTTAGCCCCATGGAGAGTTTATGGTTTACTTACTCCTGGGGAATTCTGTGCCAAAAAAATAAAAATTCTGAGCACAATATTTTTAAATTCTGCATATTTTCTTTGTTAAAATAATAATAATATATAATCAAGCCAGTTTCAGTTATTTTGGTAATATATTTCAAAATATCTGTCAGGAACTATGTCTGTAACAATACAGACGCACATAAAAATCCCCCCAGGAGTAGATTGTTAAAGAAACCTCTATGACAACCCAGTTTTTCTGCTACCCTGCCCCACAGAGCCCAGCCGTGCCCCTCCCCCAGCACAGATACCCACACCCCTTATCCCCAGAGCCCAGCAATGGGGCACGCTCCCAGCTCAGACACCCCCACCTTCACTGCCCAGCTATTGGTCCCCCCCCGCATCCAGACACACACCCCTTCCTCCCACCCAGATTCCAGCTGTGGGGAACCCCCGAGCTAGGGTTACCACCTGGCCAGTATTTGACCAGCCTGGCCATTTTTTTTTTTTTTTTTTTTTTTTTTTTTTTTACGGATTTGCCAGTTGCCACAGAAATAATTAAATTCACATAAAAAATGGCAGATTAAGAGATTTGCATTATTATCACAATACACTGCGATATCTAATGTTACAAGTTTGTGCATCCAGCTAAAGATGCTGCAGTATTCCCACTTCTGCAGTTTAAGTGATAACAGATCAAAACTGTTAAAATTACAGCAGTTGTCTGCACGCCAGCTGATGTCCAAGAAGCACCTACAGCTATTAAAGAACAGAGTCCAGTCCTACTCCCATCAGCTCTCTGTGGCATCAGATCTGACAAGCAATACTGAAAAAAAGTTAAAAGGAATTACCAGCCCTCAGTCACATCTGAGCCACCCCTTTGTGCTTTGCAATATTAACAGCACTTCCTTCGGTGCAAAGGCCCCAACCTTTCAATTCTTACTTGGGCACCACTCCGATTAACTAAATCCCATAGTTTGCTTTCAAAATCCCAACCTTGTGGCTCAACTGAGACATAATATCTTTTAAACAATCCATTTTAATCATCCTTCCTGCATACTATACAGAACTGTCACCTATTTCATCTGGTTCAATTACAAGCTTCACCGTTTCTGGTTTTACAACGTAAGCACACATCTTCTATCCATCACTTGTCCGTGGAAGAAAAGACTGGCTTTGCTTTTTCTTTCTGTTGCAAAACATCTATTGCAGTTCCATCAGAAACATCGCTTTTTTAATTACCTGTTGCCATACCTCTCAACTCAGAGACCGCATTTTCAGGGACAGAGTATTGAAACATCAGAGGCAGTGTAATCAGACTTTGGGCATTGAATTTGCATGTATAAATATAACCACAGGTTTCAACAGAACAGTACATCTAGATCTAATTAGATTCAGTGAGCATTTGACATCAGGTAGCTAGTTCTTTCCCAGACTTCAGTGTCACTAGTTTGTGTGCTGTGTAGGTGGAAAGAGTGGCCAGATAAAACGGTGACAGGTATGACATCTGCTGTGGGTGTAACTAAAAAGAGACTGAGGGAGACTTGGTAAATCAGAAGTCAGATCAGAATCTGGTCCAGCACCAACGAAACCTGAAGTAATATGGTTATTATTCAAGCACTTAGAGGCTCAAACAACGACAGGCTCCCATCATGCTTTGCACTGTACAGCCACACAGTAAGAGATACTCCCTGCCCTGAAGAGTTTACAATCCAGATAGAGAGGATGGGCAAATTACAGCTGGGGAACAGAGACACAGAGAGCCAGGGCACTCAAAGAATATAAACTGTGAACTATTTTAAAAAATGTATTTTCCCCTAGATTTTGCAAAACCAATACCTGGTTTTGAATGACTTTTTTGCAATTAAACACTGGAGCACGCTAAAGCATTTACATAAGAATACAAAAATGCAACACATTGTCACTGCAGGAAGCACTTAAAACTAAAGATAATTATATAGCAGGGAAACGATTTCAAAGGACTCCGACAAAATAACTAATTCTAGAGAGTCACCCTTTGAGATGATTCTTCTTCTCTGCCACTGATCTCCCTCACTAAAAACCCCTCTCTTTACTATTATGTGCACATTATAAATTCCTACTTTTGTTCTTTTACCGTCAAGATCCTACAGCTGCTGCTGAAAATATGCATTTTCTGAGAGCTTAACTAGACAGCTCTGAGGGGTTGGCTTCCAAAATAGTCACACTGCAAACAGAGGTAAAATATACCATCATTGTTCTTGAATAGCATGATTTCTTTGCTCTTCCCTTACTGATCATGCCGCCACCCATCTCTCTCTCGGTTTTAAATGCCGTTAGACACACCATTTGTATCCAGGGAACTGTCACTCATATAGCAGGGTCATATTAAATCTTGGGGGAAAAGCCTCCACAGCAAATTACATGGTATGAGAGTACCCGGAAGTAGTGTGTTTAATGAGCAGAGTTTACATTCACATTACACATACACTATATGGTATACACATACAGGGTAAAATTGTCAAAGTCCAAGGGAACTGGATACTCAATTCCCATTCAAAATTAACAGGAATTAGGCCATCAGCTACCTCTGGGTAGTTTTGTAAATCTCAGCCATATAATACAGAGTATGAAGTAGTATACAGCGTAGATTTCAAACACACCGTATAAACTGCATCGAAAGAAACCTTTTTTCATCAGTGGGCCTGGGATCTTTAGAACCATAGCAAAGTCCGCTACCACTTGAATTAGTGGAGTAACTGGTAGCATGTGAACCTGTCACTAGAGGGGGATGTAGACAGACACACACATCCACACACACACCCCATGGATGTCTCAGCAATTTGCTAGACAGTGAAGGTATGATGAGACTCAGAAATCCTGGGTTCAACTCCAGGTCTGACCCAGTATAGGTGGTACTATGTTCTCAAAAAGCTTTACAAATATGAATGAAACCTCATAAGTGTGGCTACAGCAGTAGGAAATCACAATAGTCCTTAAATCAACAGGTGCTACTTTTTAAAGTAAGACGATAGCCTCATCAAAGCCTCTCTTAGATGAATACAAGGAGCCTTCCTGTATCCAGATTATACCAAACACCTGTCTATGACAAAGGGTCTGACATTTACAAGGCTCTGTCTAGACTGGGAAATAATTACACAGAAAATGAGACGTTCTGTCTTCTAGACAGAACCTATTGCTCATACACTGCTGCCACCACAAACACCTCAGAATCATTTTTTAAACAGTCCAAATTCTGACTTCAGGTGTCGGAGCGTCCGATTCAGACCCTTCAGAGGGACTTGCCTGTGCCTTTCTGAGGACAGGATTTTGCCTTAGGAGGTTTAGCACGGTCTAATGCTAGAGCCGAGATCTAATTCCAGCATCGCCACTGATTCAACTTGTGGCCATGGTCAAGTCACTTAGTCAATGGTCTGATTTATTAGAGACTCAGCTTTGCAGATGCTCTGATAAGCAGGCCACTAATCCCAATTGTCTCCTCTGTAAAATGAGAGTGATAATTACTGTAAGGATTAATGTATGCACCCCATTGTGAAAATGTAAAGTACTAGATAAAATCTGAATAGAATCACTATTTACATACAGCAGATGGTTGAACTCTACTTATATACACAATTTTTTTTGGCTTTTTTTTTTTTTTTTTTTTTTTTACTTTGGAGAAATTCGCTCTCCTCATCTCTATTATCAGTTGCAAAAAATAATACTGGGCAAGAATACATAGGGATGAATGATTTCTTCATGTAAATAGTATCATGATAGCCTGCAATCAAATAATATATTGGATCTTCATGCAATGTTTTAATATGATCCATCCAAATACAAGTATTTATAATTCTGTGGTTTACTAGTAATTCAATTTTCTCAACGCAGACCCAGATACAAAGTACAGCAGGTCTGAAAATCTCTAGGTTTAACTTTCACAGAAAAGAAAAAAAAAGCACTTTGGAATTGATTATTTTATAAAAGACTTTTCACAGCATCAGAGACCAGGATAATGGAATCGAATCTAACAGAAAGAAGCTAAATTATTTATCCCAGACTAATTTCCCAGACTAGATGAATGATGGTGAAGAATCTGGCTAGGTTAGAGAGCCATCTGCATATAATACCTTTAAAATCATGCAGACAGTACTTTGTATTCTTAACTTCTTTGAAGTCATGTCCAGACAGAATAGAACAGCCTCAAAAAACACCTATAAACATAAAATTTAATACTTAATTTCAAGAAGTGGAGATTAGCTGATAACAATGGATGGAGGAATAACGTTATGCAATTTACACCTCATCCTTCACAAAGGATGGAGTGTCATCCCACGTAGATTTTTTCCTGTGTTTCAGATATGGGGGTTGGGAAGTCCCTTTTATTTCCCAACAGGCCTCAGTGATCTCATGGGACCATAGGAGTGGTCATGTTCAATCAGACTCTTGGTCCATCTGGTCTGGTAGCCTCCCCACAGCAGCCAATATCTGACATTTAGCAGCACCCATAACGCTGCAAAGATTCCTCCCTGATCCCCACATACTTGCTCCCAAAAACCAAATGTGTGACTTCCCTTCTATCCGTCCAGCTCATCCTTGTAGCTTACTTATTAATTCTTGCACAATTATCCAGGCCTTTAAAAAACTCTACTGAATTATTTGTCTTTATGACCTTCTTACAGCAATGAATTGCACTGGGTGACTGCACATTGCATACAGAAGCAGTTCCTTGTATCTGTTCTAGCAGCACTGCCCTTCAGTTTCAGCAGTGACCCCTTGTTCTCATATTATGAGACAGGGTACAGAGTAGAGGCGCAGTCAGTTTTTATTATACCCTTCATAATTTGTAATCCCTCAGTCAAGAACTATATAGCTCTGTCTATAATAGATAATAATAATAATAATTAGTGCTTTTCATCATCAAAGTCCTTTGCAACATTGTTATTCTTCATATGATACAGCAGTAGCCACAGTGTGCTAAGCACGTTCCAGACATGCAAGAAGGGATTGTGTCTACCCCAAGGAAGTCATAATCTAAGGATACACATACATAGGTTAGGGAAGGGGGAGCAATACATGGAAAAATTGTATACAAGTAAACTTGTTCCACTATAGGCAGTGCAGTAGAAGGGGTCTTTAAGAGGGACACTGGTAAATTTTCAAAAACATGTAATTGATTTAGGAGCCATTTTCAGACGTGACTTGGACACAGATGCTTCTTCAAATTTTACCCTAATAGATTTAGGACTCCAAATACCTTAGAAAATGGGACTTAGGCTATTCTATGCTTGAGAGCACAGTGCTTGAAGAAACCCCCCCTCTGATCAGAGATACTAACTCAAGAGGTATGTACAAATTCCACTCTAAAAAGCTGACAAGACGGAGTTAGTTGCTCAGTGAGGTGCACATCCTCCTGATTTCAGAATCCCACTGATTCTATATATTCGCCTGATTTCAGGATACTATTGACCCTGCTTCTGAAAAGTGGGAGATTCCCTTATTTGCTGGTAAGTGAAGTACTTAACTTGCCACACTGCACTGGATCATCTTGCTTGAAATCAGTGTTAGGTAATGTATTGTACCGCTCATTAAACCAACACTTTTGGAAGCAATACCACCCACGTTGGCATTGCTTTCTGGGGCAACAGGTTTCTGTAACAATATCCCATAACTCTGTAGTTCGCACCAGTTACCTCACAGATCCACAAGTAATTCAAATATTACAAAGAGCACACAGGGTCACACAAATAGTTCAGCACAGAAGCTAGAAATTAGCTTTCCGAGAATACTAAGAATGGAGGCTAATGGAAAATGAACACCAAAAGGGGGTGAGAATGTGGCAAAAGCCAATGCATTTTTAAAATCCAGTTAATCATCAATCTTCTCTTATATTTATCTGGCTGTAATAACTGGCATCCATGCTTCAGCCTCTCCCATTATACGTAATGGTTCTCCTTTTTCAGCTTATGCACAGCCGGACAGCTGCGGGTTGAAATTCACCCAATGCAGAGAGCCCACACAAGACCTATGCATCACTAAAGCCCTTAAAATGGGGCTTAAGTAGGACTTAATGGTACCCAGATCTTGCACTGGCTCTCTGCACTGCGGCACATTTCACCTTATGTAAGAGACCTCCTAGTCCAGTACATGAATTTTAAGGCTAAAGGAGTTGAACCTCATTCCTGACTAAAATGTTCTGTGTAAAAAACTATCAATTAATAAACTGTGGCAAATATATACTGCAATATTATGATGGAGCTAAACATGGAAACCCAACCAGGCAATTTAAGAATTAGTGATATTAATCAAAGTCCATTATTGGAAAAGTTCACTATCCCTGTACTGTTCAGGGACAACTATGGCCGATTATGCATAAGAACCAGGGGAAAAGATGAAAGATAACATCAATACAGAATGCCAGAGAAAAGTGAGTCAACAGGTAATTAATCCCTCAAAAGAAATACTATTAGAGAAGCTTTCAAAGAATGATCTGGGTAACATGCTTTGGGCACCGTCCCTGCTAAAATCACTGTACAGGTGAATCTCAGAAATCCCAAACATAAAGGCAACATTATTTCATGGAAGAAACTCTACTGTGGTTTCCCTTACTTCAAAATGCTTCCAAAAATTAAACAGAAGCAAGCAGGAAATTAAAACGTTGGCAAAGGTGACAAGGGACATCAGAAACAGAGATGTGTGGAACAGTGGCATGTTTTATAACAGCAGTGACAGATTTTAATAAGCCGGCCACCCTTAAATTTGGATTTGAGGTACGTATAATTAGGTGAAATGTGGGCATCAAGTGCTAAAAATCCACAAGAAATACACAATTGTATAACAATGGTTTTGTGAAATAGTGGCCTATTTCATTCCAATGGCATGGCTGACTTCATTTTTAAATACAATAAAAGAGGGGAAATTTTTCTCTTTTTTGCTGTGCCAGCAGATTTCTGCTGCAATGGTACTGGGCACTAATATTATGGAGCAGCCTCTCACTACTCCAGAGTTAAGAGTGCAAATGAGTTTTTGGTAAGTCAGATTTTACCCCCTCTTTCAACCTTCAAGCATTTCTCAGATTCCCAACACCATTGGTTTGGTTTTTTACTGTATCACTAATGTCCTTGTCATGGTTATATGGAGGAACCTTAACTCATTTTTTCCCAGGTTTTCAGTGTTCAGGGAATTGAACTCTTGCATTCAAAAACAGACAAGCGGCATAGGTCACTGTTGTATGGCTGCATCCGTAACTGCCCCTTAAAATGCTTGTGTTTGGACAAGAATTCAGGCAGATATAGAAGAACTATTGTTTGCAGTGTTGTTGTAGACATGCTGGTCTTGGGATATTAGAGAGACAAGGTGGGTGAAGTAATATATTGTTGTGAACCAACTTCTGTTGGTGAAAGAGACAAGTGTTTCAGCTACACAGAGCTCTTCTGAAGCTCAAAAGCTTGTCTCTTTCATCAACAGAAGTTGGTCCAATAAAATATATCACCGCACTAACCTTTCTTTTCTAATAGAAAAACTAAACATTCTATGGCTATTGATCAAAAGCAGGAGTGTATATGTAATATTTTAAACACCCTCCCTTTTAAGGGACTAGGACACCATCTACAACTGGGCGTAACAACTGAGTTGCCAAGAGAAAAGCACTGAGTACTTACTATTTACACAGAAGCTGTATACATTGTGAGCACTTGTAGAAAGCCTACGCTTTCCTGCGAAGGACTTTTTGCTGTGTGTGCCATGCCTATTATGAGCATCTATCAGGACTTTAAGAAATAATAAATCATCATCATCAACAGTTGTACAATTCCACCTTCAGAAATGGGTTGTACAGAAGATATATATTGAAAATATATGGTAGGTTTGAAAGAGTCGCTACCCAAGTAGCTTAACTCAGTCCTTTTAAAAAACCCGAAACACTCTCTGTTACATTGTAAAGCAAAACACTCTGGCATTCCACTCCCTGTCACATTTCAATATCTTGAGAATTCTTTGATGCATCACTGACAGGATTCATCAACCAATTTGTGAACAGGCTCTGGTATTTTTTAGTCTCTGAAATGTTATGTAATGAGACATTTATTTGTTACATGGATGCATGTCGAATATACACTCATTTCTTTGTAAGTTGCATTTTTTTTGTTTACATCTGCTATGTATGGAAGTTTTTCCCCCTGTTGTCCCAATATTGCTTGCTACATGCAAAAACCTAGCATTACTGTTTAACAAGAAATCCAACCAATCAGTCTATCTAGGATGCTTGAGCATGATTGCTGCTATTGTAAGTGATACTGAAGATAGTGCCTTGGTAACCAAATTAGCATTAAGTAGTACAGAACACCCCAGGTATAAAATATTAACCAATAATTTCATAGCTCTATTTTATTTTGCATTTGAGTCTCATCCAGACTCTGTATCTATTAATAATTTTCTAATAAAATATATAGTTTCAACTAAAAATATTATATATATATCTCCCATAGCTCTAGCATCTAAAGAACAAAGAAAAGGACTGATTCTGCAGTCCTTATTCAGGCAAAGCTCACAATGAATTCTCCCTTCAATTACTGTGAATGCAGCTCCAGGTCATATATTCCCAAAGAGTAAATGTTAGCCAGATACACAATTAGGAGAATATGAATCCAGCTACCATCATGATATTTAGGTCCAAGTTTAGAGTCAGCGTAAAATTGTTAGCATCTGATGAGGAATGTCCTGCAGAGTCAAAAGTGTTTTCAGAAGAAAGGGAATCTTTTGTGTTCCTGCTAAAGCCCTGAGGAACCCCGAATACTGCTCTGCTTTATGCTCTCGTACCTTCTAGGTCACTGTCCATCTGCCTGAGGAAGACTGGATGGGAGTTCCGTCAGAGCCTATCAACAAGGCTTCCTAAGTAGAAAGGTTGCTGCTGAGTGATACATGGCAATTCCTCCTCCCGGGGCCTCCACATGGGCTGGGGCCACAAATCAGAATGCACATTTGCTACAAAGTTTAGCATCATCAGGTGAAGGAAGCTACCAGAGTCTCCAGCCTGACCCCTTTCCTACAGAGCCAGAAATTTGGGAGACAAATTTGTCCTAGCAGACACAAGGGGTGACCCCTTTGCATCCACCGAATCCCCAATGATATCAGCCATTCCAGATTCTAGGAGCTGTTTTGTGTGGTTGAGAAATTGACTGTGGAGTGGGAGACAAGGGAGGATTGGGAGTGGGGGGGTTACCTTAGTAAGGAGGTCCTTCATAGCCTTCACTGGGTCACATTAGAGCATATGCTTCAAAAACATCAATGAAAAAACTAGTAGGTGAATGTATAACTAAAGACGATATCAGAATGCATATGCACAAGGAGGCCAAATTAAGGCAAGCTTAACTCTGGCATTTCCTAACTTTTGAACATTTGGCTCTGCAACCTTAATAATGCTCATTTAACATCGCTTGTGCGTGTAATTTAACATCGCTAATGCAAGACACAAGGGTTTAATAGTTTGATTAGGGCATTTTACGATGAGTCTCAAAAACCCACCAAATACATACATGATGCAAAACAACCAAAGTCACGCACGCTGTTGGTGCATGATAGTGCTTCTACCACAATCTTCTGCCTTCCCCTTCCCTTCTACTGTGCTTTACAATCACTCTGTGTCTGATCTTCAAATTAAAATGGAAGCTCTTTGGGGCAAGGGCTATACAGAACCATGCCTTTATACAGCACATAACACAGCGGGGCTTCCAATCCTGCTCCCCAAACACTTTCCTGAGATCAACCATTCAAATGCATAATAATGATTGATAATAATAATGAAGCAGCAGCAGCAGCCTACTGGGAATGGTGAATAGCCTGAGATTTTTCCATCTTGGTTGGCAACAAACCCTTACACCCCTTCTGCCTTGGCCTGGGTTCCTACTTGCCATTTGGGAGACAAAAAATGAAATAAAAACAATGAATTTGTAGCTATCACCTATCTTAACTGAGAAGGCTTTTACAGCTCAATGGGCAGTTTCTGCAGGCTGTCTCAGGGGACTTCAGAGGGAGTCTGCATGCAAAGTATCTACAAGATGAGGGCCACTGGAAAGTAGCAATATGAAGAATAATTAAAACAATTAGCAGACAAGATCCTTTTAACATGTAATGAGACTGATAACTCCCATAGATTTGGCGTGCAAATTATCAGCATGTACAGGGCAGGCTAAATGACCTTTGCTTTTACATTTGTGAGATTGCCATGTCTGTGATGTGAAGATGCTCCAAGTAAAAGCCGGGCACAATAGGAAATGGATTGCTAAGTGTCTCACTAAGTTCCATTAAAGGTTCTAACGTTCTATCCTTTGATCGACTGTCAGATGGAAAACATCCGTTTTATTTAATGACATCTCTTGAAGCTATTCAAACCCCAGCAAGCTGGAAAAGTTGCCCCTTTGCACTGGGAACAAGTTTTCCAATTAAGAGTGAAGCGGTTCCTTTTACAGTAAAGCAAGAGATCTACCGTAGCTACTGTAACTCAATTGCTAGGCTCCCACTGCATTTTCTCTAGGACGTAGACAATTGGGTTTTTATTACAAAAATGGATTTTAGAGAAAAAAATAAGTTAAATCTTATCTGAAGCAAAGATTTATCAGATGCATCCGTTCTCAGTTTAGGTCCCCTACTGTCCTACCATTCGTACCCAAGGAGTCCAATTTACTAGGAATACAACAAAGTCAGGCTGCCAACCTTGTTAAAATAATAAATTTATGGAAACTGAACCACTTCTTATTAGTCGAGGGGCAGATTTATCAAGGTATTTAGACACTTAACGATACAGATAAGTGCGTAGTAGAGTTAACAAAACCACGAAAGCCGATTAGGCATCTATCTGCCATTGAAAGCCAGTGAGCTTGGTGCATAACTCAATTAGGCCTGTTAGTGTGTCCTAGTAGTTGCCAAGGCTGCATCTCTGGGTCCCTAATGGCTTTGTAAACCTAGTCCCTGGGCTATATTTCCAGAAGTGACTAGTGATTTCGGATGCACCACTTGAGACATCTCAAATGTTCCTGCTTTTCAGAATGTAACACTGTTAGCACGTGGTAAGCAAGTTTAGCAATAGTTTAATATCATGGTATTTTTTTATATTTATCGTCATAGATTTAAAGTTTTTTGAAACCGCCAGTGATCAGTTCTGCTGAAAAGGACTCTCTTTGCCTAGGGAATTTGTTCAAAGAACTGACATTTTTCTTTTTCTATTTGGTGCTGAAATAGCATTCTCTGGTCAGTGATAAACACACAGGAAGAGCTAGAGGCTTGTTCGATAAGCAGCCCATTATTTACTACCAGTAGCCACCTGCCGAGAGCTCATGACTTGGTCCTTATCACTTAGGGCACGTCTACACTACAAAATTAAGATGACCTACGTTACGTTGATGTACAGCCACCACACTAATTAAATTGCTTTTGAATATCCCCTGGTGTTGGCGGTGCGTGTCCTCACCAGGAAGGCTTGCACTGACTTAACTGTCAGTGTGGCGCACTGTGAGACAGTTTCTGAAAAGCAGCCATTGTCAATGTAAGCAATGCAATGTCTGCACTGACACTGCGTCAGCCAAACTACATCAACCTAAGTGCTAGGCATCCCACGGAGACGCAGTGGGCGAGTTACATGGGTAGGAGCTACATTTTAATGTGGACACTTTACAGAGTTAGATGGATGTACGTTGCTTTACATTGACCTAACTCTGTAGCGTAGACCAGGCCTTACTCTCCTACATGAAAAAGAAATGTTTTTGCTGGCTAATGGCACGGAAAAGTGCACGGCTGGTTACTGTAACCACAACAGTATATTCAGAAGCAGTGAGATAGAAATGAAACACCCGCTAAGCATATCTTGTTTTTAATAAAGAATGATTTAGTGCTAAGTGGACCACATTGGTTTCTAGGGTGCAGCTCTCTGAACACAACAGGCTTTATTGTATGCCCAAGAAGGTGGTTAAGATATTGGACCTCAGGAGTCCTGGGTTCCAATCCCAGCTCTACAACACACGTCCTGTGTGACTGTGAGTACGTCACTTCATCTCGCTGTGCGCCAGCTCCCCATCTGTAACATGGGGATAATGATCCTTCCTGTGTCTCTCATCTCTTTACACTCAAAGCAATTTGGGGCAGAGATCATCTCTTGGGAGAGGTATACACTCCAGCCAGGAGTTGTAATAGCAGCACACGTAGACACACTTGAGCTACTTTACTTTAGCTCTCTTGGACACCCAGGGCAGCAAAGCTGCAGCAACATGGGCTTTCACCTGGACTAGCCATCCAAGTACCTACCCAGGGTTCCAGGTGGGCTTGTCCAAGCTGCACTGAAGCCAGTGCTACCATGACTTCACTACTATCAGTACCTGAACTAGCTTGATTAAAGCTAGCTCGGGTCCTGTTGCAATCATTCTCCCCAATTCCAGTGTGGACACATTATTTGTGTTTCCATGTACAGCACCTAGCAGAATGGGGATCCCAAACCAGTTTGGGCTCTCTTACGAGTATTTTTATTACATTAGCACCTAATATGCTTTGGGGACGTTTCTGGCTCTGATTATTTCATCAGACCTGAGTCCTGGAAAGACCATTTTATTCAGACTTAACACTAACCATTCCTTTGACGCACTGAAGCAGACCAGTGACGTGTTATCAACATAAAGACATCTGAATGAACCAAGCAGAGGATTAACTCTGACTGACTGTAATTTATTTTGTAAAATGGCCAAGCGGAAGAGGAAGATGCGATTAGATGAAGAGTGCTAAGGAACATGTGGCTCTGTCAGCACAAGCACAATGAATCAGAATTGCCAATATTTAAACATTCTTCCCAATGAAGTCAGAGGAATGGAGGGCTAACAGAGCTCCCCTCCCTGGTCTCCTGCTGCTGGAGAGCTGTGTATGTCATCAGATGAACTTCAGGCTATTTCTCTTACTGGAGCGTCTTTCTTGGCAAGTCCTCAAAACTAATAGTTTTCAGCCTGTTGTTAAAAATCCCCGTTCCGATCACATCAGAAATCTAGCAAGTTCCACATGCCGAGTCCTACACTGTGACATTGCATATACTTTGAAGATGATAGGTCAGAGCACAACTTTGTTCAAAGATACAAGGGTGCGCAAACCCTGCCTCCAATGCTCTCCAAGGACCCATGAAGCCAGTGATTGGCTGAGATCAGGAGGTTCAGACAGAGCATCCTGAAATCCAGGCGCTTGTCCAAACCTAAGGAGGTCCTGCCATACCCCACCATCCTCCTCCAGCAGACCCTATTTCTTCAATACCCATGGAAAAGGGCTGCTCCCCTTCCCGTGTGGTAGGGACAGCCATTAGGCCTGCAATATATTCTAGTGCAGGGGTGCCCAACCTGCGGCCCACCAGCACATTTCATAAGGCCCGCAGCCTGCTTCAACACAATATACTAACAGCCAATAGCGTTTTGTCATCATGTTTACTCTTTATTTGTGATTAGGGAGAGGGTTGTGTGTCCTTTACTGAGTTTTTCCCCAGTTTTCCATAATTCTGATACATGTTTTATGCACTGATTTCTTTGTTTTTTAATAGACCATACTGTACAGAGAAACAACCCATCTAAATACATATGACACAAGCTGAAAAAATATAAATCAATACGAGTGACTTTAAATCTTATTAACATATGTAGAATCTGTTTGGCCCACACAAGGTTGTGCTTAGGTTTGTGTGGCCCTCTCTCCTGTGTAATAAGGTTGGGCACCACCACTCTAGCGGGTTCAAAAACTGCTGTCCTCTCCTCCATCTTTGCTAGGCACTGGCTTCTTCTCTGTCTTGCCTACCAAGGCTTCCACTTCCAACCTCCCCCGCCCCACCGCCCCTGCTAGCTCTGCTGTCTCTCCTCCCTCCATTCCTCTCTTTTCTTTTTTTCCTCCCCCCAAAGGAATCCCCTGCCTACTATGGCAACCCCTTTCTTCCATCCTACCTGTGATGGATCCTACTGACAGCTTTCCTTTCCCCCTCTTCCTCCAATGCCTACCAAGTTTGCCAGTGGTGTGGAACAAGGTTGCCTTGTCTTCTACCTAGTCTGCCCTACATTGAAGATAACCAGGACACTTCTGGATACTCTGCAGCAGTAGACTGTAGTGTCCAAAGCTGGGAACACAGAGCTTCCCCCCCACCCCACAGTCATCTGAGGACGAAGAACTATATTCGTTCAAGTGTCTTAGAAATTTCGCCTCCTGGAAGCTTCAGCACTAGTACAATCCTTAGCTCAGTTGTCAACAGCTTCAGAATTCTAGCCAGTCTTATGCCATGATGTTTTTCAACAACATAGCCCTGAGCCCAAGAATGGCATATAAACATTTCCTTGTAACCCATCATTTAAATACAGGGAATTAACATACACAGGGCTGCCAGGCTATAATTCTAACACTTCTAGTTGTTCCAAAGAAAAGGAAGTCTTAAGTTTATTCTATTTAACGTCTAGAGGCAATTTAGTTCTCCTGGAAAATGCGGAAGCAAGAACCCTGCTTGAGCCAAGCAACCGGTACCCAAACTTCCCAACAAAGCCATGCCCATGCACCTCGCTCTGGTTTAATTATGGTCACGCTAATTTACCCATTGAATTACTACAAAAGATCAAATTCATTCATTCGCAGAAATATGATGGCCACAAAGCAAAATTTGAAAGCCAAGCTAAAAGCTGGAATAGTAATTTAAATCTGATGTGATGGCAATCTTTATTTCAGTGCAAATGAGCTTACTAAAGAGCAGAATATACACACTGACAAAAAATGAAAAAGGTGGAATTTACAGAGAACAAAATAGGTTTTCTAAATTAAACTAGCAAATCACTGTTATTAAATTACTGCCTTCTTTAGCTAATGCTGAGCTGATTTAATTTTCTCCATTATATGCACAATTAACACCATGAGACTAAATGTAGTATTGCATTGAATATTGTGGATATCTGAGTCTAGGATCAATTTCAGAGAATGGCTCAACAACATTTCAATTTAATCCTAATATTTAAATCAAAGGAAGACCATGATCTTATGGAAGCATTCATTAAATCAGACTTTCAGATAAATGAGTTTCAGGTTCTGTGCCAATTTCAGAAACAGGGTACAAAATAACATTCCAATTCCGGACAATCAGGATTTGTAAAAGCTATGTCTATCTGTATATAAAAAACACAGATTCAAGAGAACAGAGCATATGGAGAAAAGTACTTTTCGGTATCCAAACAACAGTAATTAACGCCCACATAGTGAAGAGCCATATTGAATATACAGCCTCGTACACAGATATATTTTGGTGTATTAGACTAAGTAGGTTTGTTCAGATAACGGAAAGTAACACAAAATAATGTTTTCACCTCTCTTAGCCAGAAGGCTGAGAAGGTAAGTGGCTTCTGGCCAACTCCACCCACGTGCAGTGGAGTGCTAGAAAGCAGGCCCGTGCACCATGTGACAGAAGTGGGACGATTATTTGCACCATTTATGCTAGTGACCTCTGTGATCTCATACACACTGAGAGTGATACGGTGCAGATCGACACAGCGGCTACCTTTGCTGGAAGGTGTTGGCATGCACAAGCACCGTTATGTGGATGTTACAGACATGCTGGAGAGGATCCCACAGTGATAAATGTGCCAGAGAAGGCCTTCAAGTGACTTGACAGTTTTCTCCGACCTGCATTGTATCGTCCCAGAGACAGAGCCCTGGGATCTGCGAATACAGGGATGTGGCAGCCATGCTTCCTCTGACAGGAGCTGTGGAGTTAAAGGGCTTGGCTTCACAGCAACCATTCCTTTGAGTTAGTACACCCGAGCTCAGAGTACGACCAACCGCACTGGGCAGGAGCACTAAGGCTATACAGAGTGATTGAACCAGCCCTGATGAGCAGCTGTACCTGGAGCTGCTGCGTCCCCATGCCATTACCAGCATGCACTCGAGTTTCAACCTACACCCGTGCAGCAGGACAGCTAGCTCTAGTTTAAAGCACCACTTAACTTGAGCTAAAGATTTTTGTATGTAGTTTCGGACTTGATTAAATAAACAAGACAGGCAGACAAAAGATGGAAGAAGTGAAGTATCATCACTCCCCCCACTTTAGAGATAAGGAACTGGGGCACAAAGAGATCATGAGTAAAGTTTTCAGAAGTACCTATGTGACTTAGTAGCCTAAATCCCATTGACTTTCAATGAGGCATTAGATACAATTTCCAAAATTGCTTACAGGCCAGATTTTAAAAGGTATTTAGACACCTAACGTTGCAGACAGGTGCCTAGTGGGATTTTCAAAAGCATCTAGGAAGGTTAGACTCCAAATTTACATTGAAATCAACTGAAGTTAGGTGTTTGGACAATCCCACTAGGCAATTATCAGCATCTTTAGGTATCTAAATACTTGACCCAATGGGGTTTAGGAGCCTAAGTCCCATTTTCAAAAGTGAGGTAGACAGAGTCACAGATCCTTAAAGGTATTTAGGCAAAACTCAAATTATAGCTCAGGCAAACACTGCAGTGAGGATGAGCCTGGAGTGGCTGCTATTCCAGCCCATGAGCTGCGTAGTGACTCCAGAGAGACTGTTTTGCAAGGCTCGGGCCTGCCCACTCACTGCTCTTACGCGACTCCCAGCCTGCATCTGGAGGAGCATAGCATAGTAGCAAGAGACGGAATGGCAGGAAGCCATGTTTCAGGTGATATCAGATTCCAAAAGCATCTCTGAAGAGTCCAGCTGCAGAGACCAGATACAGGAGGCATGCCAAGAAACACATAAATACGCCATAGGCAAGCCACATTCCCAAGTCACCCGATAAAGGTCCAGAGAACTGGAATGTGCAGTATTTACAGGGAGTGTTGCTTTTCCCCTGGTTGACACAACTAGATGCAACAGCAAAGAAGTCAACAGAGTGGCCATTTAGGTCATTTAATTGCATGGTCTGTGAGAGGGTGGACATGTGAAATGTCATCTAGTGGGCAAACAGCAAAACACAAACAAGAACGCATGATGGGCTCTAGCAAACGCTGTGTGTTCGAGACACTCGGCGTCTGCCAGCCTGCATGCAGGAGATTCAGCCCATTCCCTATACTCCTTGGATATTTCCCCCACAGCACGTAGGGAGCCTCCACCATTCCTGAACGCCCAGCTGCCCAGTTAGGGTTGCCTACAGCACAGGTTCAGTCAGGGCTCCTTGGGCTGCTCCCACAATCTAGAGCACCTGTGCAGTGCAGACAAAACTGGGCTCAACATGGAGAAAAGTCCATGAGTATGAAAAGCCTAAGTGGAGTGAGTAGGGAGGATTCTGCGCTGGAGTTGCTGCGTATCCACTTGGCACAGTGTCCTAGCTAAACCAGTATCTAAAAGGTTAATTAACTTGCAACACAGCCACATGGACTACGCCGGCAGCCAAAGTGCCAACTAATATTCCAGCCTGGTCTTGTGTTTAATTGATTGGTCTGGATGCAGATCTGTGAAAGAGAGCCGAGACAGCAGGCCCTAGAATCCAAGGAGACTGCTACTGTGATTGCTAGCTCAGTTCAACTTCAGAAATAACAATACAAGCCAAGCAGTGGCTGAGGGAAGGGATGCGTCATGATATTCAACACAGCAGAAACAAACTGTACTATTTCCCTGCACGATTTGGGGACGTGTTTTATATTAAGTTTCTATTTATAAATAGTTTTTAAAGTGATTATTAGTAGATGTTATACGCATCTTACAGACAAAATATGTATTCTAGATGGAGATAAGCATCGGTAAAAGGTATTATAGGAAATTGTAAGTCATGGTTGTAAACAATTTATTGATCAGCTGGACTCTATTGCAATCTATGTTAATCAAATGATTAACCATCTATTGAAATACCTACTAACCAACAGGAGTAGTTAAAAATAGCCACTCTCTTTGTGGGGATTTTTTAAATTGTTTAGTTAAAAAAAATCCACAAATATTTTTCTTTTTTTCAACCAAAAAAACAAAAACAAAAAATATTTTTAGTTTGAAAATAAAATTGAAAAAATTAAACCAGAAGAACCATTTTTTTTTTACGAAAAACTAAAAAATTTTTTTTTCTCCATTGAAAAACCATAAAATATTGACCAAAATGAAAATTTTGCCTGAAAAAAAATTGAACTTTGGTTGTAAAACCATTGTTTATTCAAAAATGTTTAGACAAAAAATTTCAACCAGCTCTGCTAATTATTTAGTAGCCCTTTATAAATGGAGCATAAGGGCATGGATCAGCGTTCACATCCCACTCTCCTCAGTACCCAGCCTGGGCTGAGGAAGCTAATGATCCAGCCAGCTGACCAAATTCAGTGGTGAATCCTAGTCATGTGCCACCTGAACAGAACAAGAATGGAACCTTAAAATAAAGTGTCACCCAACTTTGCTATCACATCATATATCCTTGTAGCACCCACTATGCTTACGTTGGAAAAACAGTTTCCATGATAACCTACTGATTTCACACCCCTGTAACATTCTGAAACATTCTCCATCAGGACTGGTGTTTTTCATGAGTGATGTCAGCCTCAATGTAAATTTTTTCCAGAAAATTTCAGTTGTGAGAGTAGAAATATATGCCTCCCCCTACACCCCATGCTATTTAGAAGGCTACAGCAAAAATGAAACTGGTGACCTCAGGGAGGATTAGCATCTTCATTTGGCTTTGGGGGGAAAACATTAAAGCTAAATACAGTTATAAATGAATGAAAACATATGTTAGCACGCTCCATGCCACCTGGTAAGGTCTTAATAGAGACTGATCTTGCTAAATAGATTAGGTTAGAAAGGGCCCAATCACCACAATAGCTAGGTGCTGTCACTGTGGCATCTAGGTGTTACTGAAGCAGCATCAAACCCTTTGTGACATCCCAGTGTTCCCAGGGCTTCTGCTCACCCTGAGAAGATGGCCAGGCTAGAATGGTGTTCCCCCCATAATTAACCCCTTCTTCTTTTTCCTAGCTAAGGTACAGCCTGTACTATCTATTAGGGATAACACAACCTCCCAAATGCTAGGCTGACAAGTGGGTGCTGTATCTATGATTCCATGATAGATTTCAATTTTTTTTTTTCATTTCCATTTCTCTTTCCCTGTGGTCCTCTCTTTGTTTTCTCCCTGCTCCATTTTCCACCCTCGGTTTCTTTCCAATGGATTTTCCCCTAGCTTATTTTTTCAGTCCCTTTAAGCCGAAAGACAAACCCAATAATGTCCAGTGATCAAGTCAGACTTTCAAATCCTGTGTGTGTTTTCACACAAGGCTTGTGTACTTTCAGAATCAGGCAGCAGCAGGTCACCTCTGCATGAAATTATTTCCACACTCATTTTGGAATGAGCAGGTCAACACGTAAAGGAAATATTTCCTTTATCACTCAGATGATCATGTTCGATCTCATCCAGAGGAAGGCTTTGCAAAGGCAACTCAAGCACTTCCTTTCACCTGTGAGACAAAGACTATTATTTCCAGGAGGTAAACCTCACTCTCCCCTAGGATGCTAATTTAAACAGAGGCTGTATAACTGTGTGCACTATTGTGGTCAGCTAAGGATCATTACGGCTTACCCCACATTGTACTTCCTACCTATGGTAATTTTCAGTTACCCATAAAACAAGAGGTTGGAGTTAATCGTGGCATCTTACCACCTTCCCTCCAAATCTGTAAATGGCCTTCTACTTTGTAATACACCTCTATTTTCTGGGGTGGGGGATGGTTTATAAAAGAAAACCTCTTCCACCTCAGGAAACTCTTTTGACATTGATGGAGGAGGAACTGGCTTTCAGCTCATTAATTCTGTTTTGAAATGTAAAAGGTACCTTGTTATTTTTACACTACACTGCCTCTACTAGGGTGTGATCCGAAGTACACAGAAATCAATGGGTGTCTTCTCATTGGCTCAGGCCCTTTATGATTCTGGGGGTAAAAATGGGAGGAGATGTAGCAAAGAGGAAGGATGCAGTGAAAATTAAAAACAGAAGGAGACAGACTGAAACAGAAGTGGATGTGGAGAGGGGCGGGAAGAAACTGAAACAATGGCAGAGGAGACAGACGAGCATCCACAAGAAGGTGGGGGGAGGAGAGTGGAAGAGACAGATGTGTGAAACGCAGAGATGGTGAGATGGAAAGAGACAAAACAAAAGGAGGATCCAGTTGAAGGACAAAAGAGGGGAGTAGAAGGGGAGACACAGAGAGATAAGAGAACATAAAATACAATCTGTGGTCCCAATCCTGACTTCACTGAGACTCCATGCAGGCTCAGGGCTCACTTGTGGGTTCTCTTTACAGGATCAGGACCTACCCCTGCAGTCATGTACTCAGGCAACACTCCCAGGGAGCTTGGAAAGGGTGTGTTTGGAGTGAGACCAACAAACAGAACAGGGAAGGAAACTGGCAGACAGAAGCAAAGAGGAAGCTGTGTACTCTAAGGGCCTTAGGAGTTATTAATGTAACCCCTGATCCTGCAAAGAGAACATGACAGTCAGACCCCAGCACACACATGGAGTCTCACTGAAGTCAATGCATGGTTCTCTGTGTAGGATAAGAGCATTAGCTTTCCAATTCACCTTCAATGTCACTTGTAAAACACTTTAGTTTCTTCCTCCAGACTTAACCTCAGAATCCCTCCCCTGCCCCCACCCCCACAATCTCTTCTTTGAAATGGTTTTCGTCTCTCTCCTGAGTTAATAACAAACAATATCTACATTACTCATCTAGAATAAGTGCCCTCTTCAAAGTAGTTTCCAGATGCCATGTGCAAACAGTAGCAGATCAAGATTCCCTCTTTAGATCTCACTTGTCTGTAGCTGAGCACAGCTCTTGGGAACCATTTCAAAGGCTGAAGTGTCAGCAACAGAGAGAAAAGTGGTGTGTGGGTGTGAAGTTACTAAATGCAAAACTGTCACTCTCCTTTCATTTACTATCCTGAATATGCATACATGCAAAAATGTAGAGCTTATGAAAGTTTGCACTTGGAGCAGAAAACACCAAGAAAAAAAATTTAAAAAAGAGATGGACAAAGAGACTAGATCCAGATATCCTTTCAGCGGCTCTCTTCTTACTCATCAATAACTCAGTCGTGGCCACTGCCTTTGATTGGACCATGTTTTATCATCGCAGAAAAGGGCACTAAATCAGTTCAGATTAACACGTTACACTTGCGTTGCTTACTAACCACTGACCGTCATTGAGGGTTGGGAAATCATTGGCTACAACCTGGATAAGGTTAGCTGGAGAAAGCAATTGCGGGAAATAGTGAAGGTTATGTCTGACCCTTCGACTGAAGGGGGGCTGCCTGTTTTTTGTTATTCAGGCAGAGCACCTGAGGCTCTCGTTGGATCCCGGATTGCTACAGGGTACCCGAATAGTAGCAGCGGTGAGGAATACTTTATTCTCATCTGTATTCAGCAAGAAGATTGCAAGCTTTTACCTCACTGTGGAATTCCCCACATTCATCCGTGGCTTTGACTCCCCCAGTTAGAGAACTTGACTGCTACAGCTGTGTTCCAACACCTGCCTTTCCAGATGCAGTTCCAGGATGCTGGTTTTGACCAATCAAATCCTAAATGCTTTGGGTACTGGTTACCTGATAGATCACCATGCCCATCACATCATTCCATGATAACTGAGGTCAGCAGAGTCACTAATGCTCAGACCCCTAGACAGAGTGAAAAGTAAGAGGGTGCCTTCATGGGATGCCCTTGGTTTTGAAACATGCTTCCCCCATTTTCTCGATTGCATTTGTTAGACTTTGAAGAGTGCCTTGAAGTCAGTCTCCCCTCCCAGGCTTTTTCTGAGCAGACAGGTGTTGCGTGCATGTGTGGCAAAATGTGGGAAAGCAGAGGAAGGTGCAGAATTTTAGTTGGGGGACTGGGTTTGGGGGAGTTTTTATTATGGACACGTGCCTACTGGGCAGTAGAAGACTGTTCTCAATAAATTATATTCATGCTTCTAGAGCAACGAAAATACATTCCAAATCATTCTGAAGCAATATCATCATAACCATATCCCCATAAGATGAAATATATGTACCAAGAAAATTGTCAGATATTTTCTTCTATCACATATTTAAATGATGAAAGGATTTTTCCGATAAAATTTTAAGTATAATGCATTAAGCTACATGTGGGGGATGAATGTTAATTAGAACGTCTCTCCTTGTACAAAGTAGCAAGGATGCTTTTAGTGATCTACAGTAGGTAAAAAAACAAGACATTTAAACTATTTATACAGACACACACATTTCCAGGTCCCGCTCCTGGAAACAGAAGCCCAATACATAGACACAGTCCCAGTGATGGTCTCCTTGGAGAACGGAGGCCATAGTTAGTCAATATTAATTTGTACGCTTCGTTTTCCTAAGGAATGAATTTATGATTAAAATGCCTGCCTGTTTTGTAACAAACCTTCACATTAATGTCAGCTCTTGTTATTAGCTTTTTGCCTTCTCAGTAAACAAAGTATGTTGCTAACAAGTCCTCTTTCCTAAAGGTATATTACATACACTGCCCAAACCACTATTCTTTGTTGTTGTTTTTTCAACCCATTACAAATAAAAACTCAGACAGACAAACACAGCTCTGGCATGTTGCACCACCGAAGAAGTGACTGGTTTTCAGAAGTATCAGCTCGCTGGGTTTAGATTGTTTGGTAAGTATCGTCTTAGTAGCCGAATATAGCAAAGCACGCTGATTTACTCCTCTCCCAGACACTAGACAAAGTCA
The DNA here is from genome assembly GCF_003597395.2 of Chelonoidis abingdonii. Taxonomy (NCBI): domain Eukaryota; kingdom Metazoa; phylum Chordata; order Testudines; family Testudinidae; genus Chelonoidis; species Chelonoidis abingdonii. The sequence goes on along the minus strand of NC_133776.1, from coordinate 99,850,834 downwards.
GTAGGTAAGACAGCCTTTCAGGAATCTGAACTTTCCGTAAGCTCATTATGGGAATCTTGTGAAACTGCTGCTCAATGAGAGATACTGCTGTCAACTGCAATTGCAATGACATAGAATGCACCATAATGAGCCAATTATCATAATAAACAACACAGGAAGTTTTATGAAACAACACTGTTATTTATTCTCTTTCAAAAGCATATCATCAGCTTGACACTCCAATTTTGGATCCCAATTTTACTTTTCTGTCTGTCGCTTTCCTGCTTTATGTTGGAGATGAGAGAAGGGGAATTGTTTATTCAATACTTCATTATGTTTGAACGTCATTGATGCTGTTTCTTTATGTAACATGCTCTCTGAAAAAATCACCAGGGCTTAAAACTCATAGGGCCTGAAGAAATCAGTCTTCACCGCTAAAACTCCCCTAAACCCACGGAAGGCTTTTTAAATGAAGCAGATTTAATTATTTTACGCTGGAAAATGCCATCGGAGCATATTAAGTGACAAGTAATTGTGTTTTGTGTCATAGGCATCAGCCGAAACAACAAGGAACCTAGGACATTTCAGCCAGTTAACACGCTGAAGAAAATGATAATCTAGTTAAAGAAACAGGACTAAATCCTATTTGCTTATAGGCTGCTCTAACTTGCATCCAGTGACAAGGGTCCCTTGGGGCCATCCACCAGCTCGGCACAGCTACAGTGCACTGTGTTCCGTCCATGCCTTCTCCCATCCAATGCACCCTCTCGGCATTGGAAAGGGTGGTATAGGAGCTGGCTAAACTGGCTGAATGTCTGCTGGAGATTCTCCCCTCGTGCCAAGGAAATCTACATGTAAAGAGATATGGGAAATTCCCACTTCCTTGGCACCATCATAATTGGCACAAAGGGGCTGAGAGTCTTAAAAAATACATTGAAAGTTTCTTGAATTTACAATGCTTTCTTTTTAACTCATTTTTATTGCACAATTAATTACATAAAAATCTAACCAAATAATAAGATTTCTTCCAGCCCTCTGATGTTGCAACCCAATAATTACACTTGCAGTTTTCAGAGAAAATAAGAAAAGAAAGAATCAGGCAAAAAAAAAATAATCAAGTGTACAGCCTTAACTGGGTTCAGACTATTGGTTGACATGCAACTGCACTAAATCATATGCGTCGTAATGCGGATGATTCGACTCACACCAGTACTGTGGCTATCCATATTAAGCAACGTCACTCCCTCACACATCTGTCGTGAGGATGCTACAGCCAAAATGATTGAGAAGATCAGGGCAAACCTGAGCCTGACACTATACACAGACCTTTTCGACCACCCAAGAGTGGGCTTGTCACCAAGGCACCAATCATTTGCCCTGGCCAGATTTCCCTGCATTGTCCACGTGGCATGAAAAACAGTCTGCAGCTGATATGAGAAACCAGTCTTTTATACCTGCCCCAGCCATTCGTGTACCTGGCTTTCATTTGTCACGCTGCTCCTGGGCCCTTCTGAACTGATTTTGAATGGGCCAGGGTCAATGTGCAGCCCATCTTCACTCCTAGGGCCAACAAGAAGATCCCACAGCTGTGTGGCCAAAGACAGACAATGTCATATGTCACTGATGGCTGTGCTCTGACCAGACCTGCTGGTGGTCTGAAGACTCTGCACTTCGCTGGTGGGGCTGCCGCATATTGGCTTGGTAAACTCTGCATCCCGTGAAAAGATCGAGGAACTGATTCCAAACCCAGATAATTCCATGTTTAAACAAGCCACATGTTTTGACCTGTCATGGTTTTTAAATCACTTCTGGTTACACACCAGGCCAATTTATACACACACCACACACTCACAGACCCTAAGAATTATCCTGTTACTATTATATCCTAGTTAGAATTATTCTAACACAGGCTGTGCTGTTAAAAGGATTCAGTGCAGTTGAAACAGATCTTTGAAGGGCCAATGTCCAAAATAAACAAATATTGTTTCCAAAGACAATAGTGATGAAAATGTGTGTCAGCTTTATAGGCAGCATTCACCCTAACTTAGCGCAAGGGCTTAGCACAGAACCTCACATGGTTTCTCTGCACTGGAATCAGTTCCTCCCTGTTTATAGGACCCTTTCAGCCTTCAGATTTTAATTCTGAATTCTCCTGGACATCCTTGGGAGTTCCTTGAGCACCATGCTGTCCACAGATATCTAATTTGCTTTCGATCATTTGTCATGCGAGGGACAAAAGTAAGAAAGGAATGATCATTGATTTTTGTCCATTTCCATTTGGCAGGCATTGATTCACTCCCTACATTGGGAGTTCATCGCAAGCAAACATCATTCTCTACCTAGAATTCATTTAAAAAAGAAGAACAGGAGCACTTGTGAGACTAACACATTTATCTGAGCATAAGCTTTCGTGGGCTAGAGCCCATTTCGGACAGTTGGGCCATCTTGATTATCACTTCAAAAGTTTTCCTCCCCTGCTGATAATTGCTTCTCTTAATTAATTATCCTCTTACAGTGGGTATGGCTACTTCCACCTTTTCATGTTCTCTGTATGTATAAATATCTTATTGTAGGTTCCATTCTACACAGCCAATGAAGTGGGCTGTAGCCCAAGAAAGCTTATGCTCAAATAAATGTGTTAGTCTCTAAGGTGCCACAAGGACTCCCGTTCTTTTTGCGGATACACACTAACATGGCTGCTACTCTGAAACCTTTAAAAAAAGAAAGGACTCAGAAACGTGTTATCAAAGACTGAAATTGGGATCAGACTGACACATGCCTCTTTGCATTCCACACGTCAGTGGAGCTGCAGCACTGCACATAAAAGCAGGATTTAGCCCAACAGTCCTTTCACGTGTCTGATCCATTGCCACGAAAGCAATGGAAAGGCTACTGTGGACTTCAGTGGGCACAGATTCAGGTCCTCCACACCCCACTACATTAGCACATTAAAGATATTTGTGGTTCTCCTAAGCACTGGGCTCAGAATAAGCCCTGAATGGCAGAGGAAGGTGCTTCAAAGCTTTGAGTGAAATGAAGGGCAGTATTTTGAGTAAAGAATTTGAGCGTGAACCGGGCGTATGATCAGAGAGATTAAGTTTCTCTTTGCTTTTGGAAGGGTGGACCTCAGCAGCACCTTCTGCATGACAAAAAGACCCTGTGAGCAGTCTGCTGCTCAACTCGAGTAGGGCCAATGGCTCCGTGGTGAGTGGAGGTCCAATCGCTGGGCCCCAAAGAGATGTTTTCATTTTTGCTGAGTTCTAAGTGCCTGTATCTTGGTGTCCAAGTGTTTGCCTGTTGAGATGTTTGCTAAGTGAAAGACAAAGAGCTTGCTAAGGACAAAAAGAACTTATTGCCATCCAAGAAAGGGTCAAGTTTGACCACTAGTAAGATTTCTGAGAGGTTGATAGGCTTTCCCCCAACCTCCGGTGGCATTGTATGTTCACAGGGCTAAGTCAGGAGAGAAGGGAATCAAAGGATAGGGGAAAGGGGCGGGTGGAAGCGAGAGAGAAAATGCACACATGGAGTCCTACTAAAAGTAAAGCTTTACCAATCAGACTTGAAAAATAAACTCTTAGGGTGACATCCAGACCCCATTGAAGTCAATGAGAGTTTTGCCATTGACTTCAGCAGTGCTAGGATTTCACCTTTAAATGTCATGGGGTCACAGGGCCTCCTTTTCTGATAATGGCAAAATACAGGAGATCAAAGAGAATGAAACGCCAAGTGAGTGACAACCTCTGTTATCCTCCCTCTCTTCACTGCCCCATACAATTCAACCCCTGTCAGTAAACGCTCAGCTATTTTTTGAAAATTTCTATCTCCAGCAATTCAAGATGTATATGAGTGTAACAAGAGCAAATTTTGGCCCAGGGATTCTGAACACATTTATGATCCATCAGACAGATAGTGCCCAGCTGTAGTATTTGGTTCCAGATTCCAAGTTCAGCTCTTTCCCTCACCATCTCTGTCTTTTGGGATTTTGGTCCAGACTGATTTCTGAAGGGTCTACACTGTGCATGACGTCAACCTTTGCATTATTACTTTAAGCTAAGATTGGGGACAATGAAAAGCTTTCTTGCATCTCGTCACATTGCGAACCTGATCCGGCTTCAATGGTTAAACTGTCCCTGATTTCAGCGGGAGTAGGCTCGAAAACTGACACTATAAATTACTGCAGTTAGATAACAGTCATTGTAAAGCACTGGAACGAGGTATTGATCTAACCCTTACGCATCAAACTCACTCCTGCCTTTCTTGGTGGCTCTCACCTACAATGGAGACACACGGATTTCAAAACCATTTTGATCTTCTTTGATTTCCCTAGAGGTCACGTGATGCAATGATATCACAAGAAAGTATCTCCATTTCAAATTCTGGCAGCAAATGCAGTGAAATACAGGAATGATGCTGGGTTGGTGCAGTGTGGGCATGTGTATCACAGAACCCAGTAAATGATTCAAAGACCAATAGTATGAACAGATTTTTTCCTACAATGCTTGAAAACTACAGTCTCTGTAGTGCCTGTTATAAGACTGCCCCTTTTTGTCAGTCTGCTGGCACAAAGGGGCTGGTGAGCCAGCAGGACAGGCCTGTGGAAATTTCTCTTTTGTAAGAGGCACAGAGAGGTGACACCTCACAACCTCTGACATAAGAACCATGGCCAGATGCAGTAGGGTACAACTTGAGCACCATTGTACTCTGGCTATTCCTAATGGCAAGAACAGACTCTGGGAGCCACAGAAATCTAATCTGGAGCAGCCTATTTCATTTTATGCCAGATCCAAGCTGGTCCTCAGCCCTACTCAAAATCCAGGATCCAAAACGCCAGTGCAGACCCATCTTTGCTCCTAACTCCAGCACTGCACTCATGTGGGTCAGCTGAGGCTCAGAATCAGGTCCTGCTGAGGCAGCTCTTTCATTAGAACTATCACAGAGTGGGTCACGACTTCATGCACTTAGTAGCAGATATGCAAGATCAGAATTGTTCACGGATATCAAACACAAAGAAAAACAGGCATTTGCTCTTGCATGTCACAGCTACTTTGCGCTGTGCCCTTTATGTTGTGCTTGTACAATGACACACAATAGTCTGTACTTATAAAACACTTCTTAAGTGACAGTGTGACGTGAATGACGATGCATGTTGACATGGCTTGTTAGGAGAGAAAGCATGGTGTTCAAAATAAATGTTCACTCGAAGTGGATACCTGACCTCTCAAAACATGCCATTTCAGACTCTCTTCTGGTGGCTCCAATTTATCTCTCCATTTCCACACCATTCTTAGAATATCAGCATCCTCTGCTGATGCAGTGACCAACAGCAAAACTCTAATTAGGGCGATGCCCAGTATTCCCATTATTAGTCCATATGGACTGTTGAATGCCAGTCTATCCACATTTCCACTCCCAAACCCTTCCCCCCCGACTTTTTGTTGTTGTTGTTGCTTGGCCACAAAAACACACTGCTGGCTGAAACTTGGCAAGCACAACCTTGGGTGATGCTGACAATTCTTGGAGCCTGGAGTTAATGATTTTTCTAATAGTAACTCACAAAAAGCTTTGAGTTTCCTAAGCAGAAATACTGTATGCCCATTAACCCAAAATCTGCTTTCTGGAACACCAGCCAAGGTTTCTCTCTTTCTCACAGGAGTCCTTACTGCTCATGTACAGCCCACATGATAGGCTGACAGCAGCTTCAAAGCAGCCATTATGGTCTATGTTGATATCAACATGTGAGCTGTGGACTTGCAGGGCCTTGCTTCCTTAAGCAGAACACCCCACTGAGAGCTAAGCATTACCGGCACCCTTAATATCAAGCCGTCTTCCAAGAACCAATCACCTTCTTCCCGTTTGGGCGTGGCTGTCTCATTCGAACTAACATATACACACCAATATCAAAGTAGAGTAGAATGAGAAGTCTTCAGTTCAGATTTCCTTGCTGGTCTCAGTTTGTGTTCCTGACTTAAAGCACAGAGATAGCGCCCCCCGCCCCCCTCCCCGTCCCAGTTTAGAGAGACAGAGGTTTAGCCAAACGGTTCCAGTTTTGGCCCATCTCTGTTTCAAGCAGACATAGGAACAACAAAATGGTTTAGGTTTTTACAAAACCTCAGTTGGAGTTTTGGCCCAGGTCCCACTATACATGACTACCCACAATTTGTGGGTGTTTGATAAAAGGGTTTGGGTTTGCCCATCTTTAATTACTCACTTAGAGGATTATATACCTATCAAATAACATATAATATGTAAAACCTATGTTAATACACTAAATGCCTGTGGTATCATAATGGTAGGTATGCAAAGTAATAATTACTTTAGAGAGCGTTTTGCTTGTTATTAAAAAGCAAGTCAGATTTTATCCGGCCTTTAGGGTCTCTGAGATTAAAGAGAAATGAGGCAATTTACAAATAAATAAGCGAATTTGCTTTCTGCTTTGTAAATTCATTCATCAGACTATGTTAAAGAAGCAACAAAAGAAATCAGGAAGGCTGGAGAGGAAAGGATGTATTTGCTTATTTCTCAAACAACAGGCACCAATCAGCTTCTTCTTCCACACATCTCGTCTCCTCGTGAGCAACAAACCCCCTTACAAAAACTTGAACAGTAAAAACATCTTTTCACAAACCAAGAGATGGGCCATAGAACCACAGTGTTTGCATCCAAACTTTCCCAAAGTCTGATTGTTCTTAGTGGCCATATTTGGGGGCTGGGGTGGACCCATGGCAGGGATGGGATGAGAGCAATGTTTGAATCCAGGTCTGAGTTTTCCCAGGGTTCTGGGTTTATTCAGATCTGGAGTTTTGGTTAGGGGTCATTTCTGCCCAAAACTCAAAATATCTCACTTCTGTAAATAGGCACCATATCACAAACAGATCATGATGGCTGGTGCACAAGGAGAAAAAATCAAAGACACCAAGGGTCAAACTCTCCTCTTGGTTATTCTTCTGCAATCCGATTGCAGTCACAGGAGTTGCAGATGAGTAAGAGAGGACAGAATTTGGCCCCAAGCCTGGATAGTACAAGCAGAAGCCAAAATGTACAGTCCTTGCTCACTCAAAGCTTCCTTTTCAGACAGTGGGAGTCTCATTTGGTTAAGGACTGAGTAAAGATGGTAGGATTCGGCCCTACTGTATCATATTATCACCAGAAAACTTGGTCTAATGATTACCGTACTTAACTTTACCAACAATGCTTTGCTGAGCAACAAAAAAAGAGTATAGATTGGATAATTACCATCTGAAAAAGCAAAGACACTAACTACCACAACACTGCAAACAATTATCCATATTAAATCCAAATTGTTTCAGAAGAGAAACAACAAATGTTTAGAAGACTTTTGCACAACCTAACAAAGAAAACAACCTAACGAAGAAAAGCCTAGTATTAAATGAGGAAAAAATTACTCATCTGACCTTATTGTCATTCTCATGATTATAAAATTACAGGCTGTAAGTATGGATGGGTTTGACTTTTGGGTCATTACCAGCTGAGTGGCTGAAGGTTCACCAGATGATTCACTGCAAGCATAGACATGCTATAGAGTCAGTTGGAAACCCCAATAGAATCTTTTTTTGAATGTAGAGCTATATGCCTGCTCCTCTCAACCTTGCTACCATTATTTGCAAGCCTCAACATGCCCATGTCAACATTTTTCGTTGCATTCGTGTAGCAAGTTAGGTCAAATCCCCTTTTTGGTGGCTAATTTTTAGGGCTGAATAAGGGCCACCAGAGCATTTAGAGTGTACATGTAGGATAGCACCTCCAGTGGATTCCCTGTTCACTAGGCATAAGGCTTTCTGCTGCCTTTGGATGGAGATCAGGCACATTTGGCAGAAGCACTTGCTTTTAGAGGTGTAACCATTGCTTCCTCTGTGCTGCTCTGCTGGCATCCTCCAGCCTCCAGACGAGCAGGACCACGTGGTCAATCCATGGGCTGAGGAGTGAGGAATCCTCCCACCAGGATGCAGAGGAGTTTAGTTTTAGGTAGCCCATGGGAAGCCTCCAGATTCTTTAGCAGGTAGAGAAAGGTTGAGGTGTGAGGTGGGTTGACCAGAGCACTGAAAGCCAGTGCTCATCCTCTCCACTGGCTAATTCTTCATGGATTCATTGTGTGAAAGGCCAGAAAGGACCATTAGATCACCTGCTCTGACCTCCTGTATATCACAGGCCATTACATTTTGCCCAGTTGCCCCCGTGCTGAGCCTAATAACTTGTGTTTGGCTAAAGCACATCTTCCAGAAAGGCATCCAGTCTTGATCTGAAGACATCAAGAGATAGAGAATCCACAATTTCTCCCCTTGATAGTTTGTTCCAGTGGTTAATCACTGTTAAAAAAAAACAAAACCTCATGCCTAATTTCTAATATGAATTTGTCTGGCTTCAGCTTCCAGGCATTGGTTCTTGTTATGCCTTTTCCACCAGATTAAAGAGCCCTCTAGTACCCAGTATTTTCTCCCCACGAAGGAATTTATACACTATAATCAAGTCACCTCTTAATCTTCTATTTTGATACACTAAACAGACTAAGCTCTAACTCTCTCCCTGAAAGACCTTTTTTTCAGCCCCCAGATAATTTTTATGGCTCTTTTCTGCACTCTTTCTGATTTTTCAACATACTTTATGGAATGTGAACACCAGAACTGGACACTGTATTCCTGTATAGGTCTCAGCAATGCTGTACACAGAGGTAAAATCACCTCTGTGCTCTTACTCACTACCCCTGTTAACACATCCAAGGCTCACATTAGCCTGTTTTGTCACAGTATTGCACTGGGTGTTCCTGATGAGTTGCTTGTCCACTGACCTTTAAATCCTGTTCAGACTCTCTGCACATCAGGACACAATCTCTCATTTTGCAGGCTTGGCCTGGATTCTTCATTTGGCTGTATTAAAATGCATTTGGTTTGAATGGGCCCAGATTACCAAAAGTAATCCAGATTGCTCTGTGTGACTGTCCTGTCCTGTGCCAATCTGTGTCGGCCACAAATTTGTATCAGCAGTAATTTTCTATTTACCTCCAGACCACTGACAAAAGTGTTGAAGGGTGTCAGATCTCGTACCGAATGCTGTGGAAGCTAGGGTGACCAGATGTCCTGATTTTATAGGGACAGTCCTGATATTTGGGGATTTTTTTATATGCGCTTCTATTACCACCCACCCCCGTCCCATTATTCACACTTCCTATCTGGTCACCCTAGTGGAAGCGCACTAAGATTCAGGCCCGGATCCTGCAACTGACTCTGTTCAGTGGACCCGTGCGCTTGTGTAGACTTCAGGGGGAGTCTGCCCATGTGCAGAAAGTTGCAAGATCAGGGCTTTAGTGTTGGGTGTAGTTCAAAGCATTAGTGGCAGTCTTTACAGTCTTGCCTGGTCCAGAAGTGTACTTAGAGGAGACAGCTTTCTTTCCCTACATCCTACCGTAACAGCAGAGGTCTCCTGGGGTATGTCTGCTCTTGGGACCCAAACCTCTGCTTTCCCCTCTTTGAAATGGACTCCCCCTGAGCCAGAGTTTGCCAAGCTTCATATCACATTGCAAGGTTCTTCTGTTCAGCACTTCATCAAGCATTAGTTTGTGTTTGCTTCCTATTCTTTTATTTCTGTCTTCATCCAGGCTCAAGGGATGATGTAGGATCATAGGACAGGTTCATCTATGAGTTAGCACTGAGCTCTGCAGCTCTTCAAAATTATTGCTCAGTGTTCTGGGACTTTTCTTACAGGCACTCTAAAATAATTAAATGAGACACACTCTGCTAGTAACTCTCAGCAAAGAAATATCAATATTAGCTTGCTTCTCAGTTCGAAGTAATTAACTAATGTGCTAGAAATTAACAATTTGTACAGAATACTTTCAGGTGTTCTGAGTTATAGCTGCAAGAATCTTCATCTCAAGAACAAGTTTCTGGAAGTATGTAGTCAACATGGCTGCAAATAGAGCAAGATCCCAGTCCCTCCGTTTAGTATATATTGAAATTATTTAATACAGAGAAGGCTTAAGTATAATTTAAAGCCAAGATTTTCAAAACTGGATACATAAAATGAGTTTCCTAAGTCCATATTTAAGTGCACAAACCCATTTAAATAGTTGGCCTGAGTTTCAGAAGTGCAGAGACCCCAATAAAGCTGCTGCATGCTCAGCATATTTGATAATCTGGTATCTGATTTTGGTTACCTACACAAGGATTTAGCAGCCCAATTTTAAGCACCCAGTTTTGAAAATCTTAGCCTGTTTCTGTACAAATGAGAACAGATTCAGCATCCTACTCTGAGTAATCTTCCTACAGTAAAATGGAATCAGCTGAATGGATCTGATTGTATTCAGAGGAACAACCAGAATCATAGAATGGTTTGGGTCAGAAGGGACTTGAAGAGGGTCTAGTTCCTGCAGCATTAATTTAATTATTCCTAAATTGAATTATTCCTAAACCATCCTTGGTAGATATGTACTAAGTGCACTCTTAAATAGCTATCTACAAGCTCCATTGGTGCCTTCTCCCGTTGCCTGACTATTCTTTTATAGGCCAAAATCTGTTCAGATTTACATCCAACTAAAATCTGTACATTTAACCTAATTTTCCCCACCAAATTCTATTCTAGGCCTTCTAAAACATGGAAGGTGGGTAGAATTTAACACCATCACCCACAAGGGAAATGGCAACACATAGTATGTATCCAGTCTTTGCTTGTCCATCACAACCAAAAGTCATTGCCTTCTAGAGAAAGGTGCTAGGGAATAGTAAACTGTGCTAAGTGGTAGAGTTTATCAGAGCATTCTTGCTACTCGGATTGCATTGCACAAACAGCATGTTGCTAATTTAACCCATAATCTTGAATACCAGAGCTTTGCCTGCAACTGAGCAACGAGAAGTCCTCCAAAAGCACAATTGTCAAAAACTACAAATCTCTCAAAGAAAGAATTTCCCATGAAATACATAATATCTTGCACAGTGCTGTTTGCACTGAACTACTTCATAGGAAAGCATGAGCATTGCTAGCTACTGTATAATTCAAAATGAATCCTGTGCATTAAATTCTAGAGACTGCATAATTATTTAAGCAAATAAATGTGCATCTATAAATGCTGACCTACGGGCACTGAAAACTGAATACTGATGTACAAATCATCGACAACTCTGTCTTAGTTCCATCACCAAAAAGTGATGATAATACACCCTTTGCCTCAACATCTCTCTTGCTTGTCTGTTTAGACTGTAAACTATCTAGAGCAGAGACTACTCTTTTGACTATGCTGTCTGATACTACGTTTGCATAGTATCTTGCACAACGCGACCCCAATCTCAATTCCAATCATGAGACAGCACACAAATAATGAATAACAGTAACAAAAAGGACGGCATATCTTGGAGAAACGAGGATACTCAAATTCATGAAATGACGTATGCCAAGTATACATCAGCTAACACAAACCTATATTTTAGAAAGTGACTTAAATGTAAACAAACACATGCATATACATGGGCGCTGTCCAGCCAAATAAATGACTGAGATTCTTGCTGCAGTACCTCCTTCTCCTGGCCCTCTCTCAAACAACTACATCTCTCGACAATAATAATCAATTAACAGGAATGATTGCCATTTTTAATGACTGGGAATTCACTATTCAAAATGGTGCCATCCCAGAATTTAAGATGAACACAAATGAGAAAGCCCTGTTGCTATTGCAACAATCTATTAGAAGCTACTAAATCCAATGCTTTCCTCACTAAAAGCGGAGACCTCTACTGCTTAAGCTAAAGGAGCAACTCCATCAGCTGATAGCAACAGCAGTCTCTTATCCTTTTGTGGACCACCACTCTCTGACCCAGTGTTTGATCCTATTGCATAAACTCTCCTTTTTAAAAAAGGACAATTGATTCTTTACAGTGCCCCAAAAGACAAAACTCAAACAACAGAAACTTTTCATGAACATCAGATAAACTGAATCTGAACTTCATTCTAAGGGGGAGGGGTGTGTGTGCATGTGAGGAAATGAAACTCTTTAAAACTTGTTTGCATAACCCATTTCATACAACTACATTTGATGAAAGCTGATATTAATGTCTTCAGTTGTTAATAGGCAAGAAAATATACAATGCACATTCATGTACACACATTCATCTGTAATAATATGACCCATTTTAGTGTATTTTCATAGGGTACGTCTAGACTACCCGCCATATCGGCGGGTAGCGATTGATTTCTCATGGTTCAATATATTGCGTCTCATCTAGACATGATATATCGAACCCCAAAAGCGCTCCCATCAACTCCAGAACTCCACTAGCGCAAACGGCGGTAGCGGAGTCGACAGGAGGAGCCATGGACGTCGATCTTGCGCTGTGAGGACAAGAGGTAAATCGATCTAAGATATTTCGACTTCAGCTACGCTATTCACATAGCTGAAGTTGCGTATCTTAGATTGATCCCCGCCCCCCCCCCGTGTTGACCAGCCCATAGGAACAGGCTGCTTCAGGTAGTTAAACCATAGGGCTGGTCTACACTATGGGGGAAAATTGATCTTAGATACGCAACTTCAGCTAAGTGAATAATGTAGCTGAAGTCGAAGTATCTAAGATCGAATTACTCACCGTCCTCACGGCACGGGATCGATGTCCGCGGCTCCCCCTATTGATTCCACAACTCCATTCGGGTTGGAGGAGTTCCGGAATCGATATAAGCACGTTCAGGGATCGATATATCGCGTCTAGATGAGACACGATATATCGATCCCCAAGCAATCGATTGCTACCCGCCAATACGGCGGGTAGTCAAGACGTAGCCATAGACTCAGCATCCCCCAAATGGACTAGCAATGTGGTTCACACATTAATGTACTAGAATAAGATATGATTTTCATCATGATATTTGGTTGTCATGACAAAGCTTTAGAGCCCCACGAATGTTGCATTTGAACTAGCAAATGTTGCTTTTGTTATGTGACTTCAGAAACGTCTGCCTCTTATTTTTGTAAGCAGTTTGCCTAACTCTGCTACCCTAACATTTTAATATGGGACGAATCTGCAATTGCTTTCAGTATTGTTTTGCCTTCTGCCATCAACAGTACATTACATGCAAGTAAATGAGTGTTTTCTTTGCAGTGTTGTTGTAGCTGTAATGATCTCAGGATATCAGAGAGACAAGGTGGGTGAGGTAATATCTTTTATAGGACCAACTTCCATTGGTGAGAGAGACGAGTTTTCGAGCTCTCACAGAACACTTCTTCAGGTCTGGGAAGGGTACTCAGAGTGTCACAAACTTTCCTTTTTCCTACAACTGCGGCAGTATTAAATGCCCAATTCACCTTGAATGGGCTCTTACAATATGGTAACTCCTTATGCTAAATGATCTGTTCCATCTTGTATTTAGCTGTGACGCTCTGAGTACCTTTCTCAGACCTGGACAAAAGCTCTGTGTAGCTTGAAAGCTTGTCTTTTTCACTAACAGAAGTTGATGCAATAAAATATATTATCTTACTCCCCTTGTCTATCTAATGAGTGTTTCACACACACATCCACTGTATAGGTCGTCTGTGATGGCTGGACCTTTTGCTGTAATCCTGAAGATGACAATCATGTCCCTTTGAAGTAACAGTCCCATTTATTTCAGTAGGAGCAGGATTGGCCCAAATTTTAAATCTAAGCCCGGATCCAACAATCAGATCTGTGTGGAGAGAGATCTGCACGTGTGTGAATCCAACTGAAGGATCGAGGACTTATATAATTTATTTCTAGCTTAGGTTTCAGCTGCGGCTTCAGCTTTATTGCTAAATTGTGCTTGGTTTATAATTACCCCACACAATTCACCAACACACCCAGTTGTGTGTTTTGTCCACCTGTTCCATCCTGTCTGTCCTTTAGATGGTGAGCTCTCTCTAGCAGGGTCTTTTTTGTTACAAGTTTACACACATTTAGCACAAAAAAGGGGCTGCAAGCCTGGACTAAGGTTCTTAGGGGCTATTCTAATATAAGTACGGATTAAGTCTCATTTATATTGCTATGGCCAGGTAAAGAGGCATTAAATGAATGTAAATGGAATTTACATCCACCGTGGGTCCCCACGACAGTTGAGAGGGACTTTCATGTAAATAAGAATCAGGCCTGCATTGTTTTAGTTTTGCAAATGATTTAACAAAATACATTCAGTTTTTTGCCTTTTAGTGGCATAGGGTCGTGGCCTACTGAACTTTTGGTAGCCCAACAGGATTGGGCCTTTTAAAATTTGTTTTTTGTAGTGTCCTCGCTTTTAGATTTTTGGTTTTAAAAATGTAGAATCGTGTGAGGCTGTTCCAGAGATCGTTTGATCCATGGTCTCGGACATGACTGCACAGGGGGAGTTTCTGAATTTACAAGTAGCTTGATTGTGATAGTATTTTTATGTTACATAACATTTTTTCAGGCAATCTAAAGAGGGTCTAAGCATGGAAGAGGGTCTGATATTGGAGGAAAAATTCACAGCGTTAGATGACTGATGTTTCGATGCAGTCTGATACAGGCTTCCAGGTTTGAGCTAGTAACACAGATTACAGTTATGCACTTTCTGCTGTCATTTTTTATTCTTGTGTATTAAACTGATTTTAGTAAAATGACTCAGCCCGTGATCATTTCAATGTAGTTTTTAAAGGAACTACAGATTCTATTAGCAGCCATCGAGAGTTAGGATAAAGTGAATTTGTTGCAGCTGTAATTTGCAAAAACATAACACAGGGAGCTTGATTTTTAAAAAAAAAACAAAAAACTAGTCTTGATCACTCAATACTCCAACTGAAGTTCATAGGGGAGGAAAATCAGACCATGGATATCTAATGACTTGCACTAGTGCCAACTGGTGTTCTTTAAGTGACTTGGCCATCGTACAGGAACCTTTCCCAGTGGAAGTCTCCATGTGTGCACAAAAGATCAAGCACCTACTTCTCCTCTGTCGCTCACATATCACTCTTCAAACGTCTGTTTTAACAGAGACGAGTGATGTATTAATGCATGGTGGCTGGGAGAATCTGATCAGATGTGTTTGCAAGAGTGCAGCCCCACCCCGTTCTTCATCAGGGGAGTGGATTTATTTCAGTCACTTTGGTTTTGGACTAGCAGTTCCCTCCCTTTCAGAATATTACCTCATTTTCTTCTATTCATTGAGCTTCATAGGTCTCCCAAATGCTTGGTAAATTTTCTAATTTATTAAGATACGTGGAGACATATTGAAAATTAATGGTTGTTGATGCTTTCTGTCCAAATCTTCTTCCTCACATAAATAATTTTTGCTATAGCAAATAGCCAATGGGACTACTTCCTTAGGTAAGGATTACTTCATGAGTGAGCTTTGCAGGATCCAGTCCTAAAACTCAAAAATTATGGGGTGGGATATACACAACAAAGGGTTATGTTCAATTACTATCCTCAGATATGTTTGGCACACTGCTAGAGTTATACATTTGAAGGGAAAAATCTCTTCTCTTGGAAATGTGTCTGTTTCACTTACTGGAATTTTCACATACTGGAATTTCTTTGTCTCTGTCCTTTTTCAGATCATACACTTATTTACTTTGAGCTTTGTATGCCTTTTGTTGGTGTTAATATGGCTCGGATGGCAGCAGATGCCCCCCAAGGACAGAAGGGTATGAATCCAAGTCTTCATTAGGTTTAGGCATACTGGTTTGAATTAATAAGAACTGATGTGAACCTTTGCCCCAACCTTGAACTAAAATCTTTAAAACCTTTCTGGCAAGTCAATAGAATGAACATTTAAGAAAAAGTGTTTTTAATTTTGATTTGCCTCTGTACTTACTGGCTCCATCTGGGACAAGAAATCTAAGTGCTGAAATATGGTAGGCTTTTCCAACCTCACTTGAGACTAAGTACTGGAAGGCTTAAAGGAAGCCTGTTTTGTTTTGTTTTTTTGTTTTTTTTCCCCCTCAAGATTTCTAGCCCAATTTGAAAGACTCATTAGATAGCTCAGATATGGTTTGGATAAACTTAACTGCTTTAGGGAGCTGATTCGAATCAAACTCACAAAATCTTTGAAGTTCAGCCATCACTACTTTGTATAGTATCTGGGCTCACACTGACTGGTGACGCTACACAGCAATTCTAGTGGTTTTGCACAGTCAGAAGTGCCAACCCTCTTTGCTTTGGGAGTGAAGTCAGAGGGCCTGAATTGGCTCCCACTTTGGTATTAATCAGGAATATCTCATAGACTCATAGGTCAGAAGGGACCAATATGATCATCTAGTCTGGCCACAGAACCCTACCCATCTACTTCTGTAACACCCCCTAACCTATGTCCGAGTTATTGAAGTCTTCAAATTGTGGTTTGAAGACCTCAAGCTGCAGAGAACCAGAGAGAGATATTTCATAGGCATTCCTCGGATCATCTAGTAGCCCATCTCTGAACCTGTTCCAGTTTGAATTCATCCTTCTTAAACATGGGAGACGAGACTGCACACAGGATTCCAGGTATCAGAGGGTAGGCCGTGTTGTCTGGATCTGTAAAAGCAGCAGAGAATCCTGTGGCACCTATATAGACTAACAGACGTTTTTGGAGTGTGAGCTTTCATGGGTGAATACCCACTTCGTCAGACGCAGGTAGTGGAAATTCCAGGGCAGGTATATGTAGCTAGCAAGCAAGCTAGAGATAACGAGGTTATTCAGTCAGGGAGGATGGGGCCCTGTTCTAGCAGTAAGAGGTGTGAAAACCAAGGGAGGAGAAACTGGTTCCATAATTGGCAAGCCATCACAGTCTTTGTTTAGTCAGGCTCCTCCCTTGGTTTTCACACCTCTACTGCTAGAACAGGGCCCCATCCTCCCTGATTGAACTAACCTCGTTATCTCTAGCTTGCTTGCTAGCATATATCTACCTACCCTGGAAATTCACTACCTGCGTCTGACGAAGTGGGTATTCACCCACAAAAGCTCACGCTCAAAACTCTGTTAGTCTATAAGGTGCCACAGGATTCTTGGCTGCTTTTAGTATTCCAGGTGAGGTCTCACCAGTGCCTTATACAACGGTACTAACACCTCTCTTATCTTTGCTGGAAATACCTCGCCTGATACCTCCTAAAACCGCATTTGCTTTTTTAAACGGCCATATCGCATTGGCGGCTCATAGTCATCCTTCGATCAAGTCGCTTCTCCTTGTCTGTTGTTTCAACTGATTGTCCCAATGTATATCTAAATCCTTATTATTCATCCCTAAGTGCATGACCTTGTACTTTTCACTATTAATTTCATCCTATTACTATTACTCCAGTTTACACGGTCATCCAGATCTTCCTGTATTGTATCCCGGCCCTTCTGTGTTAGCATACCCCCAGCTTTGTGTCATCCCAAAACTTTATTAACCATTCCCGCTTTTTGTGCCAAGGTCAGTAACAAAAAGGTTAAATAAGATTGGTCCCAAAACTGATCCTTGCGGAACTCACTAGTAACCTCCTTCCAGCCTGACAGTTCACCCTTCATACGACCCGTTGTAGTCTCCCCTTCACCGTTCCTTATCCACCTTACAATTTCATATTCATCCCATCTTTTCCAATTTACTAACATTCCTCCACCATGTGACCGTGTCAAATGCCTTACTGAAATCGAGGTAAATTAGATCTACTGCATTTCCCTTTGTCTAGATAATCTGTCACCTCTCGAAGGAGATCGGTTGGTTTGGCACGATCTACATTTAGTAAAACCATGTTGTTAATTTGTCCCAATTACCATTGACCTCAATGTCCTTAACTACTTTCTCTTCAAAATTTTTCCAAGACTTACATACTACAGAATGTCAAACTAACAGGCCCTATAGTTACTCAGATCACTTTTTTTTCCCTTCTTGAAGATAGGAACTATGTTAGCAATTCTCCAGTCATACGGTACAACCCTGAGTTTACCATTCATTAAAAATTCTTGCTAATGGCTTGCAATTCATGCACCAGTTCCTTTAATATTCTTGGTGGAGACTGTCTGGGCCTCCGATTTTGTCCCTCCAGCTGTTCAAGTTTGGCTTCCACCTCAGATGTGTAATATCCACCTCCATATCTCATTCCTGTTTATATCCATTCTCATTCCTAAGCTCCTCATTAGCCTTATTAAAGACTGAGGCAAAGTACTTATTTAGATATGGCCATGCTCAGGTTATCCTTAACCTCCATTACATCCTCAGTGTGTAGCGGTCCCACTTCTTCTTTCTTTGTTTTCTTCTTATTTATGTGGCTGTAGAACCTTTTACTATTGGTTTTAATTCCCTTTGCAAGGTCCAGTTCTACATGGCTTTTAGCCTTCCTCACTTTATCCCTACATGTTCTGACCTCACTAAGGTAGCTTCCCTTGCTAATCCTGCCTTTCTTCCACTCCCTGTAAGCTTTCTGCTTTTTCTTCATCACCTCTCTGAGATACTTGCTCATCTAGCTCAGTCTACAACTCCTGCCTGTGGTTTTTTTCCCCTTTCTTGGAGTTACACCAGAATCAGTGAGAGGAGAACCAGCCTTCTAAAGCACAGCCTGTTTATTGCTATTCACCTGCAACTCTATTTCTCCCTGGTTTTTAGATCAACAGACCTGTACTCCACCAATTATTGAGCCTGGTTGGCTTAGTTACCCACTAGATTGAGACTAGGCAGAAGAACTGAACTTTCACTGCCACTTTAGATAAAATTGCAGCAATGAGAAGGCAGGGGACTTTAGAGGAAAGCAGCACTATAGCACTGTAGCCTCCACAGAGCATACAAAATTAAGTCTCATATGTTTGTTTACTTATGTAAGCCATCTGCTCTGCTAGAAAAAAAGCTGTTATGCTACTATTATAGCCACAGGTAGAGTAAACTCACTGACCTGTTCTAAATTTTGGATTCTTGCATTAATCCTAAATTGATTAGTGAAAGAAAGTGCAAAAGAAAAAAAGTGTTTGTCTTAGTAAAAATTTTACTGGAAAAACTGATCTTTTCCCTTCGTCTGATCCTTTCTTCTTCTAGTGATTTTCTTCTCTACTCTGCTCCAAATGTCTCTCTCTCGCTCTTATTTAGTTACTGACTCAAAGTTGCAAGAAGTTGTTTTAAATGTACCACCCAACAATCTCTTTCTGGTGGATTCTTTTCCAAATTTTGCTCCAGTAACACGGTATTGAGCCAGTCTTACTTTCTATAACTCATGAACGTTCCCTCGATTTCTGTGAACAAATGTCACTTTAAAAGGATGGTATTCACACATTCTGTGACTGAAGCAGCTGTAAGGTGCTTAACTTCTGCAGGACCCACTCTGTAGCCAAGAGTTTATTACACAGCCATTTTCTCATCATGCCCGGTAACACTGGCTTCTAGTCAAAGAGCCTGATCCTCCAAGGCTCTCAGGATGTGCATCTCCCAGTGGCTGCAGTATGAGATAGGGTGCTCAGCCACACCTCACTAGATTTGAGAGCTGGCTCAGGAAAGCAGCGAAGCGCCAGGAGTTTCAGTTTACAGAGATTCCTCATGATTCTTCCAGTGAAGGGCAGGACCTCCACTCTACTATCCCTCCCCCTCCTCTCCATGGAAATAGTAGGGCATCAGTCTCCCCCCATCTACAGACTCCTTGAATCTACCAAAGGCAAGTAGCTGGTGAGCAGAAGCCTCCCACCTCTCTCACCTCCTGGCACCCATTCACAGCACCTCTCAGTAAGGAAGCATGCTGCTGGGGACTGCTCCACTCCAGGGAGCATCCCACCTCATGGAGGTGGGGACCACACAATATATGGCAGGTTCTGGACCAGATGGCCCATTCCTCCTGAGCAGTGCAGCAACAAGGGGGAGGGAGGTACAAAGGGGAAGGGGACAAAGGCAACTGTAAAGCACTTCTGTGCCTTCCACATTCTTGGTCCAGCCCCTGGAATAAGTTAGAGCAGCCTCAGGACTCTGAGCATCTTGAGCTGCTGGAAACCATTTGTCTGTCCAGGCTGGTTTTGTGCCAGCTTAGGAGCCTCCTTATGTTGGGCTAATTCCCCAGCGGCCATTTCTACTTCCATTATGGCTTCTTTTCACCATTGGACTGACACGAAGGGGCTGGGTCTCTGCACCTGGCAGCAAAGTGGCACAGCTCTCTCCCTGCGGTTAGAATCCAGTCAAATGCAAGTCCTGCACCAGACAATTAACTCCAAAGAGACTCAGTTGTGGTTAGCACTAGGAAGCTGACAGGTGAGCAGTGCTGCCAGACCATTTGAATCTATAACAGCAGTAACAGCTGTAAGGAAGTCGCATATTTCTCTAGCTAAGAATTAGGTATTATGAAAAGGAAATTTCACTGCTGCAATCTCGAAGCAGCTATCTTTTAGGAGGCGTTACTGTGTCACAGCCTATTCTGTACTTGAGGATTATTGGTGGAACACGATTTATTTTGACATTCAAATTTAACGAGATGAAGGTTTTGATTGTTTCTCATATCTCTAGGTTCATATTATTTCCCTGAGGTGGAAAAATGCTCTTTGCAAGAAATTCGTTATGTGCAAATGTCTCTTTTCTCCAGTATATTAAAGTCAATTAAAAAAATCATTCTAAGAATGTAATCACATTTCATTTCTGTTGGCCATAATCAATATGAATGCATTAGCAGCAAAGAATCCTGTGGCACCTTATAGACTAACAGATGTTTTGGAGCATGAGCTTTCGTGGGAGAATACCCACTTAGTCAGATGCATGTAGTGGAAATTTCCAGGGGCAGATATATATATGCAAGCAAGCTAGAGATAACGAGGTTAGTTCAATCAGGGAGGATGAGGCCCTGTTCTAGCAGTTGAGGTATGAAAACCAAGGGAGGAGAAATTGGTTTTGTAGTTGGCAAGCCAACTGTTAGTCTATAAGGTGCCACCGGATTCTTTGCTGCTTTTACAGATCCAGATTAACACGGTTACCCCTCTAATACTCGACATGAATGCATTAGCTCATATTTATTTGCAGTGCAGTTACCGTACCTATGTGTATGATGATCTATGTAAAATATGTAGGATACGGTAAATAGATGCTATGTACAGGTAAATTATACATAAAATGGTGCACTATGAATTATTTCAAAGTGTTTCTATTAAATGCATTAAAAGAAACTCATGTTAATTCTCCTTTAAGGATGTGCTGTTATATCAAATAGTCAGGAAATGCTGAAGTCGAACACCTTACAGCAGGAATGTTACCTCAATTGTACATCCTGGTACACCTAACAAAACAAACATGAAGAATACTATATTAACCCATCACCTACCCACACCCTACAACCATCCTGCAAGGTGCTAAGCCTTCCATTCTCATGAGACACAGTGACGGTTGAGGGCACCAAATATCTTATAGGAGGTGATAAGGGACCCATGACGTGTACAGCCTGGGTTGCTTCAAGCCTTTTTATGGGAAAGGCTCACACTTAATGAGCTGCCCACACCTGGCTATGGTCCCTCCTAGCTCTGCATGGCTGGAATTTTTTAAAAGGCAGGATCGTGCACACTGGAGCAGCTTGAGCCTCCAGCAGGAATTCTAGCGGAGCCCTGCATCAAACCCATGGCTCGCACTGAAAACATGGGCCCCTACGAGCAAGAACCACTTACTTGGGTTACATATGGAAATGAATGTGTTCACACAGCCATTACGAGAAAAAGACACGGTTGTCCACAAAACTGCAACATACTTTATAGAATGTGAAATAAAGACTCTAGCAAACAATTCACAAGCTCCAAGCTCATAACATACTGCAACTTATCTTAAAATGATGGAGAGGTAGACTGCGGGTTTCTCTATATTGTCAACAACGCAGTACTCTCCCACAAATCACGGGAACATGAAAAACCCCAGAATTGGATTTTGGCTGACGATTCTGCTACTGGAATGAGAAGGAAATCTGCATTTTACTGTCCTCCCTGAAATGGCTTTTAAAACACTGGTGTCATGGCTCAGTGAAAATCCTTGACTGCTGGATCATCATTTTGAATTTGAAGTGCTTTGGTGGTGGGGAGGGAATAATGTTTTCAGTGTTCCTGCACTACGGGCGCACTCGTTGAGTTGAGCAAACATATGCCTCTCCTTTTATGAGCCTCGTTTAGCTGCTGCTTTGTGCTGCTGGGAGCCATCTCAGCTCAGCCCCAGTCACTCTCAGAGGGCAGAGGAACACCCCACGACTCAACTTCTGACAAATGTATACCCGAAAGTATTTTTTACCCTTTCATTCAAGAAGACAAAAGCATGCAAGGAATCCACAGGGCAAAGAGGCTCGAAGAACTGAAGTTTGGCATATGCTGTGGTCAGCCACAGTAAAATAAAATAAAAATCAAAAACTGCTACTGCACAAAAAAAGCTGGGCTTGATTCACCAGGCAGTTAGACCAGGATTACACTGGTGTAAGGCCACTGAAATCAAATTATACCAGCAGAAAATTGGTGTAACACCAGGGAATCAAGCCCACTGCTTTTATCTTCCACTGCCACATGAGCATCAGCTCGGAGGGAGGCCATTACAGCTTTAAATACCTTTTGATAAGTTCTCTCAAAATAAAATCTTAAGGATATGATCATCCTTGGAGATGCACTCACACCACTGCCATTGACTTCAATGGGAAACCAGAGCGAGAACAGGGATTTGAAACCCAGCATTTTTCTGTCATACGGCAATAAAATTTCTCTCCAGTGTGAATTAATAGATGTGGTAGAATAAGGACAGGATGAAGAGTGATATCAGAAATGCACCATGTAAAATACTGTGATGGTTTCCTTTTGTATTTATCATTTCAGTCTCACCTACAGCATGTGCGCACACTTATATATTTTAACCAACTATCATTCTTTTTAGCTGAGTCAATCTCTTATCCCTGAGGAGCTTTATAATTACATTGGAGGCGTCTTTTTTGCTGTAACTTACAGACGTGACAAACGATCTTGAAAAGTCTGACACTCAACCATGGATATCTGCTACCTACAGACTTATCATACATGGTAGATTCCCTCATGATGCAAATCTACCTCCGTCATGATTTCAAATCAGTGGTTCAGAAGGCAACAATTCTCTTGTCTCAATTAAAGATCATAGTCCTAACACCTCATCAGACTGAAAGCTAGACCCAGTAATTGCTACACAACAGACCAGAGATGCAGCTAAACAAATCATCAAACTGGAACAAGAAATAAACTTCTCATTAACTGGTTAATGATAGAAAAGTATTTTCTTGAAATGCAAAATATTCCGAAAAAATCAAGTCAGCTTGATTGCCACAGAATTCATCAGTACAGAACAGACCACACAGAACTGAAATACAACAGGAAGAGAATTTCAGCCAACAGCTGAAAAGAAACCAAAGTTTGAGTCAGTTTTGATAGTGGTTAGCAAGGTATTGGCCTCGGAGACTCAGGACTCCTGGTTTCTAGACCCAAATGTCAGAGTGCCCCTGTGTGACCTTGGGAAAAGCACGTTACCTTCCTGAGTCTTACTTTATCCCTTTATAAACATTTATGATGTTTACCTACCTCTCAGTGGGGTAAAAATTAATTGGCCTGATCCAACACCCATAGAAGTAAATGGCAGTCTTTCCACTGACTTCCATTTAATGGGCTTTGCATTAGGCCCAACGTTTGTAAAGTGCTTTGTACATGGCAGCTGAAAGGTACTCTACAGTGCCAAACCTGGCAAATCAATTATTGCTAACAATTCTTCACAGAGGGCAGTGCCAGGTCTGATGAACTGGCAGAGCAAGTTAACAGGCCGTTTGTTTAGTCTATGGACCACTGCTTTCCAAACCAGTCTGCAAACCTTGGCAATGCAGTTTAAAGCATAGTTCTGCAAGTTGTGAGTGCCTGTCTGAGGTTGTTTCAGTCCCAGTAGAGCTAGAAAGAGATGATCATCATCTAGGCCACTATCTTCTCTTTCAATATTAAATGACACCATCAATGCTAATGTCATTTCCCTCTAAACACAGTGTATCTATATAGTTACAGGTAACTATAATGAGAAGTAATTAGGGAACAGAAAACAAATTTTTATTTCCACCCCAATGTGTTTGCTTTGGGGCAGGCCCTCAGCTGGTATAAATCAGCGCAGCTCTTTTGAACTCAGCTGAGCTGTGTCCTGAGAACCTAGCCCAAAGGAGAGAGTCATTTTCACAGCTTCCCATGCAGTCAGTTGGTCTGTCCCTTGCTGAAAGGAACACTGCAAACATCACAGGAGCAGAAAACCACTGAAAATAACATGTAGGAACTGCAATTCTGGGCAGCCTTTTTCTAGGTCAAGCAAGGAGACCCCTGACTTCCTCCCGTCTGCTCTAGGACTATATGGATGGGAACATGATTAAACCCTTCTCTTTTCTTTCAAGAAAAGAAAGTTCCAAACATTTAAAATAAAAATCAGAAATGAAAGCAGATACATTAAGAATGAGTGCAGAAATTCTCAGTGGAAAAATACAGCAGTGTTAAATGGCTTAGACATCTATGACTTTGTATTTTAAAATGTGCGTTCATGGCATAATATTACTACCAGCAAGAAGGGGGGCCCAGCTGGGATTCAAATATAAGAAAATATTGCTTCCAATAATCTAACAGATGGGGTCTTTGGTATAAGAACTAATGAGAGAATACAATAATGACATAGGCTAATTTTACAATGGTATGAGCCATTAGGACCACTGATATGTTTCAGACCTATCTCTAGTCATGATGTCCACCCTTAACGGATTTGATCAGACTCTCACCATACATGAGAGGAGGGGTAAAGTGACATTTCACAGCAAACATAAAGGAAATGTTTGGTTTACTCACACACACAAAGCAATAGTTTAAAGTGATCTCCACAGCTGTATTTTCTTACAAAGTGGAGGCTGAGGTTGGGGTGATCACTTTTTTCTTATAAAAGACAAGAGATTTTATTCCAGACACTGCTTTGCATTCATTGCAGAAAAGTGTAATGCTCTAAATAGAAGACATCACCTGTGTATTACATTTCAAATCACATGAATGTTCCCATCGATATGGATTAGAATCAGGGTCACAACTTTAAATCAGAAAAAAAATGGAAGTGGTTACTTACTGATGTGTATAGGTATCCTTCACTGTTCATTGCCAAATACAATTTTGTTTGAACCCCTTGAATAGCCACCACTCGTAAGCCCACGGGTATGAGGTTAAACAAAGCTAGGAGAGAAAAGGATATAAATAGCAAAGTTAATCTTTTCAAATAATTATATGAGATAGATGAGTAATGTATAATCATTACAACTATTCACAGTGGCTCTGGTCCTGCAAACACTTAATTCTAATACTTAGCTCTTATCTAGTGCTTGCCATCAGCAGCTCTCAAAGCATGTTACAAAGGAAATCAGTATTGTTATCCCCATTTTGCAGATGGAGAAACTGAGGCACTGAGCAGTGACATGACCTGCTCAAGGTCACCCAGAAGGTCCAGAGACAGAGCCAATGACTAGAACCAAAGATCTCCTGAGCGGTAATACTGTGCTCTAACCACTAGACCACACAGCTTCCCATTATAGTAGTCATTCCATTCGCTTCAGTAACTGAACTGCATATTGCCCTCAGTAGCTCTCCTCACAACGGTAATGCTGCACTTGGTAATAAGTGTCTTCAGAATTGGGCCCAAACACTGTACTTTCAAAATTAAACTGCTTTTAATTCTTTGCTAACATTTCTCCTCAGAATAATCAATAATATTTTCAAAATTTACAGCCAGAGAGGCCTATATTTTAATAATGCTGAAGTTGGTATGTAGACTGGCAAATTAAAGAAATAAGCAGAGCTCAGCCTTGGCTCAATTTTTTGCTACTGTTTGGCAGAGGAATTTTACCACTGTTTGAACCAAGTATTTTGTATCAGCAATTCCTGCTGTAGGATTAAAAAGAAACGGGGTAAAGACGGGTTATGAAAAACCACAGGAGCTGATACCGTAATCCATAGAGTCTCCTTTAGACTGCAGCATTAATGCAGGGTTAGAACTACATAATGCCATATTGAATTTTATTTACAATGTTTTTTTACATGGCTGTAAAACTCCAATCTGCTTCAATCTGCTGGAAGGAATCTGAATTTTGGTATTTATGGTCATTGTCTGAGGGTAATTTAAAACCAAAGCACCAATTTGAAATAAATTATTGGTTTATTTACAAAGGTAGAAGAAAAAAAAACAACACACACACACACACATACACACACAAGTTTTAAATTCTCTTTCAGCCTGACAATGCCCAAATGGGCATGTTTAGTTAAAAGAAAATTTGCAGCCTACCAGTGTTTAATACAGACCCTCAATTCTGGGAATGTATCAATAAGACTTGGGGAAAACAGCAAATTTTAAAATTTCCTTCTTAAAGGAGGGAGTGTCTAGGGTTTAAAAAAGGGAGTGGAGATCACAGGCCAAATTCTTTACTGGTGTAAATGGGCAGAGCACCATTGATTTTACAGGAATGTCTCTTATTTATACCAGTGAGAATCTGGCCCCAAGACTTTTGGGTTCTCTTCCTCCCTTTGTCACACACTCTCTGTTCGACCTTGAAACATTAAGAGTTCCACGCCCTGCTTTCCTGATCTGTACATTATGCATAAATACTAGTGCGAGTGGAACTTTTTAGGATGAAAAGATTTTTCACAGGAAAATGGGATTTCTGTCCAAAACACAATTTTTAATTACCAAATTATTTTTAACAAAAATATTTGGACTTTCAGAATTTCCCCCCGACTTTTTAACGAACTGAAGACTTTTAGTTTTCAGTAAACAAAGTTTTTAGTTTTAGGCTTCTACAAAGTAGCAAAATTTTTCACTGACATTTTAAAAATTTGCTTGCAGGGAAAAAAGATAGAAATCATTTCCTGGACAGTTCTAAGTCACTTTAAAAGAGAGTTGTGAGGATTCCTGACTTGCAGCCAGATTTTCAGAAGACCTCACCACATTAGAGACACCCAATTCTTACTCAACTAGAGGCAGCATAGTTTAGGCCAGTGATACTCAGACTTCGGTGGTCCTGGAGCCAAATTAGCAATCAACATTACCCACAAGAACCAGAATGGTGTGAATTCGTTGCTCCATTTACCAGAGTACTATATATTCATACTGAAAGAGTATGACAGGAAGTACTTAATTTATATATATAATTCTCACTGCAAAATGACTGACCAAGGATTTGTATTTTATCAACTACAATTGGTTGATAATACAGAAAAAGCATCCTGATTGGTTAATAGCTTAGATTGGTTAATAAATAAATCACACAGTGTTTTAATATCACGTGCTGCAAAGAGCTGCAGGAGACCCATTAAAGAGCCACTCGTGGCTTTGGAGTGTCAGTCTGAGTATCGCTGGTTTAGGCTTTCACGTCCGTAAAGCACTTTGAGAACGTCTTATGAGGGTGCTTTGTAAGTGCAAACTGCAGCATTATTAGAAGTTTTGCTGGCACAGCATGTCCGCACAAGCGTACAGTGGCCAGCTGGTGCTGCTGGGATCAGGAAATTTAGATGGTCATGGCTGAAACTCAAAGAAAAGAGCTGAACAGCCAGTGGTTCTCCTTCCCCAGTATCTCCCCTCACCTCTGCTCTGCCAATAAAAATGGAACAAACCACATTTTAAAACTCGTTCTTCCATTGACGCTCTTCTTTCTAGTGCCATCAGCCTGCAGTCTGAGTCGGGATTTTCACCGGGAAGCTGTGTATATGGGCTCCATGGTAAATGCTGGAAGGAATCTGTCAATGGATCTGCTAAGGACATTTCTTCTGGTGCAGGACAAACCTGCCTAGGATGAGCTAGTTCACAGATTTAAAAAGCGAGGGATGGCTTTCAGAGTAAGTCATCCTGCTGCGCGTGGCAAAGGGAGAGTGGGCTGAGTGCCATGCTGTGTGTATTTTGCCAGAGGAAGCCTACACTCTGCTGCTTCACTGAGTAACTAAGCATACATGCCTCCCAGAAACTGGCAGCACACACACAGGCTCTCACGAGGCAAGAGGAGCAACTTGGCTGCCAGCCACACCTCCTTGGGGTCTGCTGTGTGAGCTAGTACGTCAGCACATGCTACAGAGTTATCCTGATTCCCATGTTATACAAAATTTACTCCTGAAATTGGCCTTCCCTTCAGATGAAACCCTTGCAGACGGTACATCTCGTTTACATAGCACTGTGAGTAACCAGCATGAATGCCTGGAAAGACACGCAAGAGTCTCTTGTATATTTAACACCAATGGATAGAATCATGGAAACTCTCCGTTATTTAAATGTACACTAATGATGCCACAGATACTGTGCCTGAGACATTATTCGCACATGGTAACAAACTACAGTACTGCCGTAGCCAGACAAGCATTATGGAAAAAGCCTCAAAATACCAACCCAGAATTAATTCTTTTCCATTACGCTCTATTATTGTCACTTTGTCTTAGGACAAGATAATGCCAAATGTCACTTCTAGATTTTCCATGTGAGTTTACACGGCGTGAGGATAGGACATAATACCTGGTATAATGAAAAAACTAGGTAATGCCTAAGGGAGACAGGATATTTGCTGTGGCCGCTGTTCAATATAAACTGACACTAAACAATAGCTGTAACACTAAGAAGGCACTAGGCTGCAGACGTATGCCTTACTGTGTACGTTATTGATGATTATAGGCCAGCCCAGGCTGAAACACACAGACACATCCACTTTCCGAAGAAGATGTTTCCTTTGTATCTATCTGACAAGCTGTCAAATCTCTCCCCATGCCTAGATTAGGGAACAAATTCTGCCTTGATTTACATCCAAACCACCCTCAATTTCATGAGGCAAAATTAAAGCCGGGAAAACTCCTGTCCCTAGAAATTCTATCTCAAACTGTAAAGACTCTCACTAGCTACAGGCAAGGCCCTGTGTACTCTGCAATCCATCATTTGCCATAGGATTGTGCTCTGACATCTCAGATTTCTTTTAAAATTATATACGCTTCTAGCCCTTATGGCTGTGGATATGACTGTGGAAATGTGAACCAAGTGAAAATTGATGGAATATCATCTTCTGAGCCTACAGAGGGCCTGAAAGATTAGCCCTGAGAGTTGCAAACTGCCCCATTCATCTCACTCGGGACTCTGTGTACACTAAGGTTCTGTGGGTGTAGAACTCACCCTTCTTTGCATCTGAGCACCTGGCATTTCTCCCTACTCTGACCTATCTGCAGCTGCCTGTTGCTGCCCAGATTTCCACACAAGGAGTCAAACTGGACCTCAGTGCATACTGCCTCTAGGAATCTATGAAATCAGGCAGCAGAGGGTTGCGTAGCTGGAGCTGGAATCCAGCTGGCAGCCAGGGAGTGGGCAAGTCGGAAATGTAGAGTGGCCATCGAGGCTGCAGCAGTCAAGGCCCAGGGGGCTTGCGAGATAAGTTGCTGTAGCCGGATCCATGCTCTCCACTTTCCCAGGAGAAATGGGGGAAGGAGATTTTGAGTTGGGCTGCCTGGATGACTTTACGAGAGGCAAGACCCAAAAATGGAGCAGAGCCATCTGGAAAGTATAGGACAAAAACCATCCTCTAAATTCATCATGAACTAATTTTACATGAATGAATATTTTCAACTCTGAGCAACAGCTGTGTTTGTATCTGGGTGCTGGCGGGGGGAGGGGGGCACTGGGAATGAAGAGTATTCATGGAGATAGAATAAATGATCATTGCTACTGACCTGAGGGGTGCTTGCTGCAGAATTTTGTTCCATTGTGCCACAGTGCATGGACTCCTGGCTACAGACTTGTAACAGCTGTCGGCAAAAAATGAAGGGCTGTCCCAAGGTGGAATGATTTGAAAGTGGAAGAATTTTTTTTTTAATTATTACAAGTGAGATTTTAAATGTCTCACTGCCAGGCATAGCCAAATACTCCTTCATACGAGGAAGAGTAATCAAAAGAGCCTTAAAATTAATGGGAAATGAAGGAGACTTCCTGCAAATGAGTAAGACTGAGCAGATCCGCAAGCAGGAACTGCAACAACAGGGAAAGAAAGAGGTTGAGGATCAGAATTTTACTGTGGTCAGAGCAACAGGTTAGAGCCCAGCCACTGCTGTGTGGACTTTTAACTCTGGCACATCCCTGCTGGGCAAGCCCCAATCACAGCCAAAGAAGGTTTGTCCTTGTCAAAGAAAGGAAACAGTAATTCTTTAGTGCCGGATTCTCCAAAGCCTTACTCACGTGAATGACGTGCAGGATCAGGCCAATAGTGTATAAGGGTTTAATCCTGCCTTGCTGATGCTAACAGGAACTTTGTCATTAGAGCAGGTTCAGGACCAAGGTAAATAGGCAGTGTGGCCTAGAGGGCAGAGCACTGGACCAGGAGAGCAGAGTTCTATTCCTGGCTCTGCCACTGGGCTTCTGGCTGACCTCATACAAGTCACGTCACCACTCTGTGACTCAGTTTCCCTGTCTGTAAAACGGGGAGACTGTAAAGTACTTTGCGATCTACTGAGGAAAGGAGTTAGCTGGTATTATTATTACATGCCATAGGTTTTCTACGGTTCTCTACGTTCACTTCCAGTAGGTGAAAGTAAAATGCTTTCCCACGATAAATATCTCCCACGTTGGGAAAGTGCAGGCCAGTTGGATCCATGTTAGGATACATCCATCACATCCTCCTTTGCGTAGAACAACCATTATTTATGAGGGCTGATTTTCAGCTCCAAGACGTTTCCATGATTTACATGTAGCTCGGTAATCTCTCTCAATGTGATCAATTTAAATGCATAATGCACACAAAAATACATTGGAAATGGACACATCTGTGTGACTCTAACAAGTCCCATCCTGGCTCTTTCGCTTAGAATGTCAGAACTCCATTAAAACAAGTCAAAATAAAGTATTTGGGTGGAGAAATAATCTGCGATTCAGGGAACTCGGTATAGGATACTAAAAGTTTATAACACAACTGAAATTATTACACTTCCCTTCTTAACTCATTTCTTTAAAACCAGACCATGTGCAGGGTTCTGCCAACATTCTGAACAAATCTATATTATTTCTTTTAACCCGTAATGCCAAAACACCAACAATTGTTTTAAAGAACAGCAGCATTTTATGATGCATGATGACCAGCTTTTGTTCTGTTCTACATCGGTTCTTATATCGTGTTGATCATCATTCTGTCGGAGTGCCTTGCAGTAGTGCATGAGGTAACATGATTCTACAGCTACCATGATGTGTTTGTTGAAGGTTTAAACTAGATTTCGAGGACTCCCAATCTCTCTTGAGAGAGCTGGGATAATTGGCTGCATCCTAAAGGGGTGTCACCAACTCTACTGCATGGGACTCAGATTTGAAAGCAGCTCACAACCTTACACCTAAGTTGGCCTTGGCCTGCAGCGTGCATTGCTCTCAGCACCTGTAACAACTGCACATGACAGATCCACAGCAACCTCATTGGTTCTGTCATGTCAGTGAAAAATAACACTGCAAAGCAATGAATGTTAAAGAGAGAAAAGAGTAGAAACTTACAGGGATCTGGGTGAAACGTGACATGATTAATCAAATGTCATAAAAACTACTGGATTTATGTTCTTATCTAACCTCCCTCCTTTGACATTTGAGTGCTTAATGAAAATGAAATAAATTGAAAAGATATTAGCTTTGTGGAAAAGGAAGACTGGATTTTGGTTACCATGTACGGTCTCAACACAATTATACACATTAGCTATCGCTGAAATACCCTCTTCGTTCATTCCAACTTTTTTCAAGACAAAAAATTCATTTAAACTAAACAATTGTGTGAAATTTTGGGGGGTACTTATATCAACATTACCGTTTTTAGTCCTCATTTGCTCTTTTCCATTCATCTCCTGGCTTAAAAAACGTCCTCAAAACTGTTTCACAGAAAAGCCCAACGAAAATTGTTTCATTACTTAAATAATAATTAGGCTCAGAATTATCAGCACTGGGGATGGGGAGACAAGGAATGTGAACTTTAAAATGATGATGAATTCTCATTATGTGAAATAACTCAGCTCTGTTCAAGTGAGACCCCTGCTTAAGACTAGAGATAACGTTAGTCTATTTCCGGCATGCTGCGTAGGCGAGCAAATTTTCTCTGTTGAAAAAAAATCTAATAAAATCCAAAGGACAGCGATGAACTTCTTTAGATTACCATGGAGATAACATTTGGATTGTTTTTTGGATGTATCGCCTTTACTTCCTCAAGTATATTTGTTTTACGTGTTTTTGCAGTGCTTTTCCTTCCGACTCAATGGCAAGTATGTGCACAGTGTTAATGTTTCACTCAGTCAGCCATCCCAGAACATTAATTTTCAAACCGATTGAGATGGAAAGAACAATACCCCATAATTCACAAACACACAAGGTTATCTGATGCATTCGGGTGCCACTTACTATAACTACTGTCCTCCTCTTTTGTCCCATCAATTGTTCCATCTGCTTGCAATTGCAAGTGGTAGCCTTGCCTGCTGTAGAGTTTTGTTACTATTCCTTTAAGCTGTGGCTCTGTAAGAAAACAACAACAAGGTTAATTTATGAAATCTGGATGTGCCATTGCATGTTATCAGGGTTCAAAACAAATCTTCATTTTTAATTTTAGAGATAGTATATGAAAAACACTAGGATAAGCAGCTTTATATCTGTTCCCATTTAGGCAAAGATCAAATCAGTGACTATAAAAATCAATTGCCAAATGATGAAATGCCACTTTCTATTGTAATATAGGTAACACGTTTAAATCTGCTTCCAGTGAATACAAATTCCAACAGCGTGTCATTTGGCTTAGGGAGCCGTGCCCTATCTCATTCAAGATTAGAAATGTGCTGGCAAAGAGTGTATTCTGGCTTTTAACAAGGTGTGAATTCTCAAAAGGAGGGAAAGAGAGAGCTACTCAGATAAGGTAAGATAATAGTAATAAGACTGAAAACTGCATATCAAATCAAGAGCCTAAATATACAGCAGCTAAGGTTTACCATAAGAACTGCTGCAATTCCACTAAACAATACACCGTTCTTTGCTGATCCAAAGAACATGCAGAATCAGAAGGGATAAAGTAGTTAATGAACAGAGGTAAATAGAGGAAGAAACTCACAGCAACATGTTGAATTGTAATAGGAATATTACCATAAAAGATGCTGTTTCACAGATTCAGAGAGAAAAAAGAAAAAGAAAAACACATTCTGGATATAAATCTGCTTCATAATCATCTTCATGTTCAGTGTTCGAAAATGAAATAGCCAGAACAACATTAGATCATCCTGGACTTTGAAGTAAATAGCAACAGGATTTGCTAGGGAGTCTGTACATTTAAAGAAAATATCTCGGCAACGTATCAAGAGTAATTGCAATAAAATAGGTCTACTTCCACTGAATCCCAATGACATCTGCATTGTAGTAATTGTCCCACAGTTATTCTCATCAGACAGTGAAGCCTTTTTAACAGTCTGCTCCAAAACCTTAGCTGATTCACAGAGAAACACAATATGAAAATATGAATTGCCATTTTCAAACCAAAAGTTCCCACATCTGGGCAAGACTTCCTGGTCTTAAAAGGAAAGAAATCAGGGTAGAAATGTTGTTACACATATTTTGGACAGGATTTGAAGCAAACCCTTATAATAGTTAGCATAAGTATATTACTTCCTATTAGCAACCTTTATTAAGTGTATTGAGGGATGCATAATTTATATACACCCTCTCATTTAATACAAAACTAAACCGAAGATCACTCTGTTTTCTTGCATTAGCAATGTTCAAAAAGCTCTTAGCAAATTTAGGCTCCATTTTTCAACTAGTCACCATACTATTTGGCAACATGAAAAATGCAGGCAAGTTCAGTGGCTAGAGGCAGCTAGATTTTGAAAAGGCAAATTACTAGCAACATTGCTGATGGGCTTCTGCTCCTCCTGTGTACAAAATGCACTGGATCAGAAAACTAATTCTTCATACCTGGTCTTTTACACCTCTGTTACATAAAGAATTGTGCATGTATGATTTATAAAAGATATTCCTAGAAAGGCGCAGAGGGATGAAAGGTTATAAAGGTCTAGAAGCTGCTGGATAATGTAAATAGCTTTTTCTCATATAATTAGCAAATAATAGCACAAGGCACAGAAATTCTAGAGATGTGAAGGAGGGAAAACAGATTACTGAACATGTAGACGGATGAACACATGACTGAAGGAGAGAGGTGTCTGTGTGTGTGTGCGTGTGTCTGTATGAGACACACACACACACACTAATACATCACTGATCCATGGGTACACATGAGTGTGCATGTGAGAAAGAAATCAATGGTGTGTGTCAGACAAACTGGTGATGAGAGGGCGTGAGAGTGAGAAACCAGCTCTGCACGTCTGTGCTCCCATGTCTATTGGCAATTGCAATACCTGAGAGTTAATTTCACCAGTCCCCCTCCCCAGGAATAATGCACATTACAGCTTGTGTTAAAACAGAAGAAAACCAAATGCACAACCCTTGCCAACCTGGTCGCCTTCTCCGTCTTTTCTTGGAGCTGAAGAGTTTGACCCTGGAGAACACACTCAGCTTGTTCTTCTCGCAGCTGCCCTTGCTCTTGCTGGGGCTGTTGACACACTTGCAAGCGTTGGATTTCTCCCGCTCCCTGGCTTGTCTCTTCTGGCGGATCAGGGAGCTGGCGATTGCTGCAGCCATGGCCGCCACCGCTCCGACACCGCCTGGGGGTCAGACGCAAGGGATCTGGGTGCTGGCTGCAAATGCAGCAGCCAGCATGCTGGTCTTCCAGTCCCCCAAACCTGGGGCACTGTATCCCACCGCTAATACCTTCGGCTGATGCCGCAGCACACGGGCCCACTGCAACTAGCTTCAGAGCAGAGGAGGCACAAGTGGGATGCTTCCACCAGACCAAACCAGGATGCAACAGTTTAGCTCAAGTGGTTTGGTCAGCAGAGAAGACCCCCCGCCGCCCGGCCCTTTGTTCCTGGGCTCTTATCCCTCACAATTTCTGGCAGGGCAAAGTTTGCAGGCAGGGCTCAGCGTTTCCAGGGAGATCAGCAGGTCACTGGTCAAATATCCCTCGGTGCTTCTCCAGACACACTGTTCTCAGACAGACCTGGCACATCCACTTGGCATCCACTCCTCCCCAATCAAATCCCAGCAAACACCTGTTAGCCTGTAGCAGAGCCTGTCTGTGGCAGGGCTTTCTGGATTCTTTTTCCTCCCTTCCTGGAGAAGGAATGTGAAGCAAGCAGTGATGAAGGCTGAGGCGGTGCTGCTGCCTGGAGCCTGGGCTGGCTGGTTCTGAATTCTTCGAGAAGCCCCCTCCCTAAGATTTTACAAGTGGAGCTTCAAATGCAGCCTCTCCTGGAGGGATGCTTTTATATTTTGCATTGCAACACTTGTAACCATTCAGCAATCAGCAACAGAGCTCCCCTGATGCCTGGTTGCCAGCAGCACCAGTGCTGATACTGCAGCAGCAGTAGCCTTCAGGCAGCAAACGCACTCCCTTCCTCTCTTGCACACACACACCAGGAGCTGTACGCTGGATACAGAAATCAGACGATGAAGCCCTCCCCTTACCACCCCCTGTTCCTCAGTGAAGGCAGCAGCCCGGGAGATCTGCCTCAGCGTCTCTTTGTGCGGAGATTTTCAGAGAGCAGGAGCCCATGGAGCAGTGAGGAGGGAGGCTGGATCATCTGAAGCATCTCAGGTCCAGGAAGGCTGCATAGAGAACACCTGCTCTTAAGACTAGAGCCGCCTCCTGGGGAGAGACAGACACCCAAACAGACGTGACTGGGATGAGTAATTCTCCAGCAGCTCGGCCAGGGTGACCAGACATTCCACATCAATCACCAGGACACCTGGCGTGGGGCACCGGGGCAAGGAAAGGGGGTGGGATTTGTCTCTCAGGGGCATATGAGGCAGGATTGGGGGGGGGGGCAGGGAGTCCAGTGGGACAGATTTTAAAAGCTGGGGGGTAGGGGAGGAAAGGGGCCAACGTCACTCCAGCCAAACCCTCCCCCCTTCTCAACCTTTCCCAATAGAAATTGGGATCCAGGAAAGCCCCATGTACCCCTGTGACTCCCTTGGTTGTCCTCCCCCCGCACCTTTCAGCTCCCTCTCCTTTTGCATTATTTTCCACCACACCTGCTTCGAGCTTTGCCTTATTCCTGGCCATTCTCGGAGACTGGGAAAACCCTGGAGGAGGAGGAGAGTTTTCCAGGTTTGTTCCTTCTCTCTCATTTCCCCCTCCTTCACCCCACACCCTGATCGTTGCTCCTAGGCCACCTCCACCTCTGCCCCCCAGTTCTTCCTTGATGGACAGAAAGGTCCCTGGTGGGCATGGGGGAGGCTGGGTTGTTGGTTTGAGGTTTAAGGGGGGTGCTGCTAGATTGAGAGGGCTGGAGGAGGCAAGAGTGAGGTTGCCAGGTTGGAGGAAAGGTGGGGGAGGGAAGAAGCAGGGCCTCATACGAGTGGGGAGAAAGTAAGGAGGTGTCGGGAAAGCAGGGCAAGCTGCGAGGGCAGGAGAAGGGTTGCTGGCTTGGAGGGGCAGGAAGGGTGTGCAGAAAGGAGGAGCTGCTAGTCCAGTGCCGGTGAAGGCTGTAGGAGTCTGTCTGTCACAATCAGGCAGCAGATGAGTCGCAGAACCTTGTGCCAGGAGCTCTGGTCCTATCATAGCTAATGCTCTGCATTGTGGCCACATCAGCCTAAGTTTATATCTGAGTCACAGCAGCAGGAAGGAAGGTCCTGTGGGCCAGTGAATGAGGCAGGCAACGCAAGATCTATGTGCAATTTTGCCACCAATGTTTGTGCGGCCTTGGTCAAGTCACTTCCTCCTGTAGACCAAGAGCCAATGGCTTGGAACTGAATTAAGTCAAATTCAAAGTGGAAATAAGGTACAGTTTGAGACACAGAGGCTGATTAATCACTGGGACAACTTACGTGGGGTCATGGTGGCTTCTCCACCACTGGCAGAGTCTCTAAACAGAGAGGTCTTTCCAAGAGGTATGCTGCAGCTCAGCCAGAAGTTATAGGCTTGATGCAGGAAATATTGGATGGGATTCTATGGCCTGTGCTCGGCAGGAGGCTGGACCGGAGGATCCCTTCTGGTCTCAAAATCTATGTATCTGTCACTGCACTAAAGAGACTGAGGAACAGGGGCCAGGGGAGCAGATATTTCTTTTGCTGCTGCATAATTTGGCTTAGAATTTGCAGGGCAGCACCACTTCCGGCTCAGGTCGGCCCAGCAACAGCCAAGTGTGACGGGGTGGACCTGGCCTTTGTGGCTCCCCACAGGAGCCATGGGCCTACTGCACCCCGCCCTAAGAGGTTGCATAGTGACAGGAAAGGAGCAGCGAAGGTGGCTTGTCCAGGCCCACCTAGAGAGGCCTCACAGAAGCAGACAGATAAAAGGAGCTGCAGGGCCTTAGCCCGCCAGTCACTGGCAGGGACCAGAAGGGCAAGAAACGAGGCTCCTCTCTGGCCTCAGGAGCTCGAGGGATCACCAGAGTTTGTTTCTGGCTGTGTTTTGCTTCGCTGGGTTTTCAGGGAGAGAAAGGATCTGAGAACATTAACCCTGAAATAAGGGTGAAGCAGAAAGGGGCCAGGCAGGAAGAGGCCCAGGGAAGAAGCAGCAATAAACTGAAATTGAACAGAATGTAGCTGGTGTTTATAGCTGGAGCCTGGAGTAGTGGGAGGCCCGAGCATCCTCTCCTGGCCACTGGTAAAGGGGTGTGAACCCCAGGAAGACCTTACTTGGGAGCCTGAACAAAGGGCTGAATTGAAAGGCCCCTGACCTGGGCCTGAAGACCCTAGTGAGGGGAAACAGAAAGATTATTTTTTGACTCTTTACTACCCTGAAAGGGTTCATTTGGACTTTGTGACTCAGTTGGAGGACCAAGCCACTGAAGACCTGCCACAGCCGGCTGGCAATCTGCAGGGGGTGCCAGGGGCGAAAAAAGGTCTGCGGTACCACACCCAGCCACTAGGAGATGCTCAAGAGGTGAGTGCCCCCTTTACACCAACCAGGGCCGGCTCCAGGCCACAGCGCGCCAAGCGAGTGCTTGGGGCTGCATGCCGCAGAGGGGCGCTCTGCTGGTTGCCGGGAGGGCAGCACGCGGCTCCGGTGGACCTCCCGCAGGCGCCTTTGCGGAGGGTCCGCTGGTCCCGCGGCTCCAGTGGAGCATCCACAGGCACACCTTCGGGAGGTCCACCAGAGCCGTGGGACCAGCGGACCCTCCGCAGAGATGCCTGCGGGAGGTCCACCGGAGCCACGGGACCGGCAAGCAGCAGAGCGCCCCCCGCGGCATGCCACTGTGCTTGGGGCGGCGAAATTGCTAGAGCCGGCCCTGACACCAACAGCCCCAGTGTCTAGGGCTGAACTAAAACCAGGAATTGACCCAGTTTTAATAAATCCAACTGGAAGCCCAGGACATACCTTGGAAATCAGAGACTCCCAGAAAACTTGGATTTATAGTCATCCTAAGCCAGAGCATCAAACCAAGAGCTTCCAAAGGCAAAACCAAACACATCAATGTCAAACTCGATGCCTTTGCTTGCTCGGGCGCACAACTCTCACTCCCTCCTCCATACATAACACATCCAGACTTCAAGCAGGAGCTCTGAGCTCAGGCAATTTGTTTCTCTTGGCAGGCAAGGGGCTGTCTCGCCCCTTGCCTTCCATCTTATTTCAGACTCACTAAGCTCATGCGATACCTGGCCCTTCTTCCTTTCTCAGTGTCCTTGCATGGAAGCTGGATTACCTGCTCTTCATGGCCCGATAGGGGAACTAGATGGTATTTGCTACAGCACCAACTTGGAATAAAAAGAATAATGCCACGCCATTTCTTAAATTCTAACAGCTACAATAAAAGGCAATTTACAGCAACTCTGCAACTGTCACATTTGTTTCCTTGACTAGAAATAGTTTGTGACACTGCAGAGAACAATTTCTGCCACAGCAAAACATAGCATTAGCAAGGGCTCGTTAAAAGAAATGCCAATCCCTTTGTAATATTTTCAGATACTCGGTTTAGTATTAATAATGTCTTAATGGAATTAAAAGCCAGGCCACACAGCCCGAGACCCTGTTTAACTGCAAAAGTATATCTTATCTATAGCCATGCATTCCCTTCCATCTATCAGTCAGTCCCCATATGTACCCAGCTAGCTAGCTCAATGGCTTTTATCAGCCACTTATCCCTGTGGTATTTATATCTTCATACTAAATGAGTGCCTCCTGTAGATGCTTAAGCTACAAAGTAACTGGAGCCATCTAAAAAGCATTTAAAACAATGACAAATTCTTGACTGGAGAAATACCAGCTTACAAAAATAAACTTGCCATTCACAAGTTGCACCTTCACGCCCATCTCCAACTAATGCCAGCTATTTGAGATCAGTAATAATTAGGCATTATTAGTAGGGGGATGTACTTACAACCAAATAATTTATTGTGAATTTTGCTTTGTTTACCCTTTGCAAAATATCCAGGAACGGAACATGATTTTCTCAAATGCATTCATAATTCTGCAACATTTTTTTATTAAATTTTGTTTACTCGACAGGGTGGTATTCACTACTTGATATTTAGAATGAAAGATGGGCTGCTTAGCTGTGATTGGTCATTAAGTCATGTGATATTATTTCATGTTCCTGAATGATGGATAAGCAGAACCCTTATAATCCAGTTACTATTGAAAATCCTTGTGCAAAGCAAATTTTACTCTTGCTTTCTGCGAGCATTCTAGCATACAAGTTTAAAATCTGCATTCGTGCTAAAAAAACTCAGTTGCACAAATGTTCCAGGACCAAAACATAAATAAGGAGCAAAACCAGAATACGTCAATTCAGATTTAAATTTCAACAATCATCAACCATTTTTTCATGATCAGTCTGTCAATGAAGCCTTCTCCAGTTATGCCATCTTCGTGCCCACAAAGGCCACATCACAAAGAGGCCCTGAGTTAGGATGAATTTCTCTGCCACTGGGCCAAATCTTTTTTGAGCAGATTGCTTCAAGTTTTTACTGACTTTGCTTTACTTGTTCTGCCAGAATGATGAATACATTCTTTCCCTTTCCCGAAGAAAAGCACGCTAAAAAAAATGTAATAAAATACGCTAGCTCCTTTTTTTTTTTTTTTTTTTTTTACCTGAAGCTGTTTTCCTGATATATTCCAAGTAACTTTTAAATGGAGAAGACAGCTAGAACCTCTTGAGGCAGACATCCCGTTTATACCTACAAGACTAAGGTAACTACTCATCCTTAAAAGTCAAAGGGCGAAACGCTGGCCCCAATGAAGTCAAATGCCTAAGCCAATCACTGAGTACTAGAGATCAGAATGAGAGCAATGTGAGGCACAGATTATTCCATGTCTGCCCACAGCAGGTTTCTTACACCTTCCTCCGGAGCATCTGGGGCTGGACACTGTGAGAGACACATTACTGGGCTAGATGGACGGTGGGTCTGATCCAACATGGCAATTTCCATGTAATGGCGCAAAATTCCATTAATTCACTTCACCCAAGTTTTTTTCTTCTCCCTGCAAGTACCTATTAGGTTTCTGCTAATGAGCATTTCAAGCCTTTGGTTTCAGATAATCAAAACATGCTCAGTGAATGCTTAGAGATTCCAAGGCATTGGTCAAGAGCAAGGCTGGCGTGTATGGTTCCCAACTACCCTCCAAACCATGGTTGGCTGCCTAGAGGGGAAGCAAAGGCTCTTGCTCCGAACCGATATGCACAAGCTGGCTTTCCCCTACATGAAAAGGCCTCAACTATCATGGCCCCAAACCAGGAACATGCGCAGGAGCTCTGTTCCCAATTCCAGGGGAAAGTGCAAAACTTACATTTTATGCTCCATCTCCTTGAAGCATTTGTGCTGCAGCGGGTCCCACAGTGCCACAGTTTTTCCTGAGTTTGAATTTATACCGAGTACCCGTGGGCAGTGCTGTCACAAAACATACTGTAAATTCTGACAATCTACACAGTCTTTGTAGCTTACCGGGTTGCCAGCTGTCATCCTGGGTGTGCTAGTGAATAGAGTGACTTCCTTTTTTCCCCTGCTGATCACGTATTCTGTTCTGGCACATGAATGTCTACAGATGTGATCTAGTGTAAAACGGCGTATCAGTGAAATCCTGCTGTCAGAGGAAGGAGTGCTGATTGGAGAGATGGCACTTCCCGGCTGCCTGTTAGAGTGAATTTTGATTGGTACATGTGCCTAACATGCTACTTCCAGAGAGAGCAGAAGTTCTCTGTGTTCTGCATGGACATTAGAGAGTCTACTGGCACTTATTCCCAACAGCAGGAGCTTGCCCATTTCCCCAAATTCCCCAACCTTGTAGGGCTGCAGCATGCAGCCAAATTTGCACACAAAGCTATTTTCTTTTGCCCCGCAGACGTGCATTTCAGTGTTGCTTTGTTGTCAAGCATTTGGGAGGATAAACTGGACCTGTCTTTCAGAGTACAAGTTCTTTGGTACAGGGCTTTTTCCATTACCAAGCACTTTCAGTGCTCAGCAAAGGGTAATGAAAGGTGCTCCACTGATTTACGGTGCATATTAGCTGAGCAGGCAGATGCTGTGCTAACACATGCTAGGAATGTGAACCAGTAAGAGACCACAAGCTAAATTCCGATCCAGATGCAGCATTAGCAGGGGTTCCTGGGTTCAGCTGCACCCTCAGAAATCATGAAATCAAGGATGCCAAAACTCCCTTTGGGCCAGAGGGGAGGGGAGCAGCATTTACTCCTTTGCCCAAGAAACCACACACAGCTTCATAGCCTGGACCCTGCATCATGGCAGTCCCCATCCCAGCTACATTGCTGTGCAATGAGAGTGTCATGCACTGTTATGGAGGCCCAAAGGACAGAATTTGCCAGAAGAAGTGCCAGAGCCGCCTGCATGGGATGTGGGGGCAGGGCATTGGGCTCCTGGCAAGGCCTTTCCCTGGCTTGAGCAGCAGAGTCTGTATGCTGAGTGGAGCTGCCTCCCCCACCGCCATGAGCCTCATCACCCCCATGAACAACAAGGACCAGCCCTGAGGCGGCCGCACAGAGCGAAGTGGGCCCTGCCTCGTCTCTTATGCCCCTGAAGAACACAGCTCTAGGTGTGCAGACCCAGCAAAACACTTAAGCACATGCTTAACTTCAACTGGACTATTCACATGCTTAAAGTTAAGCCCATGCTTCAGTGCATTGCTGGTTCGGGGCGTAGGTACGCAGATTCCCTCTGCCATCTTTCC
Organism: Chelonoidis abingdonii; assembly: GCF_003597395.2. Classification (NCBI taxonomy): domain Eukaryota; kingdom Metazoa; phylum Chordata; order Testudines; family Testudinidae; genus Chelonoidis; species Chelonoidis abingdonii. Next base: position 99,808,743 of record NC_133776.1, on the reverse strand, counting down.
AGAGCCTCACTGCTTTCCCCAGAATTTACCTGCCATCTAAGATGCCAAGTCGATCCAAAAATGGACGTAACCTGGCTGCACACCATGAGAGAACTGGCATTTTTGGAAGAGGAGGGCATTTTAGGGGGGCAAAAGAAAACATTTTGCCGTTGTTAAGCACACATGGTCAATCAGTCCCTCTTCCAAATATATCAGCCATTCAACAACTGTATTTGTAGCCACTCAACCAATGCATCTGCTAAAGGAAAGGTCAAAAGACAGATACTAACGATCAAGTGAATGCTCCAAGAACTCCATCCATAAACCCTCCAGACTCCATCGGTCTCCACACACCCAATTTGGGTTGGCAACTTATGACTGGTACTTCTGTAAAGGTGTCGCTCAGTGCATAAGAAACACACTGTACTTACACTACTGCTGCCTGGGAACATGCTGCTTTACTAAATTATGCAGCAAACAGAATGGGGGGAAAACTCCAACTAACTAAGCAGGAAGTAACAGAGTGGTGGAGCATGGTTCCAACCCATAATACTTTGAGTAACCCAGTTAAACTTTTGAAGACCACTTCACTACAATTACAAAGTCTGGCACAATGTAGCCATTCTCCTTCCACGTAAGCATGAATGAAAGTCTATGGAGTCACCTCTCAGCAGGATGACACTCAGATACATGGATGCAAATGATGGAGTATTATCAATGAAACATTTACATCTCTTCATTGAGACAAACTAGAAGAACAGTCTATGAATCACTGTCAGTTTTTCCACATGAGGAAACCTTATTCTATGACAAAACCCCCTACCCAATTCCTCCCAGGCCCCAGGCAAGAGGCCTAGATAGCATCACATTGGCCACTTGAATCCTTTGCTCCTTTTTGGCACTTGACATTGCTGCAGATAAACTCACCAGGCCAGCTCTGAGAAGGGGTCTCTCTTCTACAGTCATTCTCCTCCCACTTATGCCCATGGAACTCCTGTCACTTCCCACATCCACACTCCCCACTTTGTTCAGAAGATGCTTGCTCTTTTGGCCCTGTTGCTGTGATTCCTGGTTCCTGTGTTACTGAAGTAAGATCTGGTACATTGGTGTCATATGTACCATTTTTCTAGTGTTGGACCTAAAAGTATTCGTGCCAAGGATTCAGACTTAATGGATAACTTCGCATTGTGGTTCTGAGACTTTCTGCCTGCTCAGAGAGAGGCACAGTCATGGCATCGCAGACCAGACTACCTTTTCTGAACCAGTTGTTTAATTTCACACATAACTGTGGTACAAAATCTGTTTGCGTTAGGCAGGCTGTTCATCCAGGTATACTAAGGACAGGGAGGAACTAAAGAAACTTAACCAGAGTTAGCCAACCAATGGAAGGAACTTGGATTCCAGAATAACAGGAGACTCCCCATCCTGTTGGTATGCAAGGCCCATCCAGAAATCAATAGGCCTTGCCAACAGATTGCACCATGGGACAGATTACACCCAAAGGGCCAGATCCTTAACTGGTGTAGACCATCTTAGCTCCGTGACCTCCATGGAACTACACCAATTAACACCAGCTGAGAATCTGGCCTCAGCATTTGATAAGATAAGGGAGGCGGTGTTCATGTAGGATTAGACACAGGGCTGAGAGAGAGAATGCCTGGAATTTACTGTATAACATTAGGGCAAGTCACTTAGGACCAGATTATGCCCGTTGCTCACACGGGAGCATAAGGGGAGGAGAGAGCACATAGAACACCGTCTCCACTTGCGTCACTATGCAGGGGTAGCTGGCTGTGTTAGCTCTGCAAAGGGGAGACGTAGGGTCTTTGCTACCTCGCTCTGCTAGAGCCAACCAGCCGGAGAGGGAAGTGAATGCTCACCATTGCCAAGTGGTTGCATTCCCCTGGAATCTTCTGGAGCACTAGGAAATATGATGCCCACTTCAGGTACAATGCACCATGTAGTGCCCAACATGGAGCTATGATTAGGTGCCTCAATCCAGCCCTTAGCCAGTCTGGGCCTCGTTTACTCATCTTATTTCATTTTATGAATTATTATAAACAAATTATAATGGCTATACTAATACTCACTTACCAGTCAGGTAAGCATCCTTAATCATTCATTAATAACAGTGAATCACGTTGGTGATCCTTAGGTGAAAAGTAGGATATAAGTACATAAAGGGAAAGATTGTTAATCAACCTAGATACATTCTTTCTCCTGGACGGTTCACAAGAATTAACCAAAATAGGAGCAAAACAACATTAGAGGTCAGAACCAAGGCGTCTACTTGCAGCAAGTTGAAACATGTTCCGAGTCTGAAGGCAAGAACAATTTCATGCACATGTTCTTCTGCACCAGCAAGTAAGGAGAAATGCATCTGTTACTGTTCCTACTGAAATTTTCATTAGCATGCTGGATGCATTGCCAGAGAAGCAGACCACATCAGAAAGCCTAGGAACAGGTTGTTGCTACATAAAGACACAGAGATTTAGATCACTTTGGTAACACTTCACCAACCAAGCACCATTTTTCACACAATGAACATCACTTGAACTGGAACTGAGGCTGTGATACGGCACGATGACTGGATAACTCTATGGCCAATCTAGGGTCCCTAACATGTGTTCGCACCTAGGTCTAAATGATGATAGATCCATTAAATTAAGTCAAAATATTATATAAACATGATATTAAGATTTCAATTAAATACACAGCACACATGTATGGCCCAGTCCCCTCCTCACAATTTACCCATAATATCACCTACAAGCACTGATCTTAAACACTCACTAACATGGAGCCATCAGCATGTGCACATTACTTAACTGACAAATCTTGTGATCTTATCACCACAATTCTCATCCAACTCCCTCGCTCCTTTCTGTCTGTTACTCTCACTTTCCATCCTTTCTGGGCAGGAACCTAGTTTTATTGGCCCCATAAAGTATTTTATGTATCAGAGGGGTAGCCGTTTTAGTCTGGATCTGTAAAAGCAGCAAAGAGTCCCTGTGGCACCTTATAGACTAACAGGCGTATAGGAGCATGAGCTTTCGTGGGTGAATACCCACTTCATTGGATACAAAGTACTTTGTATACTTCTGTATAATGAGAAAATTTAGAATCATCATCATGTCGATTTCCTTATCTAGGTTGAATTCCAGCTGAAGCTAATTATATTTATTTTTTGATTTTATAAAATCTTAGCCGATCATTCTGAAGTCATTTGGAGTTTTGCCTGAGGAAGGACAGGAAGGGCAGCAGGATTAGATCCAGAGACTGGAGGATGAATCCTACTTGTTTTATTCTTGCAAGCAAAATCACCACCATCATGGTTCACCAAGGATTGAACCGAGGACCTCCAGTGCTAAAAGCATGAACTTTTATTACAAGAGCTAAAGGAGCAACTCTGCCTATCTGTAGTAGACTCATATTCTCTGTGGTCCAGCCACCAGATGGGGATACGCTACAAACAGGGGTTACACAAGTAGCCCAGATGTGTGGCTTGTGTAACTCCACTGAAGCCAAGCTGAGTCCAGGTCCCTGCACATGACGCAGAATGCTGAGAAGCCTGATTTTGTCATCACTTATTCATGTCAAACCTATATCGCCAACTTTGTTTAGTCAACACAACTTTAGTTTGTCTAGTTTGGTTAAACTTGACTCAAAAAAACAATTATAAAGTTAAAGCGAGTCAACAATGGCAAAGAGGTTACCAGGGAAATATTTATCAAATCATGATGAGGCTGGTGGCTTGAAAGGGCCCATTGAATGCAGAAATTGCTGAGATGACCCACAGAGACAAGAGCCTGTTATGCGAAACACTCTCTAATTAATGACAAAATTCAACTGAAAAATCTGTTTGCTTTAGTTCAGTCATTCTCAAACTGGGGCCACTGCCTGTATAGGAAAAGCTCCGGGGGCGCAGGGCCAGTTTGTTTACCTGCCACGTCTGCAGGTTTGGCTGATCACAGCTCCCACTGGCCGCAGTTCACTGCTCCAGGCCAATGGGGGCTGCGGGAAGTGGCGCAGGACAAGAGATTTGCTGGCTGCTGCTTCCCGCAGCCCCCATTGGCCTGGAGCAGCAAACAGCGGCCAGTGGGAACTGTGATAGGCTGAACCTGTGGATGCGGCAGGTACACAAACCGGCCCGGCCCGCCAGGGGCTTTCCCTGAACAAGTCGCAGCCCGAGTTTGAGAACTACTGTTTTAGGTACATCCATGTTGTATGTACAGCTTGCAAATTTTCACTTGCAATCATCTTTAGGCTGAAACGTAGTTCCATGGAAAATGCTCTCTCTGATCAGAATAGTGTTAGGATGGTGTGAAAAACCTGAAAACTTTTGGGTTTGGGGTTTTCACTTTTTTGATGAAAAACTGAAAAGTTTTGAAGAAATTTTCATCGAATGTTTGGTTGGTTGGCTGGTTTTTTTGCGGGGGAGAACTATTTCCAGACCAGCTTTAGTTACACACTCTGAATGGGCACGTCAGTCAATCTCCCTAAGAGCGGAACCCTCAAAGCCACGAATGAGACACACTGGTGAAGCATTGGTCTCTTTCCTCTGTTTTGTTCCCCTGTGTTCTGTGGGTTCAGGTCTTACGCTGTATCAATCCAACACCTTTCAGGAACATTCAGTTCTCTCTCTCACCATGATGTAGAGATATCTGTGCAGTAAAGCGAAGAACTGCATGATCAGTGTCTTTGACTGCTTCACCCGCACTCTGCCCTCTAATTCATCTCAGCTAGGGCTATTTCTAACAATCCAGACCTCAGAGCAGCTTCAAATAGCTGGTATTTATAAAAAAGCAAACCACAACCAAAAAAAAAAAAAAAAAACCCTGTTCCAAATCTAGGAAATTTTTCTTCTTTCCCCCCACAATTACAATGGCTTGAGGATGAGGAGGGCCAATACTGAATCCTGGACTAGTAACAGGTTGAAAGTTCAATACCTCATGAACAAACTGGACTAGAAATGACATCTTTCACCATTGGAGAAGATTTGGAAATCCTTCCTTTCAAATGGATAAATAGATTTCTTTCTAGACCCCCACAGATTGTCAGACACAATCACAACATTAGGCTGGACAAAAAAGCTATTTTTGAGGATTCTAAACTTTATTAGCTATATTTTCTCTCTATCTAAAGTCTACACCAATTGACCCAGGGTGATATGGCTCCTGGCTTTTTCAGGTTGAAGGACACAAAAAATAATATCAATACAATTAAATAAAACCCTCTTCAAAAAGCTTTGTAAAATAATTCTTGCTATAAAATAAGTGGCATAAACAAAATAACGGGAATGAGCAACAGGGAATGGATCACTCGATGATTTCCTGCCAGGGTACCTGGCATTGGTCACTGTCAGAAGAAGGATACTGGGCTAGATGGACCTTCGATCTGACCCAGTATGGCTGTTCTTATGTTCTAAAATACATGATTACATGGTGTGGTATAATTCTTTACAGCACTCATGTGGTACGACCTGAATAACTCACTGATGTGATGACTTTACCATTGATAGCCATCCCAGCTGATAAAAACTTCCTAACCACCACATACATTTAATTATTTGCTCTCTTTAGGGATATATAGGTGCACATGTGTGAATATGCAATCATGCACAGTATAAACTTTAAAGGTCACAGATAGAAGTATCTTCCTGTCTTCAACAGAATTCTTATTGACGTGAATCACTGACAGTTCACTCTACTATTTGCAAAAAAGGAGGACGAGCAAATTAAGTTGAAATGTTCTATCACTGTTTACAGCAAAAATGTCCTGTTTCTGAAAGATCTAGACACTGATCCAAAATAGATTCATAGGCTTGCTTAATTTGAAATCAAATGCACAATTGTGTTAGTGTCACTTGTTGTGGTTATTCATATGCACATTTAGCTTGGATTAAAAGCTGCAATGAAAAGAAGCTCTTTTCCATGAATGGAAACAGCTTAACTGACCATGTGAGTTCCCGCAAAGAAACTGAGTGCACTCACGTTCTGAATTATTTAAAAGTACTTCTGCTTGACTATATTTTATAAACTAGGAATATGAAGAAGGATCTAACCCCATCCAAGCTGGAGTCACATAGTTTATGAATACAAATGGCAAGATCCCAGGAAACAGTGCACCCATGGGCCCCTGCAGATGATGATGTCCCAACTCCAATATTCACAAGTTGCCAAAAGATCAGGCTGAGAATCTATGTACTTGTCCAATGACAAGTTCTATAGACTAAGGCCCTGATCCTGCAATTGATTCTGCCCTGGTCAAATAGTGCACTCACATGGAGCCCTGCTGAAGTCAAAGGGCCCAAGGGTCTGCACACACAGTTCACCTTGCAGGATCAAGGCCTAAACTATTATTTATTATTTGTATTATCATACGGTATATCAAATTATTAGCACAGTCCTGGAGCAGGACCCCACGGTACAAACACAGAACAAAGAGACAATCTCGGCCCCAAACAACTTACAATCTGAGTAGAAGACAACGGATAACAAATGGATATAGATAGATGAGGGAGCACAAGGAAACAATGAGATAATATTGCTCAGCTCATCAGCAGCCCTACTGTTGTCAATCTGACTAAAATAAATGATTTTCAGAGGTGCTTACCACCGGCAGCTCCCATTGGCTGTAACTGAAACTGCCCAACACCTCTGAAAAATAATTCCAACTTGATAATTACAGAACATTTGAAACATAAGCTAGAGCTATTTTTCTTCCTTTCTCTCCATTTAGACCTGCAAATACAATCCAAACATGCAATCAGCCACACCGAGACTGTGACCAAGGGATACAAATGGAATGAAATCCAGAGCTAAAGCTGTAATTCCATGGAGAACTTTCAGTCTCATTTGGTCCTTTCTTTTCTCTCTCCCTCTTCCACAGCTGTGTTATATGTAACATGTCTTGCTCAGGTTTTCAACCTTAATTCTGAATTTCTTGACTATTATTGGTTTAAATCTGAATCTCAATAAAGTGTCCTGATCCAAAAATCTTTCTGCTGACTTCAGGGGGCTTTGAATGAAACCCACAGTTTCTCATCACTGAATCATCCTGCACAACAGAAAGATGTAAACAGTTCTGAAATAACAAAGAAGAAAAATGCCCATCATGTTCAGTAAAAGGCCAGATGCATCAAGATACTGACAAAACCAGAAACAACAGGGACACCTATAGTTAGTTCTTGTCGCTACCATAACAAGGTCATTGCAATTTCCTATTCCATTTTAACTTCTGTTACTGGTGATATTTAATTACAAAATATGTATATAGTACCTAAAGCTGTAATCAACAGCAAAGGTGTGTGACAGCGAAAGCACAGAGTTCCAATAGGAAGGAAGAGTTGTTGGGTTTTTATATTTAACCCAAATCCATGTTAGATTTTCTTAATCCAGACACTATCCCCGTTAAAGCCTTAACTTCAAATCAGTAGATCTATACAATACTTCCACCAAGGAGATAATACATACCTGATCTGAATTAAAATTGCTACATGTAAGTAGAAATACTTATCGACTCCAGTTAAAATCATTTTGTTATCTAATGAAATTAATCGTCAGCATCATATCTACAGGAGGATTTAGTAGGACTTTATCCTCTGTCCATGATGCTGATTAGTTTATCTACAGATTCAGGCATGAGATTATATGGTATCTAAGGTCCAGCTCCAAAGCCTGTTGAAATCAACAGCCTTTACATCAGGGGTAGGCAACCTATGGCACGTGTGCCAAAGGTGGCATGCGAGCTGATTTTCAGTGGCATTCATACTGCCCAGGTCCTGGCCACCGGTCCGGGGGGCTCTGCATTTTAATTTAATTTTAAATGAAGCTTCTTAAACATTTTAAAAACCTTATTTACTTTACATACAACAATAGTTTAGTTATATATTATAGACTTTTAGAAAGAGACCTTCTAAAAACATTAAAATGTATTACTGGCACACGGAACCATAAATTAGAGTGAATAAATGAAGACTTGGCACATCACTTCTGAAAGGTTGCCGACCCCTGCTTTACATGGACTTCAGTGGGCTTTGAATCAGGCCCTGTGGGCCAAATCCTGCTACCCTTCATCAAACATAAGGCTTAGTGGGACTGCAGTGTGAGCAACAAAAGAAGAATTTGGTTTGCAGCTTTGAACTGGCATTATTTTAAAATGTTCTGGCTTCATAACCACCCACTGACATTTATTTCACACCTAATATGGCCAAACAACTTCGTAAAGAAAAACAGAGATTTGGAAATCACATATTTGTTTAGAAAGCACTGTATTTTAGTAACTATTTTTTAAAAATTGGAGGAAATGTATCCATTAATAGTTTAATACTTGAATTAGAAGGGTGAGAGATAATATTTGATAATACTTTAAAAAAGTGATCAGTCATTTCAGATTGGTTGGTTTTCTCTCCATATTTATATTTACCGTGTTAATTTCATTGAGCAATAACACAGATGTCACACACCATTTACAAACAGGCATTCTATTTCAAAGAAAGAATGATACACACCCAAGAAAACAGTGCAGTTAAAAAATATATCTATTGCTTGAGGTTCTAGTTATTGCTTCATTCTAGAGGCTTTTTTCAGGACTTCTCAGGTTTGTTTTTCTCTGGCAGCTGTAGGGCGCTGGTTCAATCAATAATTTGATCATTTCACACAGCGAAGGGGGAGAAACATTTTCAATATTAAGGCGATATTAGTTATATCATCGTGAATTAGCCCTTAGTTAAGACATTTGCAACAGAATAACTGCGTTAAAAATCGATTGTTGCCTACATTTTGATATTTAATTTCCAAAAAAATGCTTTAAAGATAGCAAAGCAGTTGCAATGTTTCCCTTAGCTGACGTAAGGTGCAGTATTCCCATGTACCAGGAATGAAAAGAGACTCTGAACCAGTGCCGATATTTTACTTACTTTAAAGAAAAAATTAGCCTTAGACATCACAAGAAGTTCCCATGCCATGTTTAAAGGCCAGTAAACCAGCTCATGCCACATTTATTTAAATATTGCTGTTGAAACAGGGACAACTTGCCCCTTTAGCAATATGGAGTGATACTAGCTACCATTCCAATCAATATGGATTAACCATAACGGTTGCTTTCTTCATTTTACAAAAGTGCATTTACATAGTAACCAAACAAAACTGATGGAAAAGAAGAGGGATTGAATGATTTGGATATAAATTATGCCTTAAAACCTCCATCCACTTCCTTATCATTATTACAGAAGGATTACTTGCCAGGAAAAAGCCTTCCAGTTTATTCCTCTAAAAAATATTGCTTAAATACATCTTACCTGAATAAGACTTTCTTAATCCCAAAGCCATGATTCCTTACAAGCTGATCCTACTCAGACAGTTGCTGTCTACATTTGGAGCAGACACAGAGAGAGTAGACCAGAGAAAGTTTAAGGCATATTTAAAGTATTCTCTAAGGTACCGGCCAGAAACATCAAGCCCAGACTCGTGGTATAGAGAGATCATTAATGGGCATTAGTGACAGACCATTATGACTTTCAGAGCTCATGAAAGATTCATAATGTAGCAATATTGTTCTGGCAACTCTAACCATTTCTTGGACAAACATATGGCTCTTCTATACTATTTATTTAAACATATTATTTTCAAGTGTAAAATTTTATTTTCTGTCTTCTAGAATTACAAAAAAACGATTGTAACAGGATGCTGTGGTGCATTAAGCCAGCCTTTGGAGCCTGCTCCTTGCTTTGGTTGATGTCTTTTATTGTCAGGCAGTTTGCAATATGAATAGCTCCACAGTAGCTTTTGTGAAGTTGGAAATATATTATTCTTTTTTTAAAGCTGAATTATTGATGAACAGTAAATGCTACAAGTGTAGAAAGCATTTACAAGAATAACATTTGCTAACTATCCCGTGATAATTACTGACATTTCTAGCCTAAGCTTTAAAAATCCATAATCATTTTTTATTTACCTTTAAAACTGAATGAAAAACATAGTGAAAAATTCTAATTGGGTCCACAAATGGGATCTTCAGAACATAGTGGTGAAAAGTGGAACACAAATGTCGGCGTTGGTTCGGCAGAGATGGCACTGTAAACTTCTGACCACAATTACGACGCAAGCCCATGAACTGGGGTTTGAATTTGCATACTCAGTAAAGCCCTTGTTCACCAAAGTACCTAAGCACACACTTAAGTTCACTCCTGTTCAGCAAACAAGTTGAGCACATGCTTACATCCCATTGAAGTACTTAAGTACTTTCTTACAGGTAACATTTTCAATAGCACTTAAGTAACTTAAGGAGCCTAAACCACATTTTCAAAAGTGAAAATTGACTTTTAATGAGACTTAAGCTACGAGGTGCCTAAGGGTACATCTCCCCTGCAGCCAGAAGTGTGACCGGCAGCTCGTATAGACCGTCTCTGCTAGCTGAACTCTAGCTAGCTTGCTAAAAATAGAAGTGAGCATACTGTGCTATAGGCATCAGTACCAGCTGCACAACTGAGTGTGTACTCGGCCGGGGGGGCTACAAAGCGGGGGCGGGGCAGGCAGGCCGATGCAGCCTGTGCTTCTATTTTTAGTGAGCTGGTTAGCATACAGCCAGCGTGGTTGTGTCTACACAAGCGCTGATTCACACCCCAGCTGCAATGGAGGCATACGCTAACCCACTGCTGAAAATGGGACTTACGCAGTTCAACTACTTTTAAAGTTTTTACCTTTACTGAATGTGTGTCTGGAGGTTAGAGCTGGTGAAATTATTCCTTGAGTTAGCCCAGTAAATTACTGATTTTTGTATTCACTGCTTATTGATTCAGATTTCTACTGGTGTATTTGAAATTCACAAGTGTTTCATAGACTCATCGATTCCAAGGCTAGAGGACTATTATGATCATCTCGTCTGACCTCCTGTATAACACAAGCCGTAGGACTCCCCCAGAATAATTCCTGTCACTATCAGGCATGTTTTCTAATCTTTTCATTATTCTTGTGTCTCTTCTCTGAACCCTCTCCAATTTATCAACATCCTTCTTCGCTGAAAAAAACCTATATTCAAAAAATTCAGCCAGTGAGTGGTTTGCAAACACCTTTTGACTAGTCATTGCTTGTTATACATGATGTGTGACACGTTCACTTGGGATTGGTTCACCTCCCTGACTGGACAACAAACATTTTAAACAGGAAAACTATTGAATGTTGATATTGAATATTGAATGTTCTCCCTTAGAAACTGCATTAACAAATAAGCATCTACATGAAAATTCATGATCAAATTTTTGACATGCACTGATTTCAAATCAGAGACCTATGGGTGAAAGATTTTATTTCAGGATACTAATTACCCCCACACAACCAGTCCTCTAGAAGAGCATCAGTTACCCCTCTACAATGATCGTTAGTTTTACTTTGTAAACCAATTCTTTCCCACATGCACCAATCAATACTTCTCCCTTCTTGCAAAGTCCACATGCATTTGTAACAGCAAACCCTTGAAATTTAACCAGTCCTCATTAAAATTTAAAAAACTTAGTCCCGCTCCTTGCAGCCACCTCCCAAAATGGTTTAAAAGGGCCACAAACAATTTGTAATGAGTCTATCATAGATAATTTTGCATGATGTATTACAAACATAACTTTTGCTCAACCGTTCTTCAATGCAACCTAAAGCGGTAATTGCATAGCAACATGGTTTGCTGTTTTATTAATAACAGAAAATAAATCTTCTTTCCATTGTTTACTCTTTGTTTTGACCTCTTTGCTTCTGCTGAGCACATTAATTAGCCTAGCAGACCACAGACCCGATCCGCAGCTGGTAGAAATGGGCACAACTCCACTGAGGGCAAGGAGTTATATTGATTTACACCACTTATGATATGGCCCAACACCTGCTGTGCTGGTAAAAGCACCTGGTAAGTTGTGACATTCCATTGTGTCAACCAGAGTGTCAGTTTAAAGAAGCAGCACTGAAGTGTGTCTGTCGGCCGGGCAACAAAAAGACCACAATGTATTTAAAGGAAATGGCCATTTTCTTCCTTTCTTTCTTAAGGAATCAATAAAAATCAAGTGGCAATACGCAGTGAAATACTCATTGGCTGCTGCCAAACTGCAGGATCTTCAGAGATGTGCACCTAACTCCCATAGGCTTTCCCTGGGCATTGCAGCCAGACCTGGCAGCATAAAGGTATTGCACACCACCAACACACAGGGAACCGGAGACTGGTTTTCCAAGCCTGAGCCAGCTGAGCCTGGAAAGGCTGGGATGGCAAAGAGCGACTTCTTGCCTTTCCTTAGGGTGAACTCCTTGGCTCAATTCCTCAAGCTTGATGCTTAGTTTGACTTGGTTTTTTCGGCAGGCTGTGGCCCACTTACACAGAACACACGTTCAAAGTGGGACCCGGGATTTGTTAGAACTTCCCAAATGGAGCAGTCATGCTTATAAAGAGAAGCAGGCCTCGTGGAGTTTTAACTTAGGGCAGAGTGCAGTTTTCATTACAGAAAGGGCCCAAGCTGCCAAGTTCACATCCAGATGTCAAACAGCTCATCCCACTCAAAGCTTGCAGGAGGAGTTTGGATTGGAGATCTTAGTTGAGTCCATTATTGCAGGAGGGACCAGTATGGAATTAAGATATAATCTGAAAAACCCATCCCCTGGCAAGGTTCAAGAGGTTACAGGTCTGGATCCGCCCCTGCGCAGAGAGGTTTCCCCAGCTCAGGAAGACGGAGAAGTATATCACATTAGCTTTTAGAACTGGGGGTGGGGGAAGCAAACAATTCTCCCATCTTGAATTGGGATAAACGGTCAAAATCTCAAAAATATCCAGACCAAAAAAAATCATTTTTCCCCCATGTTGGATCCATTGAAACATCAAAATGTGTTTCAATTTAAACCTTTTTCCTTCTTTTATAAACCTTTTTTTCAATCTATTTACTTCACATTTCTAAATAAGTCAGTTTGAACTGGAATATTTTGTTCTGAAAATGTCAAAGTGAAATATTTTGACAATTTTAAAACTCTTTTCTCAACATTACTACTATGAGAGAGATAGCTTAGTGGTTTGAACACTGGCCTGCTAAACCCAGGGTTGTGAGCCCAATCCTTGAAGGGGCCACTTCGGAATCTGGGGCAAAAATCAGTACTTGGTCCTGCTAGTGAAGGCAGAGGGCTGGACTCGATGACCTTTCGAGGTCCCTTCCAATTCTAGGAGATAGGTATATCTCCTATTACTATTGTTTGGAGTCAGGAAATTCGTCAAACCTCACCCTATTTTGAGAACAGTTTTGGTTTCAAAGAATCAGCATTTTTTAAAGAAAAAACAAATCCTAAAAAAACCCTCTTGATCAGCCCTATCCATTCTACTTCTACCACACTATAGGCACATCTAGCGGGTGGTTGTGGATATTTCCCTTTAGGCAAACTTCCTTTAGTCAATGTTTAAGTCATGGGACATTTTTGAATACAGGGCCAAACACAGCAAAACATTTGCGTGTGCTCAAATGAAACCATGTGCATCATTCTTTTGCTATGAGACAGTACTTTACTGCTGACTCTGCAATTTGTTTGCAGAATAGGCTCAGACAGGTTACTAGTAAATCTGCTGAGTCCTGGGGGGAAAATCTTCTGGAATTGAGACCCTTGATGAGACAAATACATTTTCCTATCCAGGAAACAAGAATTGGGCCTAATCCTGCTCCAATGAAATCAATGCCAAAATTCTCATTGGCTTCTCTGGGTGTATGATTGGCCTCAATATCTCAAATACAGATTTCCATGCTGTTATATCATCACAAAGAGTTGCTTCTTGTACTTCACTTGCAAAAGTAGAATTGCTGCATCCGCATTTTCTTGGTAACAGGATACAGGGTTAAACTGCTAATGCAACAGAAGGCTGCCAGTGAGATAGGATGCATTACATCAAGGATGTATACGGCCTTCCTGTATTTTTACAGAACAGGGAATAAATAGACTATAATACACTGCACTATCAGCCAACCTGACGAAGGGCCCTTAAACAATATGATATTTAGGGCTTTGGTGTTTACTGATATTTAGAGATAATTCTAAGGTTTATTATATTTATATTTTGGGGGAGGAGGGTCTTGAAGTACATTGAATTGTACCCCAAATTATAAAGACTCAAACTTTGTCTTGATCTTATTTAGCAGGACAGAACTGGGAATATCTGTTATTCCATGCCAGTATCTCTGTTTGGCCCCAGCTGTCACGCAGTCAAAAGGAAGGAATAAGACCATAAGAGTGAAGTAATTTAATAATGTGAAGCTGCAAACCTTATTTCCGTTCAAAGAATATGCAAACGCCATGTGTTTCCTTCAAAACATTCTGTTCTGTTCATGACTGAATTCAATAGATTAACATTTCCTTTTCTTGGTTCCACATGCCCCCTGGTGGTGTAAAGGTGTACAGCTGAAGACAACATTTTGAATGTTAGGCAAACACAGAGGTTCAGGTATCTGCAAGGAATTCAGGCCTCTTTTGAAGAAAAAGCAAAGGTAGAATGCAGCCCTAACATGACACTACAAATGAGGAGCTCTCACGCCCTTTTCGTGTTCCCTTTCTGTGCAAGTTTGAGTAACCACCATACCGGGAAGTCAGGATCTGCAGGGATGGGTCCTACACTTTGAAAACAAAGTAAATCAATGAGCCAGATCGTGCTAACTTCCCTCTTGCACGTAGTTCTGATGCCACGGGCCCAGATGCTCCGGTACAGATATCTCATTGCTAATGTACCTTATGCCAGTAGCGAAAGCCAGGACAGAGTGGCACAAATGGAGTCTTGCCTGTTACAGCAACTGTCCGCCTCCTTCATGTCAGGAAAAAAGAGGGACATATTGTGGGACAGATCTCTACAGCTGGGGTTTACTCCTGTAAGGCAATTTAGCCCAACGTGCCTTCAGTAATTTCCCCATTGTACGAATGAAGAAACGGAGGCAAAGAGGTGTTAAGTGACTAGCCCAGAGCCATTTGAGTCTGTTGCAGAAGCTGAAACAAAGCCTGTCTTTCCAAACTTGCAGCCCTGTGCTTTAATCACTGGGCTGGGCTTCCTCCAGACTAGAAAATGTTGCAATATTTCGAGGCTTAGCACTGATCCAAACTGGGGCTACTGGGCAATACTGTAATAAAACATTAAATAATACTAATGCATATCGAATGAATAATAAGAGGGGAAAGATCAGGCTTCCTGGCAGATCTAGCAGGCAGTGGTAAAATTCCTCCTGGAGCCTTCTTTAGGAGCATTTTAGGATGATCAGTTGGTGCTTTCTCCCCCCGTCTGAACTCTGGACTCCTTCGTCTCACTAGCATTTCACTCATCTCCCTAAATCTTTCTTACATCATTCAAATGAGCCAGGTCTTTGCTGACTGGGAAAGAAGCCACACGTCTATGCACCACTAAAACCAGCTATAACTATTGCTCTCCTGCGGCAGCAGGTCCACATTGCAGCAGGACACCTGGAGATGGCAGCGTTATCTAACCAATCACTGAATCTCTCTGAACAGTGAATGCTCAGCAACATGGTCATGGTCAATCGTTATTTTCTGCTTTAAACACATGGCTATGTCCAATCACCCCTGTGATTCGGTATGCCCATTCTACTTGCTAAACAGTAACCTATTGTGCTCTCATAATTTTACTCTATAGCAGTGGTTCTCAACCAGGAGTTTGGGCACGATCAGGTTTCAGGAGGTCCGCCAAGCAGGGCTGGCATTAGACTTAATTGGGCCCAGGGCAGAAAGCCAAAGCCCCACCGCATGGGATTGAAGCCTGGGGCCCTGCCGCCTGGGGCTGAAGCCAAAGTCTGAGCAACTGAGCTTCATGGGGTCCCCTGTGGTGTGGGGCCGTGAGCAACTGCCCTGCTTGTTACCCCTGGATGCTGGGCCTGACTTTTATATGCACAACAGTTGTTGTGGCACAGGCGAGCCATGGAGTTTTTATAGCATGTTGGGCGGCCTCAAAGAAAAAGGTTGAGAACCGCTGTTCTACAGTATGTGAGCTCAGGAGCAGGCAGGCCCCTGCCCTCTCGCACCTCCCAAATAGTCACTCCAAATTACACCATGTATGCTTATGTTCCCATTCCATGCACACTTAGTGATGGAGTTTTCCTGACCCTATCATATGAGGGAAAGCAAATCTGAAAGTCTATTTTACATCGGCATACACAAGTCTTAGCAAAGGACATTCTTGCCCACTCAGAGGACACAAACCACACCTCACATGACTTATCTGACCAATCACAAGTGCTCTCTAACTTTGTGGACTGATCACAAAACACAGATAATTTGGTGGATAGTTTTGCAAAATACATCAATGAGAGAAAACTGTTAAACTGCCTCAGCTATTTGGAGCACGGGAAAACAAGCCCAATTGATTGGATGCATTATTTGCTCAGCTCTGTCAGTCACAATGAAAATTTTGGGGTGGAAGCGACCTGATAACTTCCACCCAATTTTGGCATAGCCCTAGGATTCCTGTGCAGTAACATGAAGTCCTGCACAGCCTACAGCTCCTCCTGACCCAGCCAGCGCTAAGCAGTTCCCGTCAGAGAGCCACAAAAATCATCTTCTTAGGGCTTTCTTCCCTGCACAGCTTTTCAGCACCTTTTCCATACACCTGCTATGCCTCAAGCATGTCCAGCCATGGTCTCCAGGGGAATGCGTTCCTCCATTTCTCCTGTCGGCCCCTCAAAATCTTGGCTGGCTTGCATACACCCCAGCAACCTTTGCACTAATGTGGGAGCAATGTCCTGGAGAAGTAAAGGTGAGGGCCTGGACTCATGAGAGGAAAGAAGAGGATAGGGCCATATATCCCAAGTTGAAAGAGAGTAAGACAAATGCAGGAACATAGTTGCTAGCATTTCTGTGGGACAATGAATATTGGCCAACATCATCTTTCCTATCTTCCTAACGAGAGGCGAGGCTGAAGGAATGGAGAACTACCAAGTGAAATGGGTAGCTCTCCCAGGACCCCATGAGGAAAACCCAAAGGCTGTGGTTCCAGCTCAGAGTCAAGTGCGACACGAACAAGCCCTGGAAGAAGTGGTCAGGGCAGGAAGCCCACACCCAATGAACACTGAACTTAGAAATAAACAGATGGTTTTGAAATGAGTGTCACCTCGTCAAGTCCAATCCAGCTCCGACTCCCCTTTTTGCTACATTCACAATGTCATAAGGAAAGCTATTCTCTCAGCAACCTGTGAGAATTTACAGCCCAAACCAGAACAAACATCAGAGGTCAATCATTTCATTTCATTTCTATTAATTAAATAAACGAGCACTAATAAAAGACTGATTTCAGTATTTACCAGAGGAAAATAATGAGCTGAAAGTCATTTAATTTGACACACATTCAGGGATGTTTCTAAGCTCTCCACTTTTACCCTTCTAGTTTGTTTGTATTTTATGGCAGCACAAATCCATATTATTTGAATGTTCAAGATAAGAGAATGTTGGGCCCAGTGCTCAGGATGGGCTGAGATCTGCTCAGCGCAGGATCTGGAAGGGTGGGAAAAGGGGTTTATTGGAAGATGCCTTGAAAAATGCTTTGCACTGCTTTGACAAGGTCAGCCTCAATTTCCTATCTCCAGGTCAACAGAGGCAAAGCAGTTGGTGGGCACATTCAGATTTTGTTTGCATCCAGGTAAATCCAGACGAACTCTGCACGAATGAAGTTATTCCGCATTCACACAGGTTTAAATGAGGGGAGATTCCGGCCCGGCATCCTCGCTGAAAGAGTGTTGCCCTGATCACACCAAGTCATATTCATTGATCCAAGATGCTAATAGCGATCCAAAGAGCTTGATTTGAGCCTTAGAGCTGGGGGTGTCACCTTTCGCATTGCTGGTAACCAGACCCCCACCTCTCCCCCCAAGGCCTTGCCCCTGCTCTTCCTCTTCCCTTGAGGCCCCGCCTCCTGCTCCACCTCTTCCCTTAAGGCCCCACCCCTGTTACACGTACTTTCTCCCCTCCCCCCATCGCTTGCTAGATCATCCTAAGGATCCTGCCTGCAGGTAGGAGGCGGCCCTGGCAGCGGAGGGGCTGGCATGGGTTAATGACCCAGTGCCTCCTCCCCACCTCACGGTAACCGGACTTTTGGTGTGGGTGCCATTTAGGGTTGCCAGGTCCCCTTTTCGCCTGGGCTTTCCAGTTGAAAACTGGGCATCCAGCAACCCTAAATTACACTGGACACAGAAGCCAACAACCGGACTGTTCAGGTAAAACCCGGACAGGTGGCAACCCTACCCAGAACATTGGTCACTCTTCACGCCCTTGGGCAAGGGGCTGCAGCGAAGGCCACTAGAGAAGCAAAGCGAATGCCAAACCGATAAAAAGAGCCTTAGGTGCCAGGCAACATCCCCCGGGCTTAATTTTCATTATTAAACACGCTGCCCCAGAAGCGTGCTAGTATCCAGATTTATGTTACTCCTGGAAAACTGATCTCAGCAGGAAATGGGCTGTTAATAACAGAGACTTGCAGAAGTGGAAGTCTGAATGTACACCAGATAAATGGGCCCATGCCAGCTCTTTCTGTGGACAATGCTAAGACTGCCACAATGCCATTCGCGCTGCTCTCAGCACGCAGCTCCTCAGCGTGGGAGTCGATTGGGGATTGTTACTACTACTCTGTATGCGTTACTGCAAAGTCTCAGAGGTTAGTGCAGAACGATTTGCTTTGTAGCACAAATTCAAAACAAAACAAAAACCCAACAGAACCCACAAACTTGCTAGACAATTTCAGTCCATTCCATCTGTAGTTACATATTTACATGTGCGTCATTTCCTTTTCGTACAGCCCCTAATGGCGAGAGGATAGTCAGTGACGACGGGCGGTTGCATCAGGCCCCCTGTGGCTCAAAGATGATCTTCCCCTTGCAAAACCAAACAAACAAAAAAACCCAACAGCAACTGGGGCAAAGAGAAGAGACAGCCCCTTCCCTCCATACCTCAGTGAGCTGGCTCTGGACCCCTTCCACTCCACCCATTAATGAAACACACACAATGGGAAGGAGCCCTTAATAGTCTCTTTTTATTGGAGCCATTTGTGAGAGGCAGAAAGGTAGTTTGAGCCTGAGAGTCCTGCAAGTTCCTACAGGTTGCATGGCTCTGGGGCGGTGACAAGGGCATCCGGCCTATGGAATTGGAATGTGCAGTATGCAGGAGGTAAGGAGAAGATTTGCACATTCCTTCTCTACATGAGCAGCTCCACTACCCACTGCTACAGAGCATGCTCCTTGTTTGCATTTTGCCCCCTCCATAGCTGGCCCCCATACTGGTTGGCCCAGCATCAGTGACTTTCCGGGGCTTACACTGTTGTGCTGGACCTAGTCACTTGATCGCACAGCACAGCTCATTAACATATGTCCTTTGCCAACGTGCAATGGTCCTAACAATGTAACACATATCAGAAACAGGACAAAGCCACCCGGTCATGTCTACCATCCCCTTTTGCCAGAACACGTTGTCCTGAGTCAGCATTCCATTACACATTTTTTCACATCAAAAATCACACACACACACACACACGGCTTGAGATAGTTTTATAATTCTTTCTATATTTAAGGGATATATACATACAGATATAGGGGGAAATAGCCCATATGATTTTACTGAGTGAATCTGAGGCTTGCGAAGTGCACAACATTGCACATATGTAACACATTAGCCACATGTGTGCTGTCCCCCTCTGGTGGCTGAGCCATGTAAGAGGTTAATGCATCTGTTCCTGCCTGTTTACTTCAAGCCATCGGAGCTCATGTTTTTAGATCCAGATCCCCAAATTCAATCCCAGTAGATGGCCCAGCAGCTGACAAGGGGTGATGACTGCAACGGAGAGCCCTGGGAGATCAGTTGGCTGCAACATTGGCTACCCTTTCAGTGAGCAAAACTTTCTTGAGTCACAGGCAGCCATAGCTGTGCAGAAGTAAGTCTGGCTCTAGGGGTCTACTCTCCACTAAGCCACAAGCATCGTATGATCCTGAGCAAGTAATTTAACCTCTTTCCCCATCTGAAGGACACCAGGAATAACACACACTAACTGTAATTGGAAAACTCCCATCCAAACATTTACACACAAAAATGGGTAAACAAATATTGTGAACATTTCACAAACATTTCCCCCCCATTCGCCAAGCTGCACTTCCTGACTTCACAGGACCGGGGGGGCTGCTGTTCATTCATGTTTGTAAAGTGCTTGGAGATCATCAGATGAACCATGTGAAACATTACTGCAGGGGGCACGGACAGCCTGCGGGGGCACTTCCACAAAGTGGGTAAATAATTACGTCTTTGGCCTGTGCTTGCTGGGTTTGCAGACTGCATCCGCTTTGCTGCAGTACTCTTCATAAACAGAACCTAAGGGCTCCCAGCCCTGAACAACTGAGGTTGCTTTCAATGGTAGAATTTGGGAGACCATTGATTAGCACTCTCCTTCATGCTGTTTTTCCCTGCTTCCAACTCATAAAAACACACTGTGCCACTCTGTGTCATTAAATGCTCCCACTCTCCCCTTCCTTCTAAAGTCAACAGCTGTACAACAAAGTAACAATTTAATGATCATTTCTAATGAAGTCAATAACTGTTTAAGTGCAACATTTACAGCTACTATCCCAACAATCAGCACTAGGGGGAGCATTGTCCCTATCCAATTGCACAAAGACAATGATGAAAGCTGAGAGAGAGGACTTTAGAGAGACCAGACAGCAAGTGTGAAAAATTGGAACGGAGGTGGGGGGGGTAATAGGAGCCTATATAAGAAAAAGACCCATAAATCGGGACTGTCCCTATAAAAGGGGACATCTGGTCACCCTAGCACTGCGGAACCAGGCAAAGGACACAAGCAGTCAGTCAGGTACCCCGCAAGGGGCAACAAGGGAGAAACAAACCTGGGAGCGTATTCCATGCTCTGTGGTAGGCCTGAGCCAGACAGCACTGTAAAACCCAACCACATTCATAATGCCAGGCATTAACATTCGGGCTATTGACAGGGGGTTGGAAGAAAACACACCTTCAGATTCAGTCTGATTTTCAAGTTCAATGAATTTAGAGATCCAAGAGGATCCAAGCGCATAGATACTACATTGATGGGTTCTATAGAAAACCCATTGATTAGGTAGATCACCCACTTCCCGGTGCTTAGATATTATGGGGAGGAATAGAAAGGGAGAAAAACCCTTAGAGAGGTAGACAGACATTTGACTCTCTGCTATTTATGTTCTTAAATACTTTGGTGATAGTGACAGGTGCCACCTCATCCACCCTCTCGCCACTCCAGGGCTGAAGCAAGACAACAGAAAGTAGCACAGAAAAGCAAGAGTCGGGCCGAGGAGAAAAAGAGGAGTTACTTTGTCTGATGTTTGCTCCACATGGAATATCTGTATGGGCTGAGGGTAGAGCCGTGGGCTATTCCAATTGTAGCACTAAGCCTGTGGAGCAACGCAGTACGGGAGCTGCTGAGTGCTGGGAACTTTTGAAAGTCATGCCACTTAATTAGCTGTGCAAGTAACAGACTTAAGTGAGCAACTTTGGGCATGCCCCTTTAACAACTGGGGCCTGGGGCCAAGACTTTCAAAAGCAATTCCTGATTTTGGGTGCCCCACTTGAGGCATCTTAAGGGGGCCCAATTTTCAGAGCGCAAGTGTTCAGTCCTTGTTCTGCAAAACCAGGCCCCTTTAGGGTGTTTCAAACTGGGCACCCAAAATCACTACTCGCTTGGCCAATGAGTGTCCATGGAGCATCTGCCCAGATAGAATATATATACTGTATACATGTTGGACCAGATCGTGAGCAGGTGTAAAGCAGCATAGGATCTGGCCCTATTTGTGGAACACCTGATTTGCCAATTTTAAGGCTAAGCAAACAGTTTGGCAGCCCTGATTCAGAAAGAGTTTCATTATGAGACAGTAATAATAACTCCTGGGAGAGATGTTATGCAGGAAGTTGGATAGGATGATCGTAGCCTTAAAAATCTATGAAAGTTTAAAGACTCACTGTTGTCAGATAGACAGAGACAGCTGGAAAACCAGAAAAAGGAGCACAATTCCAGCAGATAGGCTCTGTCTAATGATTCTCTGTGCAGACGAATTTATAACATTTTCTGCAAAGTGTAATGGCAAATTAATAGCATCCATAACATATTGATATTGATTTGCAGTCAAACTGCAAATGTTGCTATACTAGACTGTTAGGTTCCACTGTTATTTGGATACTTTAAATCACTGTCCAACCTGGGCTTTCATATCATTTTAGTGCAGGAGGGGGAGGGGGAGATGACCATTATAGGGCCTGAAAGAGAGTTTCTGGATGAAAATAAGTTTATAGCATTTTATAATTCCAGTGGAAAATCATGATGCAGCTAAGTACCGAGAGGCGAGTCTCATTTTTACATTGCTTAATGCATTTAAAGTCAATCATCATTGTGGTTGTCTTTGTTCCACAGCAATTAACTTTTATAGGCTTTGTTTCTTCGCTGTCAGTGTTTTGGAGGCTTCACAGACAGCTGAATTGATCGCTGCACCATTCACTTGTGAAAAGATTTTAATCCAGGTGACATTTTAAAGTTTTAGACCATAGTGTCCTTTCCAGAGGATATGTCTATGCACAGCAGAATGATGTGGCACACCTTAGCAAGGAAAACTTATTCTTCCCTAAGCTCTTTAAGATCCTTTCTGTTCAGTTAATCAGCCTTGTCTGAAAATAACCGTACAGGAGGTAAATTCAATCTCTCTTCTGAATTAGCTGCGTAAGGAAATACAGTGAACTACTTACGAGCTAGACAGCACAAACAGGAGCTGTGGGTGCAGGGAGAACTGGCTATATGTCAGCATGGCCAATGTATGATGGGGATAGACACATGGTCTTACCCTCTTACCAGTGCCATGTGGCCCTAGGGAAGTAAGGAGGAAGCAGTTCCTGTGTTTCCTTGAGTTCAGGGATTGGAATTCTGCCCCGTCTTTATGTGGGACAGCTGTCAATATGAAAGCTTCCTTGCTTTGTTCCTCCCCTAACCTCTGCTTGGCAATCACAAATGGCCCAGGCAGAATCTGGCCCTTAATGTTTATGATCTTACTGTATCATGAGAGATCTCAACATTCATTCGTGTCCTTTGGCAGCTTTGCAAGAAATGTGACAGGGTATTAGTTAACAGGACAGAGAATCAGCACCAGGTGCATTTTACTCAACTGCCAACACAACTAGCTGTATGAGAAAAACATTGATGTCACTAGATTTCTAGATGTTGATCCATTTTCAATCCCACTCTCTCTCTGATGGATACTGCATTCATTGCAAGTGCACCTGAAAACCTAAAGGAAAAGCAGAGACATTTTTGAAGCCTATTAACCTGAAAATGTGCTCTCGTGACTTACAGTGGTTAAACTTTCCACTGTACAAGACAATAAAAATCAGCAAACTTCTAAAAGGAAGCTTTGAGACAGGACATCCACATGTCTGGAAAAAGGCAAGAAAGGGCCCTCACGTTAATAACACAGGAAGTCAGAATTGGCAGCGATAAGTTAATTAATAGTGCACAACTCTGGTCTTATGTCTGTTTTATTAACAAGGGCATTCTCCTGCAACCTATAGATATGATCTTTCCCTCAAATATTTGCAACCCTTTCTGTCAATGATCCTTCTAATAAGATTTTTTTAAAAAAACAGTGTCTGCGCCAACACTGGCATTTAGTGGGGCCTACTGCAACTGAAACTTCCTGTCCTTTCATCTCTACATCCCTGCCAGAAAATGGACCCGATGCTCCAGTACGTCCCAGCAGCTTTGTCCTACTTGGTGCCGGCTGCTTTGTGGTCACAAAACAGCCTCTGAAGCTGGCTTAATCAGCCATCTGAAGTCCCCCACCCCCTCCAAGAGGAATCTCCAAACAGCACAGAGCTGCTGTAGTGACTCCTAAACCACTGCCAGCACAGGGGGACCAGTCCAAGCCCAAGATCAGAGGGCTGAGAGCCACCTATTCACCTCCTCGCTTGGGCTGCAGCGTACCCTGCATAACCCTGAAGATCATTCAGAAACATCTACTAGGACGATTACAGCTGCTCACCTGCTTAGGGGCGTGTCACGCTCCCTCACCATGTTGGGTTGGACCTAAAAAAGTTTTTTATGGTTTGGATCCAGCCCTGATGGGTCTGATTCTCCATTGCCCAATACATCATGAACTGATTTCTACCAGTGCAAATTGGATGTAAAATAAACCCTTCTGATGGGGAATGGAGAATCTGGTCCCCCGCCTTAGTCAACAGCGGAGGCCAGCTGAGTTGCCATTCCCTAGACTCGCAGAGCTGGGTGCAGGGCATTCTTGATGGAAAGCCCTTGAGTCTAGAATGTGCTTCTTTCTATGGTCTGTCAGAGCCTGGGTATGTTAACCTTGAGGGCATGTTGCAGTTCCCTTCTGTTTACTGCGGCTTTGCCTACACAGAGGAGGCGGGGTGGTGCAATCCTATGCCTTTGGTATGTGCATGTGCGTGCAAGTTCTCACAGAGCCAGTGACCGGGGTATGTACGTTCCATTATTTTTAGGTCTGTGCAGGCCTAGAGAGAAGACACACACTACGGGCTGGAAAAACGGAGTAAAACCAAATTGTGTTACAAGACCGGTCACACGTTGGAGCTATGTGTGCCAGTTATAACAGTGCATATGCAGCTATTGTACCAGCACTCGCATCGCTGGACACTTGACTGCATAGCTGATATACAGTAATAGTAACTCCTTCTTTGGCAACCCAGCTCTAAGAACCCGCAGGCTATTAAAGCAGCCACTTAGAGCACCAAACATGGTTTGGTGTCATTGAAGTTATATTTGTCCCCATTTCTTTTTGGAGGGAGGGAAGGGGACTGGTACAGGGAGAGTAGGAGTGGCTGAGAAAGTGCTTAATTTTAAGGCTGGCTGAAAACCAAAAAAATTTCCATTTCATGAAAAATGTTGCGGTTTTAGTATTTGTTTTTTGTTCTGCATCAGAATGAAAATGAGACCTTTGGAAATTATTTGTGAAAAACAGAGACACACACACAGACACTACAAACCCCAGAATAGCCAACTGGGCATTCCCGGGGCATCTGGGAAACTCAGCTTCAAGTCCCTGTTCCAAATCCAAAGAAACTTGAACCTAGAAATCCAAATCCAAAGAAACTTGAACCTCCTACATCCCAGCCTTCTCTCTGCCTCTTCCTTTCCTTCCCAGAAATTCCATCCAGGAGCGGCGCCAGGATTTCTGGTGCCCTAGGCAGAATTCGCGGGGCGGCATTTTGTGCGCTCCCCACGGGGCACGTGGAAGCTTCCAGTTCCACTCTCATCGCGCTGCCGAAGAAGCATCCTCCGCCGAAATGCCACAGGCGACAGCAGCAGTCACTGAGCTGCTCAATTGCCTGCTGCTGTTTTCTGCGGCACGTCGGCAGAAGGTCCTTCTTCGGCGGCACGACGGGAGTGGAACCGGAAGCTCCCGTACACCCTGTGAGGAGCGCACAAAATGCCACCTCATGAATCCTGGTGCCCTACGTGACCGCCTAGGGTCACCTAATGGTAGCCCCAGCCCTGATTCCATCCTGGACCTGAGAAACCCTTCCAGGTAAAAGTTTTATTGAAACAGACATTTCAGCAGTTTCAGTTGCGACAAAACTGGCATTTTCCAACAACAACAAAAATTTCTTGGAAAAATTCCTGACCAGCTGCACTTAATTCTCTCTCACCCAGGATGCTATCTGGCCAAAATTCAGCCCCATGAAAGCAGCTTTGTCAGCATTTTCATTTCTCCAATTCTAATTCATTGAATCAATGGGGGGAAAAAGTAAAAGTTAACTTATAGAGACAGCTGGTTGCATGGCTCCTTTTAGCCAACACTAATATGATCAAAGAGTCAGCTAGTTGCTTGACACATATTTTAACGTTCAGAAATGTAGCTACTGAGATCTCAGCCTAATGAATAACTAGCTAATGTTTAGTTTACTACTAAGAACTAATTGGTAGCTGCATCTCTTGATAGCTGCTGTAGAACCAATATGTTTTAAAAGAAAAACAGACTTATCTATATCAGCAACGGAAAAATGTTCTAAAATAAACTGCAAGAAGGACAATTTGTTCATAGCTGAATAATACCTCAATTGGCCAGAAGAGGACATTAAAGTTGCATGAATCTCTCGCCTCACACTCTCAACAGAACACCACACACTGCAGTGAATCTACCTTCAAAGTCCATGGTCTAGGATCTTGGGAACACCATTAACTAAGGTCTCCTCGCTGCCAGTAAGTACATAGATAGTGTGCATGTTAATGTTAATTAGTTAAGTGCGTCAATTTTTGGAATACTATATAATTCCAATTTCCTGTACTGCTCATCACTGAGCATACAGAACAAAAGCATTCCTGCCTTTGCTGTTATTACAATATTTTAATGCTAATACAATTATTACAATAACTTAATATTAAATGTCATTTAGGATAGGTCAGGAAATGATTCTTTTCCCATTCCACCCCATGTTTTGCTGTGCTCCTCAATCGATCTGCGAAGCATTCGTAGCTTGTTTTTGTCTATAACTGCTATTAAATCTACAGGAAACATGGTAAATTTAACCTTCCCACAGGGAACATTATTCTGCAAACCACCAACTAACCACTACATAAAACATCTAAATGACACCAGCATCAATTTTGCATGAAGCAAAACCTAAGATGAACATCTATACTGGTTCTGTCACTAATAATGTTAATTGCACTTCGCGGGTAAAACAAGTAGGAAAACAAGATAATTCAGAGAGGAAAGAAATGCTTAATCTGTAATGCTTGAAGAACTAAATGCAATTAAAAAGATTCACTCTTTAGTCATCAGCATTTTCTCAGTTTTACCGCAGGACATAAATGAAATCCACAGCATTAGAGTCCATGGTTTCAAGAGAACAGCTTTTTTGCTTTGCTCTGTATCTGACGATTCATTATCTACTCAGATTTTGACATTTTATAACCCTCTCCCCCCTTATAAATAAACCCTGCAAAACTGGATCATTTCAGACCAAATAAAACTATTGGTAACAACTGCCTAACATGATTGCTCATGTGGCACATTGTTTACCTTTACTATCAAAACACAAGTCGGGATTCTCTAGTGTAAGTGAGATCAGAATATGGTCCGATACAGCAAGTGGTCTATCTGAGGATTGAATCGGCTAATACTGGGTCTATCTTTTCTTAATTTCATTGCCATGAAGACAACACATTTAAAGAACAGCTGTAAGAATTGCACCTCATGTTAAAAATGTTTTTCTATAACAACAAGATGCACTTCCTAAACCTTCTTTTCCATTGACCCAGGCAGATATATTCAACACCATTTTATTGTGCACTCTTTAAAAGTTCCCATAAAAGATCCTATTCCCTATGGATAATATCTACATTCAAAACTAGAGATGGTTCCCTTCATGGTTACAGAGATAGCTGAACTTCTGAGCCCTCAGCTCCTTCTTGAGGGCACTCCCTTAGGTTGTAGGCCTCAAGTCTTTTCCCTCCTAGAATCTTGTGATTCTCCTACTGTTATACCGCGTCTTAGGCTACAATCCCCTGTGTACCAGCTGTGCCTCTCCAGTCTGACTGGGATTGGTCCCTGCACGTCTGCCCTTTGGGAGCTGTGACCAGCAATTAATACAGTGACTAAGTGGCCTTCTTCAAACAAAGGATTGTTTAATCTTAACAGTAGGAACAGGAAAGTCTAAGAGAAAAGGATTGTGTACCCTTTTTTAATTTAAATTGAATTTTTTTTTCTATTAAAACTATGCTGGGTTCAGTTCCTGTTGCTACAGTTTGAAGCTCAACAGAGTGAAAATTATCTCTGGTGCTTTTCTCAAATTTGGAGATTCTAGGAAAACACAAATTCCAAGGGTAGGGACCACAGACACAATCGTAAGTACAAAGTCTTATCTGTACTACGAGTTTTATTAAAGCAATAAGTAAAGTTATAATTACCCAGGCACATGGAAATCCTACAAAAAACTATGCAATGACTAAGACTGCAGTCACAAACACATCCTCAAAGATATTATAGGGTCCCATACACCTCTCAATAGATGATCATCTATAGAGGGATGGTTCCTGCTGAGGTTCCCCATGTGGTCATCCTGTGGGGTTGTTCCATGGGGGTCTTCCTGTTTTTATCCAACCAGGGAACTTCTTTGATATTGTTGTTCTGACAACACCTAAAACCTTATGCATTTGCATGAGGGTTTCAACCCTCTTTTCTTTATTTGTACTTCCACACTCCATGAATATTGGGGTGCTCCATTTTTCATAGGTTGTTTCTTAGTTCCTCCTATTCTCATTAGCTTCTACACTCAACATGTGCCTTGTGCTCAGGACAGAACGTTCCATGATGTTACAACCAGGTGTTTCGTGACAATTCCATGGAGTTCATGGCAATCTAGCTTTTTGTAACATTACCTATTGGCACATCTTTTGCAGTGTTCTTGTGACCTTACTGGCATAGGTTTTTCCTAGGTCACCCACTCCTGCCAAGCATTCTTAAGCCTATGGTCTAGTAGGGTGACCAGATGTCCTGATTTTATAGGGACAGTCTCAATTTTGGGGGCTTTTTCTTATATAGGCACCTATTACCCCTCACCTCCATCCCGATTTTTTACACTATCTGGTCACCCTATGGCCTAGTCACTTAAATCTATTTAGCATACATTGATTACATATGAAATAGCATATGAATGGACTGTAATGCCACATAACACAATGATAAAATGAATTAATTGGCGACAATTTACAACAATAGAACAGTCTATATACACATCCATCTTGCCTAAGGTTTACCAATCCCCAGAAGTTTAGGAAGGCCCAACTGCTGCAGAGCACCCCCGCAGAGCTTGTGGCTAGGTCAGCCTGCTCCTTGGGAATAGCTCCTGACAACTGCCTCTTCCCTCTCTCTGGAGAGAATTTTAACAGTCCCCAGCTGTTGGGAAGCTGTGCATTGTTGGCCTTACCAAAACAGCTGTGTGTGTAACTTTGGCTGGAACCTAGAGTTAGCACCCTCCCATCTAACAGTTGAGTATTGTCAAACCTCCTAACTTGTTTACCAAGAGATGCTTTACCTGGAGCCATTGTGTTACATTCCTGCTTGCTTCCTAACAGCTCTGCTATTAACTAAAGCAGCCTATGCATACAGTGAGTTAACCCCTGTAGTCATGCAGTAACCATCCCATAACCCAGTCGCACACAGCATTCACAAATTAATGCAGCACTGCCCCCTGGCCTTCACAGTTCAAAACCAGGATTTCAACAGCTTCAAACCTGATTCCCCATCTAAATGGCCCCTGCCTCCAAACCCAATTCAAAATGGCCCCAATCTCTGTAACAGGCTGAACCAAAGTTCCGGGTACCAAATTTCAAGCAGAAGCCTGTTGCTGGAACAGTGGCATTGCTTACAACTGCTCTCAGAAAGCCCAGACTAATTATAAATTACATAGACAAAGGGATGCCCACAAATATCTCCACCTCCACCCCCCTCTCTCCCAAGAACCTTAGCAAAGATTAATGAAGCCAGCCTTTGCTCAGAGGTCAACAAAACCAAAAGTTGAGTCTCCACTGATCTCAGTTGTGGTTGTGTATCCCAGGGAGGGAGCCCAGCTCTCTGGTAAGAAGGTCCTAAACCATTCAGGGCTTTACAGGTTAAAATCCACACCTTTAATTCCACTCAGAAGCTTACTGGAAGTCAGCACAAGACCACAGGGCACTGGTTCAATGTGCAGTGCTACTAAGTAAGCAGGCTGCAGCTTTCGACGCTAGGTTCAGCTTCTGAACAATCCCAAGGTGTAACTCCATGTAGAGCCCTTTATAGCAATCTAATCCTGAGATGACAAAGGCATGGATGATTGCGGTGAGGTACATAGCAGAGAGAAGAGCTCACACTTAGCAGGACAGATGGGGAAAAAATGCACTTAGCTACAGCCACTGACTGTACATTGTGGAACCTCAACAGGTGAGAGCTGTTTGGACCAAGGGTAGTGGAGGGGAATGGATTTCCAAAGTTGAGGGCTCCTGATTTCTGCTATTATCAGCTTGTTCCACTAAATGCTAGCTGGTATGAAAAGAGATGTGATGTTCACTTTGCAAATGGAGGGTTCCCCAGGTCGGTTGACAGCTCCTGGATGCTGAGTTAAAAGAAGTAATTTGCTTACAAACCACCCGTTACAAGCCAGACAAGGATGGAATGGTTGTTATTATTTATGCAACATTTGTATTGCAGTGGGCCCCAAAGTCCACAGTCGAGGATCAGAGCCCCGGTAAGCTAAGATGTGAAGACGAAATCTCTGCCCAAAGGAGCAAATTAATATTGCAAACTAGGAGAAATAATTTTCTCCACCAGCAGTAGCAGGACAAAAGCTCTTGCTGGAGTCTGAAGTATCCATCCACACTCAAAGCTGTCGTAGCTCTGTTCTTTCACTGCACCCAGAATTCCTAGAATTAAGACATGTCCCCTCCTTGGAGGGAATGTATAAGACTGCAATGGATGGAGAGGGGTTGTTTTTCTTTTCATGAAGACTTCATTTCTGTTGTGCTCTCTAAAATGACAGACAGTACCAATGCATCGAGACTGCTTCTAGCCTCACATCTAAAGCAAGGCCCCGTGCACTGGATGTGGGCTAAGTGAAATGCACTGGTTAACTAGGAAAGTCTACTAGGAAAGAATAAGACCTGAATGTCTGAGTATAGAAAAATGACTCCTCTCTAAGGCTCCATACACACTGGCAATAATGGGACCTGTCATTCAATATCAAGGCCCTCCAGGACAGCCCCACTGGTGGTAGCAAGGGTGGGAGATGACTGTAAACAGAGCTCTGACATTTTTGCCACCAGTGAATTATGAGTCTCATTTTTGCCACTACAGAGGAGCCCTAAGTAGCAACGAGGCCTGAGCTGTCACAAAAGCTGTGGATGTGCATGGGACGTATCAGACTGACTTATTTAACCAACGAGGAGGAAGTGTCGCTTTTACTGGGGGGGTGGAGATCAATAAAACATGGGAAGAGAGAGTGAGAAAATTAATGTTTCTGTACGATGGCAACAATCAACAACGAGGATGTGAAGAATATACAAAGCAGTGGACAACTCATTTGCAATTACTACTTCATGTGGAATCATGCTTCATTTGCAGTGGGACACTGAACCATTCAGAATTAAATTTCATGTGTTACCCTATGTCCTCAGATCTCTCCTTCAGCTAATCTGTCACAGTCTTTACCAAACTGCTGCAAATAAGATTTATCAAGATGACAAACAGAGCTTTCATTTCTACTGTGCACTGGATTTGCACTGCTACATACTACCACCAGTGGCTCAGCTGCTAAGCAACATGTTAAGTAACATTTTAAAAAAACAACAACATTTGGTACATGAAATAGTAGGAACGTATATGATGAAAACAACCTGTTGCACATGTAGCAATCTCTTTTATTCTATATTTTTCTGGGGGGTGAGAGGGAAGTGCTAAGTCTATTCATCATATCTCTGAGTAACCACCACCTTTGATTTACTAGATTCTACATCAAGTTCCCATTTTCAAAGATGTTTTTTTTCCCAAAGCTGACATAAATAACTCCTGCCATGAGCAACAGAACATCTGCTGTTGCCCTTAACCAACACAAGACTCTGACACTTTGTACTTTACCAATGTATTACCTTGGCATTTGTGTTTTCTCAACAGAAAAACACTAGGAAACACTGACAATTTACAATACATAGAGCTTACCAGCCTGGTTTTCAGACCAATGCTCTTTGGGATGTCTTTTTAAACTACCATTACAATTATTTTAGAATGTCCTGTCTCCAGTCCCTGTCATAAGCTATTGCTCATGGAAGACCACATATTATATTGCACATTGATAATCTGCCATGTAGTCAAGAACATTTACTAGCCCAGACACCAAAGCTATTTGCCTCCCCTTCACCGGGATAACAATAATGAAAAAAACAAAGGACATTTTATGTCCTGACCAAAACACATTAGCAGCCTCAGGCAGCAAGTGTAATTTTGGAAGGTTGCCATAGTTAGGAACATCAGAACAGATGGGGCCTCCTGGAATGGAAGGGATCATCGTGTCCAGTCCCCTGTGGTCTCACACCACCCCGTTGGGTAATACGTGATAACTCCTTTTGGAAGGCTGCTCCAGAACCACTCTCCTACGATGGTTAGAAACCTTCCCATTTCCAGCTTAAATTTACTCATGGGCAGTTGATATTCTTGTTGTTTCTCTAAGTCTAAATCTGTTTGAAACAGCTGGTTTTAGTACATGTGGAAGCAGACCTAGCCAGACTAACTTTAGGCCTCATTCACCTCCCATTATAGTCAATGGAAACACTCGGGCTCCTATGTCTGATATTTCTCCCCCAATATCATCTATCCAAACATCCACCGTGCTTATTTTATATTGCTTGCTTGGCATAGTGCATCTCAATCATGTGGTATGTCGTACACAGCGGTACTGCATTGATTGTCATAGGTTATAAGCACCAGCTTCTGGAGCACAAAATATAATATAGAGCTATATCAGGTATGGTGTTACTGTGATCACAGGTTAGCAAACTGATGCTAAGAGTGACCTTTAACAAATGTGTGTTGTATTGTATAAGGATATGATATCTGTGTTAGTTATGGGACGTCTCTTCTGCTTTTTCCAGTGAGCGCACTTCAATGGGACACCAAGAATTAGAGTGCAAATCCAGGGCCTGCCTTCATGACTGTCTAGAATTTCAGCTGTGCAGCAGAATCTATCTAAGGTACTTACCTGGCACCCATTACTATAACACAGGGGTTGGCAACCTTTCGGAAGTGCTGTGCCGAGTCTTCATTTATTCACTCTAATTTAAGGTTTCACGTGCCAGTAATACATTTTAACGTTTTTAGAAGGTCTCTTTCTATAAGTCTATAATATATAACTAAACTATTGTTATATGTAAAGTAAATAAGGTTTTTAAAATGTTTAAGAAGCTTCATTTAAAATTAAATTAAAATGCAAAGTCCCCAGGACTGGTGGCCAGGACCCAGGCAGTGTGAGTACCACTGAAAATCAGCTTGCATGCCACCTTCGGCATGCGTGCCATAGGTACCCCTGCTATAACACCTGAGCACCTCATCATCATTAATGTATTTATCCTCACGACACTCCTATCATCCCATTTTACAAATGAGGAACTGAGGCAAAGAGAGAATAAGTGACTTGCCCATGGCCACATAGGAAGGCTGTAGCAGAGCAGAGGACTGAACCCCCTATCTCTCCAGTCTCACACTAGCACCCTAATCACTTAGCCATCCTTCCTCTCAAAAAATCAGCAAGGTTGCACTGTCCAGGGGACTTAATGCCAAGGAGCCACTCAGGATGTAATGGTCTGTGGGAACCATGCTGGCAGGAGTTAAGACTGAGGAGCAGCACAGAGGAACTCAGCTTTTCTGCGCGTGCCAGAACCCTCTGAAGGCGGCCAGAGATACACAGAATATCACTGTAGATGTCAGACCATGAATGAGCTCACAGGAATATAGAAGAGGATCCCTACCACCTGCAATGGAACAATCCATAGGAAACTCCCAGAACTTTTGTTATTATTAACTATATCATCTCCGGATATTTTTGTGATCTCTATAAATGTCCAGTTCTTTTCTGAATGTTGCAAATTTTTTGTCTCAGTGACTTTCTATGGCAATGAGTTCCACAGTTCACAGAACAAAAGTACTTCTACTAAATAACTGAAATATTAAAATTGTTATATCCTAATCCATGACAATTTGTAACACAGAGGTGAGCATGAAAATATTTATCCTACTGAATACATTTGCTCTGTAACTAGAAGCGTACTTTCCTATTATTTGAAATATCACAATGCCTAAAGTCTCCAACCAAAACCAGAGTCCCATTCTATGAGGTACATACAGACAACCCTTTGCCTGAAGCGCTTACAATCTAAATTAACAAGACAGGCAGACAAAAGGTGGAAGAAATGAAGTATCATCACCACCCCCAATTTAGAGATGAGGAACTGGGGCACAAAGAGATCATGGGTAAAGTTTTCAGTAGTATCTATGTGACTTAGGAGCCTACATCACATTTCAATGAGGCATTAGATACAATTTTCAGAATTGCTTATAGGGCAGAATTTTAAAGGTATTTCTACGCCTAATGTTGCAGATAGGTGCCAAGTGGGATTTTCAAAAGCATCTAGGAAGGTTAGACTCCAAATTTCTATTGAAATCAACCGAAGTTAGGTGTTTGGACAATTCCAATAGGCAATTATTAGCATCTTTAGGCATCTAAATACTTGACCCAATGGGGTTTAGGAGCCTAAGTCCCCTTTCAAAAGTGAAGCAGGCACAGTCACAGATCCTTAAAGGTATTTAGGTGCTCAACTCCCATTTATTTCAGCTGATCTAGGTCTAAGGGTTTAGGTCACATTTGAAATGGCATTTAGCTCCTGAGTCACTTAGGCTTTTTTTGAAAATGTTCCTCTCAGTGACTAGACCATAGCCACATGGCGAGTCTGTGCCCATCTCACAAATCCCAGTCCATCACTTCAATCACAAGTCTAGCCATCCTCAGAAACACCCACAGAACAGTTAGGTCCTTGCAAACTCAGCCAGTTCCCCAGATTTCCAAGGCTAGCATTTTCCTGCCCTTAAAAAAAATGAAAAACAACCAAACAACATGCAACAAAGCCCCTATTTACTGCCTGATCCAATGCCCGCAGAAGTCAGAACTCCGACTGACTCCATGGGCACTGGATCCAGACTTTCCCAACTGTTTTTGACATAATTCAGTCTTATAGGAATGTCATTTTAATCTAGCAATCAAGGACATCTGGGTTGGCTTCATCCAATGGCTTACGTCGGTGACTAGCCCGAGACCCTCCTTATTGAAATCCCTTCATTTCAAATGTGCCAGAAAGGTACCTTTGAGTCATGCGGCTAAATCCATGTTTAATAACTGTCAAGAGGATATGACAGATTAGCCAGCAGGGGGATCGCAGGGCTCACAATGCTCTCAAGTGTATCATTTGGGATTGAATGCAGATGTAAAGAATGATTACATCACCCTGCCAGGGAGCATCCTGTCTCCCCGCAACATATGGGCATCAGCCTGGATAAGACAAAATGGCATCACAAACCATTCGCTGTGGTTAACAAAAGCTGGCTGCTGGAATAGCTCCTCAAGATGTGATGACCTCTTGGCTTTGCTATAGGCAGCATGCAAACCAGGAGACTTTGGCTGCAGGATTGAACAGCACAAAATGTGGCTAGGTTCCACAGGGCAGAATGTAAATTCTGTCTGGCTTCTAGACAGCAGGCGCTGCTCTGGTTGGCCCCATGCAGACATATATTACCACATTTATAGTCAGTGTACCGTACACTGGCCTCTGTAGGATTTAACTAGCTTCTCCATTAATATTAAAATATTCCTAGCTCCCATGCAGTTAAACAATACAGCTGAAGCCAAACTTCAAATGCTTTTCATGCTGAATGTATCACGCAGAAAAATCCAATATTCCTTACCCTAATGCGGCTGTTCTCTTTAACATCAACAAAGGCTAGATTACAGAATCTTGAACAAAGGGGAGGAAAAAAAAACAAAAAAAGAGAGTCTCTATGCACATTACTTGCAAACATTTTCCTCTTGCAATAAATATTTGTCATGTCATGTTCATGGATGCTGCACACAAGGGATTGAATCCAGATGTAAAATTTGCAGATGAAATCCTTACAAATTATACCCAGATTCCCAGTGGGGAAATGGCATAAACCTCAGATATATATTAATTATTTTTCTTCTCCCCCCCCACCGCTTCCTTCCACATAGTGCTTTATTTTTCTCAATCTGCTTGTATTTCAATATATATTTGTTTGGAAACTCCATGCATTATTGAAATGTGACTGGTTTAGAAAATGGAATCGTTAACATGATGTATCACACAAGTGCATCTCCAGTTCATGTTCTTTTTCTGCTTTGTCAGTTTGACTCAGTCTGCTTTAATATGCATAAGCTATTTTTAAAAGCCTTTTTGCAATTCAAATCTTCATTCTGTAAGGAGAACTGGAAAAAATAACAGTTCAGTTTCAGTGTTGCGCTCAAATCTGCTGAAGGAAGGTTAGCAACTGTTGAATATTCTGTTATTTAAACTGCCTTTTTGACTGTATTAATTTTAAAACAAAGTTTTTTAAAAAATAGACTGATAAGAATTAAATTGGGGACAGGTTAGGAGTGGTTTGCAAACATTTACACAGGGCTTATGGCAGTCAGACAACCATGAACCTACTAAGCTGGGTGCCAGGGGCCAGCATATTTCAACTGGAGCTCAGCGAATGGAGGGTAGGAGTATACTGAGTGGGTTTGGTGGGAGATGCAGTGAGATAACCTTGTTCTGCAAACCCAAACCCTCCAGCTTTTTCCTTTCATCCATAGCTATCAGGCCTGCTCTCCCCACAACAAGCACCAATGGTGGTTCTCCTCTGGCTCCTCAACACCTTCCAAGAGGCATCCTCCTCCTCCTGCTTGCAAGTCTGCCAAGACATGAGTCATTGCTAACAGAACACAGGGGAGGCCTCATAATTTGGAAGACGGGGAAGTAAATAGCTCAACAGGTTGAAGAGGGAACATTTGGGCTAACTAAGACAAGTAAACAGGTCAGTAAGCTCAGAGACAGAACATCCAAACTAGCTCAGCTTAGAGGGGGAAAACCAAGGGAGCCATTTATGAAGAACAAGATAACAAACAAGGTAAGTGAGGAGCATAAAACTGAGGTAAAGGTGAGGAGCATAAAACTGAGGTAAAGGGTCAAGTCAAACATGGACGGTGCGCTCTACAGGGATTGGTTCCTGCAAAACATGTGATGTGCTGCATAGTACATGCAATGGGATATGTAAATGTATATGAAGGAAGGGGCTTTCATGTAACTTTGGAGCTGTGATGTATTCTGAATCCAGCCCCCAGCCGCCGCATTTGTGTCTGACCAACTCAGCGTAAGTTTGCTGCATGGAAAATAAAGATGCCTGAGTGATGAAGTCCAGAGTCTACCTCCATTCTTGGGAAGCCAAATGGAAAGAGGTCTTGGAGGAAGTCCCAACATTGCTGTTCATCCTTCCCAGCATCTCTGGGAAGAGCCTTGCCCCTGTGGAGCAGGTCTGCCTTACACTTTCTCTATGGGCCATAGTTGTGTGAGAGAGTGGAGCATATAGAGATGATTCTGCATGCACCTTTCCTTTACAGGTTTCTGTTGCTTGGGACTCTGTCTGAGATCAGTCTCTGGAACCAAGAAACAGTTTGTCATAAGTTAGAGTGAAAACAGTTACTAAAAAAATATGCCCATGGGAAAAAGGCAGTTTACCTCTATATTATGCACACACAGGAGGGACTTAGTTACTACGTATTTGGAGCTATAGGGCCAAATTAAGATCGGGTATAATTGGTGCCAATGGAACTGCTCCTGAATGTGGCCCATAAAGCTCTTTGTGATGCAAGACACTCTATAAGCAGGGCCAATTCAGACAGTGCTACCAAACCAACAGCTGCCGAGGGACCTGTGACACTGGGATCACAATCTATACAGGACAACTTGCAATATCGTTGTCACATTTACCATTCATATGCTGTAGCCTCGTAGTGGCTTTAGTTTTTCTCCCCCAGCTGCCATAGAAGTTTGTGAAAGGGGTGGGTGTTTCATGGATTCACTGAGTTAAAGTCCCATCCAGTCCAGATAAGGCTGGCTCACCTAGGCACCCGCTATAACTCTTTGTTGCACTGAGAGATTCTAACATACAGGACTATAAATATTGTCTTATAATTTTCTACAAAATTTGTCTTCGCAGCTTTGTAGTCGCGGGGGGAAGTGGCAGAACAATGTTTAGTATTGACAGGACCATGGCCAAGTTATTCCATGTTACTCAGATTTAGAGGATCACGCTGTTAATTGATTTATCTTGTTAGACTGACCTAACACATGGTAAAGCACTTCCATCCTTCCATGTATTTATAGCGACTCCTGCATTTTTAACTTCATACATCTGATGAAGTGGGTTCTATTCCATGAAAGCTTGTGCCCAAATAAATTTGTTAGTCTCTAAGGTGCCACAAGGACTCCTTGTTTTTTATGCCTAAAAACATCTCTCAGAAGTCCCGTGGCATCTTTGGTATTTCTGTAGCTGGAGACAGCTTTCATGTCAAGATGCTCATTAACCATGTACAAGCCTTCCTAAAAATATGATTTGCTTTTGAATTCTGAAAGCATCAACATCTAATTAGCTAGAAAATAGGGCGTTAATGCACTAGAATAACCCATTAGGGGCACTCCTGTATTCTAGCAGACCTTCATGTTCAGCAATATCAATCAATGGGCAAACCTGCATCTGTCTTCAAAGACCATCAGTGAAACCTCCACTTTCAAGTCAATGTAATATTTAAAATACACATTATAAACAGTTTGGGCTTATGTCCCATATTGTATGTGTCTGTATATAAACTTAATACATTTTCCTTCTGCATTTCATTGAAACAGTGTAATTTCCTCAGCAGGTTTGTTCACAATCTAGACCAGCGGTTTTCAACCTTTTTTTAACGAATGGAGGTGCAGATCCCTTTAGAAATCTTAAACAGTTTGTGCACCTCTAGAGGTTTGCAGATCACAGGTTGAAAACCATTGATCTAGATCAATTACAGTGCTGTCACCCCTATACACCCGACATGACACACATTTTGCACATGCAGATTAAACTGTACATGCAACATTCTATGTGAGCCAAATAGGGTCACATTTGCCAAGAATGAGTGAGCTTTTTCTCTCAGTCCTGTGCGTAAGTTACACGTTTCCCCTGGCTTCTCAGACCTTTTCTTATCCTTGCCATCTATTCTAATCCTCCCGAAGCCATCAGCTGCTGCTCTCAACCAAGAGCTCTCTCCACTCAAACCCAGAGGTATCCACCTGTTTAAAAAAGCGCACAGCCTATAAGCTCTATAATGGGCAGAGGGTGGCGGGAAGTAATGCCACATGAAAGCCAAGCAATCAGTGCGATGACTGACATGTTCCTTATTAGTTCATTTGCTGTTAGTTTGTTTATGTATTGGGCTCTCGTATCTATATAAAAGATTCCAGGATTGTCGCTCTATCCGGGTGTCACTCTCAAATCTAGATTGTCTGTTGAATCAGTGTGAAGTGACAGAAACAGCTACAAGTTTGGGTGAGAGCTCTCTTTATTCGAAATATTAGCAGGTTGAATCATCATTGGGATTGGTGGGCTGTTATCCGATTTTTAAGTTCTTAGACATTTGTGGCTTTTTTACATCAATGAATTATATCTATATGATAGCCCAGGCTTTCGCTTCGTTTTAAATCCAACACATGCAGCTTCTCCTCGCTCTCCGTTCAGCCATCCTGCAACTCCAGCCCCCAGCTTCAATTCCATCTCCCTTGCTGCCTTCCCTTATAGCAGTTGATCTCCCTCCTTCATAGAGATGAGCAGTAAACTAAACTAAACAAATGACCAGCTCAG
The DNA here is from genome assembly GCF_003597395.2 of Chelonoidis abingdonii. Lineage (NCBI taxonomy): Eukaryota > Metazoa > Chordata > Testudines > Testudinidae > Chelonoidis > Chelonoidis abingdonii. The sequence goes on along the minus strand of NC_133776.1, from coordinate 99,769,256 downwards.
TCATCTTACTTCCTGCAGTCACCCGGGGAAGGTGGGTCTTCAGGTATAAGTGAGGTCAAGTAAAGGTAGCAGCTCTGTGTCCCAGCTAAGGAAGGCGCTCTCCATGCTTAGCAAGCAATGTGAATGAGAGCACAAAGACAATCCTGATTCTTTTGCTCCATGACTGCAAGGACCAGGCAGTCAAGTGCAGAGGGTATCCCTAGGGGGCAGAGAACGACAGGGAGTGAGAAGAACCATGCCCTACCATTGTTACGTGCTATCTGCTGGGCGAACACCCACGAAGCAACAGGAGCTGCACTGGCTCACACTTCTCCCAGAGACCTTGGCAGCACTGTGACTCTCTGAGGCTCATTCCCTTCAGGCGCAGCCACTGCTGCCCAGTCATCTCAACCCCCCAGTGCAGGGAGAGGTCTAAGTCACTTTCTTGCCCTGTATGTTAAGTCGGTGAGTTTCCACACAGGCTGCCAGAGTCTTCCAGGCACTCTGTGCTAGGCATTAACTTTCAATTGTTTTTCGGTTACGCTAGGAGATAGAGCTGAATAGTTACTGAAAATATAGATTTTTAATTAACAAATACTTGGTAATTGCTTTACCTTTTAATTAATAATGCCATCAAGCAGGAATAGTGGAACATCTCTAGCGGCCAGCACTTTCTCACTATTGTGCTCTTTTCCCTTTGATATTTTATTTTATGAAGCTCAAATGGACATTTTTTTAAACTCCCGGTTAAACTGTTTCAGTCAATTCAAAGATGTTTCAGGGGTTTCAGATTGCAGAAAGACACAGAGAGGAACAACTTGGGGAGCCAAGCTCACAACTGAGAAGCGTCACCTATGACGCTCAGAACTTTTATCAGGGGTTACCGGTCCACTTCCGACAGCATGAGGATTGACAGACATGCATTTGTTATTATTAACCCTTATGTCACTTTGTTATTTGTCAGAGCAGCAGCATCTGGTACTATTGTCCTATCTAGTTAGATTGCTAGGAGTTTGGGGCAGGGACCATTGTTTGTTGTGTGTGTGTGCAGAGCTTAGCATGATGAGGCTCTGATCTAGGGGCTACTGCAATCCGTTCAATAACAATAATTATGCACAACACTACCCTCTTCTGATTTACCTTATAATTTTGGACCTACTTTGCCTTAGTCAAGAGCAAAAACTCCTCCATGTGGCTTGGCCAATACACCTCTGCTAGACAGCAGAATCTGCTAACTGAGCCATCTTCTAAAGATTGACAGCCTACAGTGGAATTTCTGCTAATTATTTCTAACACTACAAAGAGAAATGGGCAGTTGGACCCTTTCTGGTACCCTGGGCTGATGCTGAAAAAGCAACTGATGTACCAAAGCAAAGGATGCAGAAACTTAGCCCCTACCTAGGGTAAACTACCTAGAATACAGACACCAAACTTAGCAGACAAATCAAAGGTTAAGGATGCCTGAGAACGTATTAGAATGCTCCAAGTGATAAAATTTATCACAGAAATGCATGGCTAACAGTGAAAATGGAAACATTATAGGTTAACATACAATAGACCTGAGCACAGAAGTCAATGGAACTATTCATAAGGCTAAGATTACCACAGTTGGGTCATATCGCAAACCATATGTGTATATCTATTTCTCTCTCTTCTGAGCACTGCATGCTGTCCCTTATTTTCTACTACCCCAAGCATTGGCCCATTCACGTGTCGCTATAAAGACTAATCTCATACGTACCAAACGTGTGAGTTCTCAATAGAGCTCTGCCAAACTTGGCCCTGTTGCTTTGCAGTTTGTTTGGACATTATCTTTGGTTTTGAGCCTTCTCATTTTTCCTTTCAGTTTCCATCTCCCATGAACCCCAGTGTCACAGTGAAATGAGTTTCAATGGTTGCCTTTCACCTAGTTTTGCATCACCCTAATGAGAAGCTGAATGTTTGGCCTGAGTTCAATACAACACCACTGATGCCCAGGGTCCCTCAAAGGTGCCGTCCTGCTTGCGCCAAAGGTTTATAATCCTTAGTAAACTTTTCATTTAGTTTGTGTTGTGCTGCCAGTTTGTGATTGAAGCTAAAACCTGCATTTTGCATGGTTTGCATTTTATTATTATTGGTTTCTCCCAGTTACACCCATGACAATGTTGGGTGCTTTCCAAACACAAAAGAATGCAGGAAATTGGCACTTTCTCAAAGCGTTTACAGTTTAAAACAATGCTTCCCTCTGGACCTCTCCTCCCCCATCTCTTTTTGCAACATAGGGAAGGCAGGAAGAACCCTAAAGCAGGAGCAGGCAACGCGAGCTGATTTTCAGTGGCACTCACACTGCCTGGGTCCTGGCCACCTGTCTGAGGGGCTCTGCATTTTAAATTAATTTTAAATGATGCTTCTTAAACATTTTACAAACCTTATTTACTTTACATACAACAATAGTTTAGTTATATATTATAGACTTATAGAAAGAGACCTTCTAAAAACATTAACATGTATGACTGGCACGCGAAACCTTAAATTAGAGTGAATAAATGAAGACTCGGCACACCACTTCTGAAAGGTTGCCGACTCCTGGTCTAAAGCATTCATAGTCAATATAATCCATGAAGGAAGGTGGCCATATTCTCAGGATGGGTTATTTGACACACCTGAACCAGGCACTGAAACATTATCCAGATCAAATTTAACTTTACACATCACGACATCTTACTTCCAGCTGCAGCCAGCATTATGGAACATAGTCACACTATAACCATAATCTTTTAAGGTCTTTGGTTTCCCCTTTGGCAGCAGCAGCTCAATATCCCATTTCCTGTCTCCAGCTCTGCTGCTGACTAGGCAATTTTTCTCCAGTAACCTTTTTCTTCCAGGTCAGCCTGCTGCACCATCTTTCTGTGCAGTCATTTACTGGATGGAGTACTTTACTCCCAGGCTTTTTATCTTCCATTTATCTGCATTGAGCTGCGTTGCCCAGCTACAAAGCAGGTATTCAAATTAATCTTTTTCATGTACCAGATTAAATGGTTTCTCATTATGTTTGACTCTCAATTCAGTCCCATTTGTAAAACTAAAACCTACTTTTCCAAACGATTAATCAAGATATTCTTATGTGCCAACAAAGTTAGCGTGTCCCGAGACTGAACTCTCTGGTTCTGCTCTAGTAATATTTCTGCAGCTTGCCAAACTGCAGGTGTCTCTCTATTTTATCTCTTGAACTCTCAGTTTGTGATCAGTTTGATGTAGCATTTTATTCATGTTTCTTTAATCCATGCTGAATGTCTGGCTATAGTTAAAGGATTTAAGTGATCATTTATAGAGTATGTATCTGCTCAGAGGGACTGACCAGAAATAACCAGTATCCTACTGCTGTGTTTAGAAGGGAATTGGTTTACCCAGCTGTAGTTATACATAATACGTAGCCCTACCTCATTGCTCACGTATACCAGTTCCCTAGGCTTTGATTCATTGGAAATAGTGAGTGAAAGTTGCATAATAGGAGTGGCCTTTTCTATCATTATAATCTATAAATCACAGCAGACAACTTGCAGTTGTGTGTAACTTTAGTCACTCAGCTTTAAAATCCAAGTGGAAAACTTGCAACCACTCCTAATATGTGAGAATAATTCCATGTTTCCTGCTGAAATGTTTTTCTATGGACCAGGCTGATTAATTCATTGACTTTGTGTGTGTGGAAATATTTCCACGTGATGTTTTTTCCCCCTAGCTGAATCCACATCAGTTGTATTGAAGGATGACATCATTCACCACTCACAAGTTATTAGAAACTTAACACTATTCGGTAGCTTTCATTCTCATTCAATCACAATGCTTTTAAATTTCCATAATTGTCCTATCAAATGGTCTTGATCTTCAAGAACAATGGAAGAAAAAATACACTCTATACAGTAACATCAAGGCTGATCTCAGCTACGACATTTTCCTTTGCTCATTAGGAGAAAAGAGAGAATTTATTCCTGGTTATCCTGCTGCTCAGTGTAACATCCATATCTGTAGTATATTAGATATAGCAGACAAAATCTCATGGCCATCTGATCCCATCTCTTAGCTACTGTCTTATTGTTCTGTATTAGAGCCTTGAACCAACAAAGTATTTAGGCACGTGCATAGTCCGATTAGCCTGATTCTCATTAGATCTGACAGCGTAAAATGGCCTTAAAGTGGGTGAAAATAGGCAATTTAGGCCCTTTCATGCTGCCAGAACAGTAGGAAGCGCCCCTAAATGAAAATCAGGCCATACTGACTGTAGTGAGGTTACTCCCATGCTTACATTTAGGCAGATGCATAAGTACCTTGTTGAATAGTGCTGAACATTCCAGGATAATGTAACATTGCAAAAGGGGGCCTGTGATGGATGCCTTTGCTCTTCTCTGGCTGAATTTGTACATCCCCAGGTATTGTGTTTGTGCTGCCCTTCAGATACGTGATATGCTACAAGATGGGGATTGCTGAATACCCACTGGACTCACGGAAACTACAAAGCATTAATATTAGCTCCTGGATGTACTCAAAGAGTACATCCACACTACAGTGAAAAACCCATGGCACTGAGTGCTCGGGTCAGCTGACTCAGGCTCATGGAGCTAAAAATTGGAGTGTAGATGTTTGGGCTTGGGCTGGAACCTGGGCTCTGAGATCCTCCCTGGTTGTATGATTCCTGAGCCCAAATGTCCACATGGCAATTTATAGCTCTGCAGCCCAAGTCAGCTGACCCAGGCCAGCCGTGTCTGTGTTGTGGGTCTTTTATTGCAGTGTAGGTGTACCCAAAGTTATTACCATCACTAGACTCAGAGAACAAAACACTCTGGTCTATTTGTGTCTTCCCTCGGAGTACGAAGTACACAGGAAATTGAACCTTTCCTCCATTTCTGGTAGCATAGCTGAGTCTTTTACCTATAAGTTATTTTTAGTCAACTACCTGCACTAACAGAACTCTTCGGGGACATTTGGTAGATGAATTCAGATTTGGACAATATTTCTTTTTTAGATAAAATTTGATTTACAAATAAGTTGTCCTATAGCTTTCTCTGTCTCTCTGAATGTAAGTGTTCTCACAGATGCCAACTTCAGGAGAGTGCAAAGCTGAAGGAATCTTCCTACCAGCCAAAAAGCCTGATGTCCTACATAGTGCCTAAACAAAGACCAAGATGAGCTTTTTAGAGCAAAAATAGATTCAACTTAGAAACATCCTCAAAAGATGAAAATAGAACAACTCAGGAAACAAAGAATACATAGAAAGACTGCTGGGCATAAAACAAAGAATGAAGATTGAGAGTTTGGCACCTGAATACAGCAGAGCTAAAGTTAGAACTCTCTGGTAACACAAAGTCAAGCCTTTCAAAGGCAGGCAGTGAATTCCAAGCAGCTGTAATACAGAGCTCAGAAGGTAGAGTCGAGCTGAAGCCAGCAACGATTGCTGTCACAAACTCCAGTTGAACACGTTCCAATTTTATCTACAAATAACTGCCAAGAACTTAAAATGAAAAATATGGGCAAGCCTCCATTTCAGCATAGTACTGCTGGAAACAAGCTGACCTTAAATGTTGATAATAGAAGACTTGAAATAAATAAATATATATATTAAAAAGGAGGCAGGATTGTTGGTCTTAAAAAAAAACAACACACAAATGGGTGTCCTCTCGAGAGTTTTATTTTTAAAAGGCACTTTAAAAATTCTGTTTGGGCAGTACAAATTCACCTAAGTAAAAGGAGGAATTATAGCAGGGAACATGTCAAAATGTGGCCTGTAATTTTGCACACTTAGTCACTTGTTCATATAATTCTGTGCACACTCATTAGCACATGCAAATGCAAGAATCTGCACATACAAGGAACAGTCCAAATCCACAGCTGGTATAAATAAATGTAGCTCCACTGAAGTCAATTGATTTATTTTCGCTGAGAATCTGGCCTGGTATTTCTGTGTGAAGATTCTCTCCTTTGCATGTGCTAATGACAGAGTGTGCAAAATTATATGTACAAGTGATGGAGTGGGCAGAATAACAGGCCTTGGTATAATTCTGCTGAAATTATTTCATGCAGATGACTCTGTGCACAGAATTGTGAGTGTGACAGTAGAGAACAAGTTGTGGCACTCTGAATATTTGATTTGCAAGGTTCATTCATACAAACTAGAGGCCAGATCCTCAGACGGTGCAAATTATCTTAAGTTCATTGACAACAACTGGGTTGAAGATCTGGCCCTAGATTCCAGAGTAAGTTACTTCAAATGAAGAGACTAAAACTGAACAACAAGCTATTTGTTGAGAATAAATCATCTGACAATTTAGCACTTGATTCTGTTCATGAATCATCTGTTGACCAATTGTGATTTCTGTGAATGTATTTGTGATTCCTAGGTATTCATACTGGAGTTTGGAAAAGCCAACATGTTTGAAGACTGTTCACTTCAAGTATTTGCTCTTTGCATTATATGACTGGTGACATGAGTCACACAACATTGTTTCTACCTGCATGATTGGATATGTTTCTTAAGCAAGAGAATAAAGAATAAAACATACTGAACAGCAGATGGCAACTACTCTTGCTCCTACACATTCTCTTGTTAACATATTAATTTGTGAGGGAACAGCCATTTTGCAGACTTGTGTATGAACAGAAACTCATTTGCATAAATGTTTGTGAACAATGAATGAGAAAGAGCAGAATCACAGCCAGCTCAAAAAGGCGTTTGGAGTTAAATGAATGCTCGCAAACATCATTTCTGTATTATTTATATTCAACTAACACTTGCCAAGGCCTTAGAATCTCAAATGGCCACTAAGATTCAGTCAGAACTCGTTTCATGGTTTAACACTATCATGTCGAGGAGCCCAGCGGGACACCAGGGCTGCTCTGCAAACGTAACCTTTTAGTGCTTTCATCGGCACTGCTTCCTCTAAATTTAACTGGCTCCTCTCCCAAACCCTATCTCCTGCTCCTCCTCGGACCTATCTGACTTCTTCTGACGGGGTACCTAAATGCGTCAGCGCTCTCCTGGCTGCTAACCCACAGCCAGTATAGGGTGACTGTGCAATGCCACAGTATCCCACAAAACATAGAGCTGTAAAAATGAATGCTGCCACTCTCCAGCATTCTGAATGAAAGAAGCATATGTGCTGCTTCTCCTCACACGGTTGGACTGCTTTAAGAAGTCCTATACCAGGGGTAGGCAACCTATGGCATGCGTGCCGAAGGCAGCATGTGAGCTGATTTTCAGTGGCACTCACACTGCCTGGTTCTGGCCACGGTCCGGGGCGGGGGGGCTCTGCATTTTAATTTATTTTAAATGAAGTTTCTTAAACATTTTAAAAACCTTATTTACTTTACGTACAATAGTTTAGTTATATATTATAGACTTATAGAAAGAGACCCTTCTAAAAACGTTAAAATGTATTACCGGCATGCGAAACTTAAAATTAGAGTGAATAAATGCAGGTGTTAGTCTGTATCCGCAAAAAGACCAGAGTACTTGTGACACCTTAGAGACTAACAGATTTATTCAGCATGAGCTTTTTGTGAGCTACAGCTCACTTCTTCAGATGCATAGTGGCGTTCCATTCTGTTCATCCGAAGAAGTGAGCTGTAGCTCACGAAAGCTCATGGTGAAATAAATCTGTTAGTCTCTAAGGTGTCACAAGTACTCCTGTTCTTTTTTAGTGAATAAATAAAACTCGGCACACCACTTCTAGAAGGTTGCCGACCCTGTCCTATACTTTAAAGTGCTGAGGTCAAAAGCCAAGGAAATCTTAGCAGAGAAATCCTCTAATCAAGCCAGACATTTTTTGGCTCAAGCGGTTGTGCATCTTAAATACAGTTGACAATGAGGAATGTGTTTACATAAGGTGCTCGCTGGCACCAATGGCATGAGGTTTTTGATGGCTCAAAGCACCCCTTCAAGTTGGCTAACTCAATGAACTACAACAAAAATCATTGTAAGAGATGCCAGCCAGCATATTCTCACTGCTTGCTGCTTTCAGAGAACCCTATAATGGTCAAAATTGATTTTTCAAGAGCAGGAAAGGCCAGAAACCCATAAGACCATCCAATGCTGAGCAACCTTTAGAAAGTTTAGCCTGCATCCGTGAATTAGAATTCTCTGCTGATTCTATAATCCTGGAGCAATCTCCCTGTGGACAAGTGGGGTTGGGGGGGAAGGGTTGTTTTTCCTTCTTGTTGTTCTGCAAAGTAGTGCATAAGCCTATGAGTAGATAACCACAACTTGCTTTGCAGTTAAGCAGACTGATGAACTCTAAGTTTTTTTCCACATTCAGTCACGTATTCAAGTATTAATATGGGGTATGTCGGATTTCTTAAACAGGATGTTCTGTGAAAGGTCACAGCTCCCAAGAAGGTAACTCCTATACATTACATCTCCAGAGAGAAAATCTCTCTCTAAATGCATAAAGAATGGGTAACTGAGAAGGGATTTTATTACTACTTTCTGAGCCTGACTCTCTTAGTTGGTGGTGCCAGGGCTCCAATTCTGACCAGCCAATTAGGGCATCTTCTCCGTCACCCAGGAAGATCTTCTGAACTCTTGTGAAACTCTGAGATGCTGAAAGAGACACAAGTGTAACACACCAAACGGCACTGCATCATGCATTCCTTCTGCAGAACGGGGCTTCCTCGTTGATGCGTATTGGTAAAATAATGTTTGACTCTCCTGCTACTCGGGTTTTTGATTGGCTTCAAGAAAGCACTGGCAGTTTTTAGCTGGGTTTGTCTTTTATATATTACCTTGTGGCAATTCATTTCACTGTAACTTGACAGATACGGATGTATATTACACAGTATTTATGTATGCATATATATATACACGAAGCACATATTGTACGTAAGAATGGCCATACTGGGTCAGATGAAAGGTCCATCTAGCCTAGTATCCTGTCTTCCGACAGTGAGCAATGCCATGTGCCCCAGAGGGAATGAACAGAACAGAGGCTCACTATTATGAGTCTCAGGATAGAGAGGTTTTTTTTTCTCTGTTGAAGCCCCAGCTCCTGCAGTTAGGTGATTAAATGAAATATCTCAGATTCCATTTAAAAAATAAATTCATAGACTTTATAGTTGCAGAGAAAAGTTTGAAAACATGAACCCTAAAGCTCAAAACTCAAAAGGCAAATAAACAGAACCCAACATTTATTATTTTTAAAATCTCATGATGTTTGACTGCTTGGAGCTGGAAATACAGATATTGATATATACCAGTATTCAAAAGCTGAATGTGTTGCGGGGAATTGGAGAGTGGTACATAGGGAGGAGCATTCTTGGAAGTGGGGATAGAAGTGGAATAGGAAAGATGTTCACTTATTACGTCTCTAAATATTCCAGGAGAGGCCTGGGCATTTCAGGGCAGATGGTTTTAGGCAAATTTGGGATTGAGGGTGTGTTTGGGTCACTTGGCTAATAGTAACCACGGCTGGTAGAGAGAGTTTGGCTGTAATGTAACAAGCAGGCTTCTGGAGTCAGAATTGCTATACCAGGGCTGTTTACTACACAAACAAGCTGGGGAGGTAATATCTTTTATCAGACCAACTTCTGGTGGGAAGCTTACACACAGTTCTTCTTCGGGCCTAATTCTCATCTGCCACTTCCACTGATGCCAACAGGAGCTATAGCCATAAACCAGGCCACTTATTTAGGTTTTTAAATGGGGATTTAGGTGTCTAACTTTAGGAGCTATGTTTGAAAAATCTGACTTTACATTTTAACTTACTTGGATTTTATTTTTTTTGTGCGTGTTACAATAGAGCACAGAGGCCACAACAAGGGCAGGGGACTCATTTTACATGAACACCATATTTTAATCACCAAGAACATTTTCAATAAAAACATTTCGGAAGCCCATTTTCTTCTTTACATGTATTCAGAATTGAGAGTGAGCACCTTTTCAGATAAAGAGCATCTTGCATTACTACGTGGATTACAAACAGATCCGGGCAAATTCTGCAATATATTTCCTACGAGTATTCATTTGAGTTTTAAAATGAATTTACCTGAATGTGTTCATGCCCCTTTTAGTGTTCAGTTTCTTAAAACATTCTAGCAAATGATTTTACTGGTAGGAAAGTTCACTGAAAACTATTTTAAAACTATGTTTCTGTTCTCTGATGGGAGGAGTCTGGTCTTAGAATCAGTGTTCTAAAAGCACGAATATTTGCATCAGAAAAATGATTGATTCATCCCATCAGAGAACAGAAACATGCCGTATCTCGTACGTAGGTCTAATAATAACTAGCCAATGGTGCTCAAACTCTTAATGACAAATGATCACAGCTAATTCTTTGCTCTTTACATTATTGAAGAAATGATTGCTAGAAATCATACAAATATACAATCAGAACAAGAGGTGAAATTTGTTGAATAAGTTATTCATTATAAAATTATTGGTCTGGCTCTGCTTGCACATACGCAATAGGAAAAAGATCCTCCTTTCTCATATGTCCAGATGCCAAGTATGTAATAGCTAAATATTAAATAAATACCTTTTGTCCCTGTTCATCACCTATTGGAAGAAAGCTGTCTTTGGCGCAAAACTTACCAGTAGCATGAAAGAATTTTCTTGTACATTTTCTTCTATTCAGCACTGATTGAACATTGAGCATATATATTTTATTATACATGCTACTTAAAACTTCATTTTAAATTCTTTTACAGAATAATTTTCTTTCATTCCTAGAACTGTGGATATAGAAACAAAACACATCACCATACTTGTGCTGAATTATTCCCAATCCTCAAGTGTCTTGATAATTAGCTTCACTGTATTTTGTAACCATGCATTACACAAAATCTTTTTCTAAGTAAGTAGCTGTAAAAATGTATTAGCGCTTGTCACTTTAGAACTAGAAATTAGTTCTAGGGCATTGCAGTATGTTAATACTGAAGGTTCATACATTTAAAATGAATATTATAAGTATGTGATACTAAAACATAATAATAAAGTTTGAGAGACAATTATATTAAGATCAATATCCATATCCATCACTGGTCTGGAATAAGAAATCAATTGTACTCACATATTGAAGACCTTTTACATACAAAACAGAATCTTCAGCCATCCTCTCAAATAATTTTAGCTTATTTTAGTTGCTAATCAGTCACAGTGGCATGACTAAATTTACAAAAAAGTTAAAAATGTAGTTAATTTTAGTGTCATGATATTTGGCATCGTCTACTGTCGAACAGAAAGAACATACTTCTGGTGACATGAAAGCCAGATTTAGAAGAGAGATTGACACCAGCCATGAATTTGGTTCATCCTATTAGCAACTTTTTCAACATAATTGAAAATTTAAGAGCGCTATTGGGTGAAATCACAGACTCTTTCCCCATTCGTGTTACTCGTGGCCTTCGCTAACTCCGCAGCCCCATCTGTGTGAGAAGCAAAGCATAATGCAGGAGATCCAAAACTGGATGGCTGTAGTGGAAAAAATCACTATTTGAAATGCCCAAATTCCCTGAAACTACTGGGGTACGGTAGACAGATTAATTTCCAGGCAGTTTAGTGACTATGCTTCTGTAATAGACTAGTAATGTTCCCCTGTAATCACTTATTGATCTGGCTGAAATGGAGTGGGTTTTGCTGACTCTCAGGCCCAGCCAGCTCCTTACTTAGGCTGTATGGCTAAAAGGGAGGTATGGGGCAGAGAGAACTATGGTTTTGGACAGACGGGATCCTTAGGGAAGGAACCTTAGGAATAGCCAAGCCTGTAGAAAAGATTTGAACTGAGGTCATGTAAACACAAAGGATGACAAGCCAGAGAAGAAGAGTTAGGCTGGTGTCCTATGTAGTGATATTTAGGGATTGTTTTTCGTTAATAACCCAGGCCCCAGCAAGGGTGGCTTTTTTCCTATTTGTTGTTATTTTGTTCAGATTTTTATATTGCACCCCTCCCCATGCAACTATGACGGTTAGATACTTTGGTACAATTGTACATTGCTGACTATGGAAGGCAACTGAAGCTATTCTGCTTTACCCCAACTGAGGATGTGGCTCCTTGTATTAAATTCTCCGTTATTCATGCTGGTACAAATCCAGAAAGTGGCCACTGGATTTTGATTCTGCTGGGAGAGTTGAATTTGGCCCCTTTTGTGTTACTGTTCACAACTGTATAAATCTACAGTAGTAAGCCTTCATAGAAATAAGTGACTATTGTGTAATGTGACCATATCAAGTTTGAAAGACATCTGCTACCTCAGGTTTTGTTGCAATGCATAAATAGGTTCTGTGTATACTTCAGTTCCCCCTCACTATATAAATATGCCAGTCTTATTTAATACATCTGAAAAACCAGACAGACAGAATTAGCCTATGGCCATGAGTGTGTGTCCAATGGTGCCTCAGAAAAGGCATCAGTGTTACTACAGAGGATGCACTGTTATCTGGTTTGTAGCAGAAGTTCAAGCAATGTTCTCTTATGATGTCCAGCGGACAGACACTAAGTGCTGGATATACCTTTCAACATGTTGAGGTTCACCCCTCACTTTTGCCTCAACAGCTCTTGTTTATCTGTCCTCATTCCTGATGTTTCAGAAGAAAGGGGATGGTGGGAATGAGGAAAATGAATGGAATATGGAAATACCAGGGCTCAAGGAATGACAGAGCCGGGTCATTCCGGTGGGGGGAGTGGCACTATACGTTTAAACAAACAGTAGTCAAGGTGAAAATCTTAAAGGAATCAAAATATACTATAGAATTGCTATGGATAGAAATTCCATGACTCACTAAAAAGGGTATAGCAGTAGGAATACACTACAAGCACCTGACCACGATGGAGACTGGTTGTGAAATGCTGAGGTTACAGAGGCTACAAACCCAGAAAATGCAATAGGAATGAGTGATTTAAATGATCCTCATCTTGTCTGGGTAAATGTCACTACAGGCTTGGTGCAGAGATCAAAGTCCTAGATGTCACTAAGGACGCCTTCTTGGAGCAGCTAGCCCTGGAACCTACGAGGGGAGAGGCACTTCTAGATTTAGTCCCATGTGGTGCTCAGGATCTGGTCCAGGACGCAACTACACTTAAACCACTCAGTATTAGTGACCACAGTGTTTTTAAATTGAACATCCTCATAAGGGGGAAAATATCAAAACTCACCACCCCTACATTTAACTTTAAAAAGGGGGAACTACACAAGTTAGACAGAAACTAAAAAACAGCCACAAAGGTAAAATGCCTGCAAGCACTTGGAGATTACTTAAAAACACCATAGTAGAGGCTGAGACTAAACATATACCCCTCCCCAATCGAACACAAAGTCAGTAAGAGGCCCAAACGAATGCCAGAATTGCTAAACAGCTGAATAGCGGAGGCTGTTAAAGGCAAAAGGGCATCCTTCAAAATTTGAAAGTGAAATCCTAATGAGAAAAATAAAGAGCACAAAATCTGGTAAGTAAATTGTTAAAGAATAATTAGGCTAGGCAAGAAAGCATTTGGGAAGTAACTCTCTAAAAACACATGGTGACAGTAACATATTCTTAAGTAAATCAGAAGCAGGAAGTCCGCCAAACAGGTAACAGGTGGTCACTAGATGACACAGGTGTTAACGGAGCACTCAAGGAAGACAAGGCCATTGCAGAGACGCTAGATGAATTCTTTGCATAGGTCTCCACTGCAGAAGATGTGGGGGAGCTATCATGAGCCAGGCATGCTGCTTTGGAGTGTTATCAAGCAGAATCCATCATTAGCATGGATGAATTTCCTCTGGAATGGTGGTTGAAGCTTCAAGGGACATATGAATCTTTAGCACATCTGGCACATAAATATCTTGCGATGCTGGCTACAACAGTGCCATGAGAATGTCTGTTCCCACTTTCAGGTAACATTGTAAATAGGGAGCAGCCAGCATTATCTTCTGCAAATGTAAATAAACTTGTTTATCTGAGCAACTGGCTGAACAAGTAGGAGGACCGATTGGACTTGTAGGCTCTAAAGTTTTACACTGTTTTGTTTGAGTGCAGTTATTTTTTTTGTTCCAAATTCTACATTTGTAAGTTCAACTTTCATGATAAAGAGATTGCACTACAGTACTTGTGTTAGGTGAACTGAAAAATACTATTTTTTGTTTGTTTTTTAAAGTGCAAATATTTGCAAATCAAAAATAAATATAAAGTGAGCACTCTACACTTTGTATTCTGTGTTGTAATTGAAATTAATATATTTGAAAATGTAGAAAACATCCAAAAATATTTAATAAATGGTATCCTGTAACTGTTTAACAGCATGATTAATCATGCGATTAATCATAGTTATTTTTTTTAATTGCTTGATAGCCCTAATATTTACATATCAACAGTAAAGACGCTATTGCTAATCAAGGGCTACGTAATGATGATGTTGGGCCACGGTGCTGAATAAGAAACAAAGAAGAACGTTCATTATTAAGAGATTCCTCTCTGTTTATAGAGCCTCAGCAGTTAAGAGCAAAGCCTGAGACTTTCCCAGAAGGATTAGGGAATGAAGGAGCAATGAACCAGAGAACTTTCCTCTGTCAAAAGGGTGCTGTCTGCAGATCAAGCCATTTTTAAAAGATGAGATCAGTGGCTGTGCTGTCAATGTGAAACATTTGTTCAAAACATTCTACTTCAGATGTGCTAAGTGTAAGGCTGTGGCTCTGCAATGAATATTTATTTCAAGACAACACCACACAGCAACGAAGGGCACAGAAGTTAAAAGAATTGTTTCAGTGAGAATACAGAGTGAAGAGGCATATGTAAAACAGCCATTATGTGGCAATAGCAGGCGCTGGTGAATTAAAATGTACTCTCTTGTAAGGAAGACCTAAGACTGCGCCTAGTGCTGTTACAACTTTGCTGGCTAGGATGCCTAGGAGTGTGAATTTACCCAATACATTACACATACAGAAGCATCTCTGCAATGTTCCACTAGGAGAAGTCAGAGTTTGTTCCATAACCCACATTGTTTTCCATTTGTTAGTTGCAGCTCTGGGGGGGTGGGGGGGAGTTAGAACATTGTCACTACGGCTCCTCAACTTTTCATGTACCATTTTCAATAGAATTGAGACTAGTCTTTTTTTCTTTAATACTGTTATTAATTATTATTCTTATTAAACCAACAAGGTCTCCTCCTAGGTAAAGCTAGTCTGTGTGAGCTGTGAAACCTTGACTGATAATAAAGGGTGAGTTTTAGAGTGGTTAGGAAACTCTTGTGTCAAAGGAAAGAATCTCTGGAAGTCAAAAACGTTAAGAGTGCCCTTCCAAGGGGATGCTGAATCCAGGTAGACTCAATCAAAGGTCATGCTCTGTAGTAAATATAATCTACATTTCCTGACAGATGTTTGTTCAGGGATTGGAAGGGAGCATGTATTGTTTCAGTCAATCAGCACTGCATAGCAAAGGGTTAGTTCCCCTTAACTGCCCAACCAGAGATCTATTTGTTAGTCAAAGCAAGCTGGAGGAAGCAACATTACCGATGTTCTTTCATGAGAGAACATGATGGAAATTCTGTCATGAGGATATTCTGCCAAAGATACTTTATTCCTTATATTTCTTCCCTTTACTTCTTTTAGCCTTATTCATTTCACAGATTTAAGCTTGAGGAATATTCATAAAAAAGGTACGTTTCCTCAGTGTAGAAAGTAATGTGAGAGTGTCAGAGAGATTTTTTCCGGTTGGTGCTTTATGGGCCACATCTCAGCTGGTAGAAATCAGCCTAGCTCCATTCTGGGCTGATACCACAGCACAAAGCCGATTGCTAGAGAGCGATATGGGGACAGAGCTGCCAGCTAGCAGGAGTTAGCAAAGTAAATATGGCTCTGCCCATTAACAGGGTCAGGAGTGGCAGTTGTTGGAGAAACACCCATCTCGGAGCTTCTGAAAAGCTGAGCAAAGGCAATTCCCAAGTGACCCTGAGGAGCCTTGCTGTGTTGTGGTATGTGAGTATGGATTCAGGCATTGAATTGGTTCACAACAACTTTAACAGCTTTCCCCCTGCTTGCTGTTGGGAATATTTTATAGCTTCATAGACTTCAAGGCCAGAAGGGACCTTCATGATCATCTAGTCCAGGGGTCGGCAACCCTTGGCACGTGGCTCACCAGGGCAAGCACCCTGGTGGGCCAGGCCGGTTTGTTTACCTGCCGCGTCTGCAGATTTGGCTGATTGCAGCTCCCACTGGTCACGGTTTGCAGGAAGCAGCGCGGACCGAGGGATGTGCTGGCCGCACTTCCCACAGCCTCCATTGGCCTGGGATGGCGAACTGCAGCCAGTGGGAGCTGCGATCAGCCGAACCGGTGAACGCAGGAGGTAAACAAACCGGCCCAGCATGGCAGGGTGCTTACCCTGGTGAGCCACATGCCAAAAGTTGCCAACCCCTGATCTAGTCTGACCTCCTGCACATCACAGGCTACGGAAACTCACCTCTCTATTCCTGTAACAGGCCTAAAACCTCTGGGTGAGTAACTGAAGTCCTTAAATGAAGTGAAAACTCTTATGCTAGCGATAGACGTACAAGCAGATGATTCCCTAATTCATCTCCACCTCCATGTTAAAAATGACTGGTTTCTAGATGGGACTGCAAGCTATCAAAGACTTAGATATTTTACACCTTAAAACATGTTCAGCAATATATTTTTCAGGGAAGTAGGCAAAGGAAAAGGGGTAGAGCTCCTGAAGTCAGTAGAGTTACTCTGGATTTGCACTGGGATCAGAGCCTGGCCCAGGCTGTTTTCATAGACCACATTCAGTTACAAGCTCATTGACCTCATGCCTTCCCTTTTGACTCCCATGGCAGTATTCCTCTGTTTAAAGTTAATCACATGCTTAACTTTAAACCTGCTTGCTCAGAGCAGGAGGGCTCAGCCTCTGGCAGGACTGAGCAGCTGGTGCTGTTCTTGGTTTGTGGTTTTGTTTTCTTTTTAAATACTCAATATAAATATGAATGAAACATCTTCACACACACCCCAATCCCTGAAACATAAGGTTAGAGACTGTGATTTAATCAGCTGTGCCTTTTTTCATCTGGAAAAAGTCATTATCAGCTCTAGCTTTCTCTACTTTGGCTTTTGTGGTCTGTGCCAGCACTTTTAGATCATATTCAAGGTACCCCATCAGCGTAGTATCTGAGTACATCATAGTTTTGATGCACTTATCCTCAAAACACCCTGGTGAGGAAGAGCAGTGCTATTATCCCCATTATACAGATGAGGAACTGAGGCACAGAGAGGCTAAGTGACTCACCCAAGGTCAACAGGAAGTCTGTGGCAGAGTAGGGACTTGAAACAGGTCTCCCAGATCTTAGGCTAATGTCCTAACCACTGGACCATCCTTTCTTATTAAGTATGTCCCTGCAACCACAAATGACCATGCAGGGTTTGGCCCTTCAATGAAATTACATTGGGCATGGTTCAGCCCAGAATCTACACTGCTTTTCCCAGGCAGTGGGAAATCTGGCTGTGGCAAACAAATAAAAGAGAAACACCCATACTAGCTAGAACTAGCATTGGCCCGCTAAACCCAAGATTGTGGGTTCAATCCCTTGAGGGGCCATTTAGGGATCTGGGGCAAAAAAAATAAATAAAAAACAAAACCCCACAAACTGTCAGGGACAGTACATGGCCCTGCTAGTGAAGGCAGAGGACTAGACTTGATGACTTTTCAAGGTTCCTTTCAGCTCTATGAGATATATACCTATCTCCAACTTCCCCTACTCCTAGGGATGTAGCTGTGGAGCCAAAGAAGTGAGGGACACTGGATGGGTGGGGCTCTCAAAGAAACCAGCACTGGCTGCTCCTTGCAGGAATTAAAGAAACACTTCATGGCCTGGTCCCCTGACACAGGTAATGGGGGAGACGCTGCCTGCCTGCCCACAGGTCGAATCACTTCTCCAGTGCAGACAGCTTAGCTGCTGTAACAAGGGATCCGTTCCATCTGCCTATGAGCGCTTTGGTGAACCTGGCCACTGTTCTTTCATTCATTCCTTTTAAAAGTAGAAGTCATTCTGGAAGATTACGAGTTGCGATTACTTACAAGCAAGGGGTTGGAACCAAATCCCCAGCTCTGAATACCCTTGAACTCGGGATCCAACTTCATAGCTGGTATCATACAATGGGACAAATCAAACTCTACATCCGAACATCTTTCGGGTGAGCTCTGGACCCAATCCATATTTTGCAGTTTGGGCCCATCTCTATTATTCACCAGAGGGATCACAGAGATTTATTGGGGAGCTGGTTTTATTAGTGTAAAATATGTACTTGCTAGTTTAAAGACCTCAAACTTTTCACAATCTCAAATAAATCAGTCTTCTTGAGAAAGGAATTCTTTCTCCTTCTCTCCTTATTCTCCACTAATTTACACAGGTATTAATAAAATTAAACCAGGGAATTGGATTAATAGGACTGATTTGTTTGAGAAGAAAGCTGGCACTTATCATTGCTATCAATAGTCACACAATGCTGTGAACATCCAAAGGGACATTCAGTGTGACCAACTGAAGAACAGGCGTTGCCTTTGGTGACAAAAGTGGGACAAAACAGCCCATCTGTCTCACAATTTGTCCATATGTCATACCTTTCTCCTCCCCCTTGGGAGAAGCAACGGTTGTGGCGTCAGTCATTCTATTTCTAGGCACAGAGGGACTCAGCCAGTACCAGGGCAAGCATGGATGTTAATATGTAACAAGCATCTCCTTAACTTTTTCTATCTAATCAGGTTTCCTGTTGGCTGAGGGGAGCTGCCATATCTCATTACAAGCTGCTATCACAGATTTTTTTTTTCAATCCAGGCTTTGCCATGCTTGTCTGCTTTTTCATGTAAAAAGGTTATGTATGCCCTGAAGGAGGCTGAATGTTACCCCCCTCAAAAAAAAAAAAAAATCACATGAAAACAGAACTGTGGGCAAGAGGCCAAACGCTTGATTATAGGACTGTAACTAACCAATGGTGTTTTTTAAAAAAAAATTCTTTCATTATAGCCTTTGTACTAACACAACTCAGATTAGTTTCCCAGAAGCAGACTTCTCTTTCTGTGACCGTGTTTTGTAAAGATAGCAGCAGCTTATGTTTAAACTATTTAAGAGAACAAATAGTTGCAAAATGTACCTCAGATGGCCTTTCTGATGCTAGTAGCATATTCCTGGCTTGACTGAAGCTACAAAATTGCTCTGCATTTTGCCATTGCTTGAAAGTAGCAATGAAGAATGTACAAAAACCCAGGGGCCAGCACCCAGAGATAATATTGACTCCTCTTGATCTGTGCCCTCCTAGAGATCCATGACATTGTAAACTGTGAGGAGGACTCTAGAAAAACAAAGTTAAGTGGTTGCAGAACAAAACTAGCTTTTCTCCTTTTAGCTATTCCAAAGGCTCCTGGGACATCAAGGATGGTACCTTCAGATCCAGAGTTCATGAGACAGACATTGTCATGCTAGAGATGGGCCCGACCTACCCCTTGGGATCTGCAAGCCTTTGAGTTCTGGGAAGGCTGGATTCAGATCCATATTTTGCTGCTGGCCCACTATTTCTACAATTAGACAAAGCTGATCAATGCCAAAGCTGGTGGCTGAACCTCATGTGTACCTCTCTGGGTCATCCCTTTGCAAAGGAGGCGTTAGGGTTACCCCAGCTGACTTGCAGCCAGGCAGGAAGTGAGGAGCCCAAGTGCTCTCTCTTCCTACTCCACTCCCAGTACTAGAGCTAAGTAGACCGCGGCACTGCTATACCCACTGGTGCCCTCCCACAAGCAACTGTTCCTGGAGGCATGCAGTGATTGCCCCACTCCCTCTCCCTTGGGTACCAGAAAGGAACAGCCTCTGCCCCACTGCACAGGAAGGGGGCTGCAGAGGCCCAAAGGCAGGGCCCAGAGAGTTCGTTTGTATGAGCTCTTTACCCCTGGGGGATTCTCCTGGTTGGGACTGTGGAGTAGCTGAGCTTCCATGCTGCGTACCCTACAACACTGACCGCCTTCCTCCCCAGCAAAGGGGGTGTTTCAGCCTCAGACCCTGGCCCTCCATTTATAAACAGTTCTGCATATATATCTACCCTTCTGCGTTTTGGTTCTAACCCTTCCCTGATCCTTTATTCCTTAAGCTGACCTGCCTGGAAACAGGTTCTCTGGCTCTCAAGAGCTCTTCTCTCCTGCTGCTTAATTCCCATGTGATGTCATAAGCCTCTCTGTGGCATCACGGTTGGCAGCTGGCACAACATTGACGTCACAAGTTGATGTTTGTAGCGTCCAATGAACAATAAGCAGTTGAGGCAGGTTAACTTTTAAAGAAACCAACACTGTTCACAAATCAAACGGGGTTTAAAATTTCTCACAGAGAGCCAGGCGCTCATCAAAACCATCCTGAAAGGCCCTGCAATTCTTTTGCTCCTAAAGTGAGGTCTAAGCAAAACATTGATTCAGAGTGGCTAGAAGATGTCAGGGGAAAGAGGCAGGAAATATAGGTAATTCTGTGGACTTATGATAGGGTGTTTATATCCCGATGCCATCGCGGGAGAAAAGGGCTATTCAGTTTCCTTGGGAATAGGAAAATACCTCTCCTACCTTGAAGGGTGCGTAGGAGCTGTTAGTTTTGGACAGAGACACTAACAGTTAGGCCTCAACAGAGAAACAACTCTTTAAAAACAGCATCTGGGTTACGGGAAGGAAACTGGTTTTAATGAGTAGCACGCGATGCCAGGATTCATCTGGTGATAAGATCCAAGATCATTGGCAAAACTGCCTTACGGGAATTCAGGGTACATCAGCTGAGTGAAACCGTTGATGTAGTGTCAGCAGGGAGCCAGGGATGTTCATTACCAATCCAACCTTTCTGCATCACATGCCTGGCACTGTGAACCCCGTTGTGATGACCCACAGCTAGTAAGCAAACTAGCTCCAGTCCCAAACAATAAGCTCAAAATTCTAAAGCATAAATTAACTAACTGATTCCAAATATTGGTGTGAGATGGAGAGGCAAAGTGATGACAGGAAATTGAGGGAGTTACGATTTTCTAGACAATCCTATGGCAATATTCAAAAAAAACGTAAGTATATTTTTATATTCTTCCCAGAGTCTTTGAAATCCATGTAATCCACAGTCTGACATTCAAGTTGGAGAGATTTTTCAGCAGCGACTTAGTTAATTCCATATTTGGATTTCTCTTTAAAGACGACAATATTATTATCCTGTAGACCTTAATATCTCTGCTCTGCGCAGCCTCTCACATTAACAACTCAATGACATTTTCCAGTGCCTTTAGGAAAATGTATATTGTATTATTTATAACTCCGTATGAGTAATTCTTTATTTTCAGACAACATGTTAGGTCTGCTTTCAGGTTAACCGTTGGACCTGTGTTACTGGGCTAAAGTTTGCTTCAGATGCTCCATTGACTTCAATGATATTATTCTAAGTTTGCACCGAGAGCAGAACTTCATCACTTTATGCTCAAGATTCTTTGGCTCTATGCCAAGAGAGCACTGAAGATGACACAATGAGCCCTGAAGTGGGTCTAACACTCTTGCCAGCCAATTCATAGACACTCCACCACTGTAGCCCTGAGCTACTTTGGAGCCAGAAGAGGCTAAAAGAAATTTTGCATGTATATTTTTCACTCTGACCCCAGGCGATGCCTTTCATAAAAAACATGTAAGCCATGCAACAATAGAAGTTACCTCCCAAAAGTCCATGGATATGATACCCCTATGAAATACAGAGCGTCTTCAGGGTTGTGGGTTAGCCAATACAGTTGTGCCTTGTCTAAATGCAAAAAACTCAGGGGGGGAGAGGGAATTAAAAAAAAAGACATTAATCCTTTCATAATGCAACAGAAGATGAAAGGCTTTTCTCTTTTCATACTATAGATTTTCAGGGAGAACAATCTAACGATACCATATGTTGTGGAAAAGGACTTGCACAGCTGTTATAGGAGAGAAAAACAGTATCTCAAACAGTGAACCAGTAACAGCAACTGTAAGCTTTCAGTCAAAAATAAGGCACAATTTTCACTCTTTGGGTCTTTACTTAGGGCCTGAAGCTTCAAGCTTCTCCTGGCAGGTGTGCAGTGCTTTAATCTCCAACTGCACCATGCTTCCATAGGGCTCAGCTCCTTAGTAGAAGACAGTACTCAAGGTACACCACCACCATACATACTTTTTCTCTTGACCTTTTGGTCAGAGTGTAAAATACTGATTTACTCACTGAAAACGTTCACAGCCATGAACCAGTCACTCGGAGGAACTCAGGTTCTCATGTGAACTTGCACTCAGATGGCCAAATCCTTCCAGTTTCTAAACAAGCAAAACTCTCCTTGACTTCAACAGGAGATTTGAGTATGGACAAAGAAGAAACGCACAATGTGTCTCAAAGGAGGAGAATTGAGTTCAATGTTTCTAAACCTGATTTTAAAAAAGTCACATCCTGAGAGAAATAACCCCTTCCTCCCCCCCTGCCCACACACACATCAGTTTTTGCTTCATGTGGTACATTTCTGAATGGCCTACCATGTGATATTAGTAAAGCTGTCGCTTCTGGTAGAAAAGCATTTAGTGATGGAGAGAAGTCATCTTCTAACACTGGTGCGAGCATTATTGATGCAATAAATGGTAGCAGCCTGCAGTTGAGTGAAATCTTTGGGTGCTAATGGTAGCAGCTCAACAACTGCACCAGCAGTGGCCATCATTAGATACAGAGAAATACAAGCCAGATTTGACTAAGGGCTCAGATCTGTTTGCTTTTACATTGCCAGTGAAACTCAACCAAAACAGGATCCAGCCCTAAGTATTTCATCAAGTAGTGACATTATTTATCATGGCAGTTAGTTCCATATACTGAAGCTTACACAAAAAGTGGGAGGCTTACCAGGTGGGATTTGAGGCAGTAATGAAAAAAACACATACAGAAGAACAAGACAAAACGTTAAATATAATTACATCTTTTAAAGATAGCTTCATCTTACATACTACCGCAACCCGTGAAAGAGACGAATAACTTATTAATAGTTTTACTTGAGTGAATAACAGGTAGATTTGTCCATACCTTTACTTTATCTGAAAAGGAAAGCATTTGACTCAGTTTCCTCTATGCATGCATTTCATTTTCTCAAAATGCAACAGGGCGTGCATTACATACAATGTGTTATCCTCCTTCACTGAAGTACAGCTGTTATGAGCATTCCTGCAGCAGTATGCAGAAGCCTTATGGGGTGGAAGGAGCTGGGGACAAGGGGAATCTAGTTCTGAGTGCCGTTAGTTTCAGCAGAGCGCAGCTTCAGAAATGTCGGGGCGAGAAACTGACTAGGGATTTATGCCGTTTCGAGTAGCAAGCAACTTTTGGCAGCCAAAAAAGGGCAGTGTAATGATGAGAGCTGAAATAAACAAACTTTATTTGAGAAAAGCAGCACAATCTTACTTCTTGCCTATAATACTGTATATGGTTTGTACTATACA
The DNA here is from genome assembly GCF_003597395.2 of Chelonoidis abingdonii. Classification (NCBI taxonomy): domain Eukaryota; kingdom Metazoa; phylum Chordata; order Testudines; family Testudinidae; genus Chelonoidis; species Chelonoidis abingdonii. Next base: position 99,745,869 of record NC_133776.1, on the reverse strand, counting down.
GTGTCCGGTGATAGACGGAATCAGACATTAACAGGCAAGCAAAGGGGGACATGAAGCGCATAACGCTTCCTGTATCAGTTGCACTATATTGACACAGGCTGAAAAACACACAGCACACTAGAGGGACACGTACACTAAAAATAAAAGTATCATAACAAACAAAACATGGATCCATAGTGCACAAACCTTCCGGCTCTGTGTTCTCTTTGAGGTGCACTTGCTTCAGTGGGCAGCAGAAGATTTCGTGACACTTAGCACGAAAAGGGGACTCTTTTTTCTTTAATTCCGCAGATTGGATGGAATCTTGCCGTAACATAATGTACTCCTGTGTGCCAGGGGTTGCGTCATCCATAACTGTGGTCACCACATAACAAAATGAACTCAAGTTAGAGTTTAACGGAAGAAATCTAGAGACGTATTTAAACTATATAATGTGATGTGGGGAAGGAAAAGAGGGAGAAACATTGGTCGCGAGGAAAAAAAGATGAAAAGCATTAAAAAGGTTTTGTGGTGCTGATGGAGGAGAGGGGTTGGGATAGTTTACTTTGATAAAATAACACTTCTCATAAACATTTGTCCTTTATCTTGTTTCATGCAACCTTCATCCTAATGAAAAAGTACCATCATAATGAGCTGTTGCAGAAAGTGTAACAGGCTATCTACTCTGTATCCTCTATGGTCTCCGGCAATACATGCTGTATTCTGCATGCAGGTTAAGGAAAACTGAAAGAGAGCATGCCATTGTCTAACCTACAGATTATATATTCTGCACCTGAGTTTATAATGTAAGTAAGCCACACTGCCATATCTGCAATGCAGCTCCAACACTTCTCTGTTCCCCACAGTACAACAGAAGAGGTCTCTAGTAGGATCAGTAATAACAGGCAATTCCTCACAGCAAGGATGATAATCCAATGAATGGACTATCGCCTTCAAATGGATAAAAAAGTAGAAGCACAAAGAGTGCATGTTAATTTTGTTATGGCTTTTCCAGTTGTCCTTTTAAATCAATATTCCCATTGATACTATGGATGGCATATATCTGGAATTATTTTCTGAAATCAAATCATTGTATTAAGCAGTAAATTGGGACATACGGAAATAGCTAGCTTTTGAATCATTGACAATGTTATATAGTTAGAGGGTCAAAATGCTATTCTATTAGCTAAGGAAGCTATCCATACTCCTCACCTAGAAATGCAGTGATCTTGGGATTTTGGCCTTAAAATGCAGACCTTTGTCAGGAGCAGTGCCTATCTCATTGTTAAGAAAGTTTATATTCTAGTTAGATATTTGCGACTGTCTAGAGAAGTATAAAATCTCAGCTGAAGCTGTGGAGTGTAGAACCTCAAATTAATATCTGAAAGAAAAAATCCCAAAGACCAGAACATTAACAGCATACATGCTATGCTGAATAAACAGTGCAAATATACTAGCAAGACATGAGATCATACACTGTTTGGAGTCTAGACAGATGCCCCAAGCAATCTGACAGGCTAATGTGCTTTCATTTTTAATTAGCACCTTATAGATAGCAAGTGGAATTGCATCACCCACACTAAAAACAACCCACTTGCCTGATTGTTGAAATCTTAAGCCATCAATGAAAGCAAGGAATTTAGTGCTAGTCATTCCTTGGGGATAAGTAACCAGGCTAGTGGTTCTGGGTTGCACTATGAGCAATCACTTTCTTTCAAGTGCTCATGATTCCCCAGGAAAGGCCTTGGACCAAGACTGCTGTTGCTTCATTATATGAGAGGCAGCACCAGTTACGTACACATATAATCCAGGGAAAGTACATTAAAAGTGATTCATGAACTTATTAGGAAAATATAACAGATTTGAAACAAGCAACAGGGTCGTTGGAGCGCAGGGTCTGGACTGCTGGATAATTGCTCTCTTAACAATCCTTGCTTTGGTTTGGCTTTATTTAAAGGGGACTTTGTGGGCATGAAAGGGGCTGGGGTTGACAGCTCCGGAGCTGTGGGGCAATTTCTGGGAGTCATCACTGGCTGGGAGGAGCTGGAGGTCCAAGATGCGTCAAGGGCCATTAACGCCAGCTGGCTGTTCCGCCGCAGGAAATGCTGTGCAGAAATCACTATCCCTAGAACTTTTCTACTAGAACAAAAAATTGTGTAAGGTGGCAAGCGACCTGTGTGCAATGCTCCTGACGTCAATGGTGCAATGACCGGATGATGATCCCTGTGGCATTTACAAAAATAAAGGATACAGTGCGCGGCTGTTGAACATTATTAGCCAGGAGGGAAGGGAGATGAACATTACCTTCAAACAGCCAGCCAGCTGATCAGTAGCAAGACATACCCTGCTGTCATATCATCAGCCAGGGGCAGGAAATGTGGAGTCGGCCTGATCCTGCAAGATGCTGAGCCTCTTTAGAGGGATGCAGAGAGCTCTTAGCTTCCAGATAAGATGAAGGAACTCAACATAGCATACAAGGTGCTTACCATCTTGCAGTATTGGGCTCTATGTTTGTACAGAGAGGAAGCAAGCCAGCTAGTTGCTACAAATAAGAGAGCAACTAGTTATTGGTAGATAGAAGCACTGGCCGGGAGGAAGGCCTGCTGCTTGCAAGGTGACCGAGGAGAGAGGTTTGCTGACTGCCAGAAAGGAGAATTGGGCGGGAGAACAGCTTACACTGTTTTCCAACAAGTGAGCAAGAAGATTTGCCAGTGGCAAGGGGAATGGGTGGGTAGGTACTTGCAATGGGGTAGAGCAGAGGTACTCTAGTAATGAGGTAGACTTAATCTTCCCAGTGTACTGACCTGGTTACTTGGTTAACTGTGGGGCATTTGTTTTAAATGCTCAGGATACTCCCAGAAACACAAAAAACCAAACACCAGCCAATCAACTTTCAAGATGGATTCTGTTCATTTTAAAATTATGATGCACAGAATAGAGACCGTATAAGCCAGAGGTGGGCAAACTTTTTGTGCCAAGGGCCACATCTGGGTGGGGAAATTATATGCAGGGCCGGGGTAGGGGTGTGGGATGGAGTGTGGGGTGTGCAGGAAGGGGCTCAGGGCAAGAGATTGGGGCAGAGGAGGGGTGCAGGGTGTATGAGGGGGCTCAGGGAAGGGGTACAGGAGGGGTGCGGACTGCAGGAGGGGATTCAGGGCAGGGGGCTGGGATGCAGGAGGGCTGCAGGGTGTATGATGGGGCTTACGGCAGGGGGCTGGGATGCAGGAGGGCTGCAGGGTGTATGAGGGGGCTCAGGGAAGGGGGTTGGGGTGCAGAAGGGGTGCACCACTCCAGGAAGCGCTGCGTCCCCTGGGAGAGAGAGGGGCGGAGGACTCCATGTGTGCTGCCCTTACTGTGCTTCCAAGTACCTCCCCCGAAGCTCCCATTGGCCGCGGTTCCCTGTTCCCGGCCGATGGGAGCTGCGGGGTGCGGTGCCTGGAGGCAGGGCAACGCATGGAACCCTCTGACCCCCCACACGTGGGCTGCAAGGATGTGGTGCCGGTGGCGGTGCGGGATGGACCCAAAGCCCTGAGGGACTGGATCTGGTGTAGTTTGCCTACCCCTGGTATAAGCAGTACCAATGCATGCTTCCCCTCCCCACCCCCATCCGTCCCCCACATCTAGCACCAGTTTGGTGCATGACCTTTGAGAAAGCCAAATGAAAAGGCCAGTTAATTACCAGTGGACATTGCCAGTGGCCCTATCAATTCAAACCAAGGCTGGGATGTTCTATCTATTAATTCTTACAGAAACACAAAGCAGTTGTCAGAGAATCACTTTTGATCAGCCCAAACTCGTCACAGTGTGAACCACAGACCTAGGGAACTAAGAGCACAGGCATTATCAATCCCCTAGTCCCAGCTCACACTCCCCCCTCAGGGGCCCCTGCTCGCTCCAGTGGCTGCCAGCCCCTCCCTGTGGCCCAAGGGTGGGGCGGGGCCATTCCTCCACATGCTGCCCCCGCCCCAAGCACCCCTGAAGCTAATGGGACACTGCAGGGGCGGTGCCTGCGGAGAAGCATGCCCCGCCCTGCCTTAGAGCCCCAGCTAAGTGCTGCACCTCCTCCCCCCTCCCCGAGCCTGCACTCCCTCCCCCTTCCCCCAAACTCTCTCCCAGAACCTGCACCCTAATCCGCTACCCTAGACCACCTCCCCTACCCAAACTCTGTCCCAGAGCCTTAGGCAGGTGGGGGGTGGAATTTTTTTTGGGGGGGGCAGAGTTTTGGGGGGGCAAGTTCTGGGTAGCATGAGTGACATTGGCACTGGCCCTAAGGTAAATTGAGTTTTAGACCCTTGCCCTAGTCTTTGTCTTCTCCAAAACACATTTATTTTCAGTTAATTTAAATTTAAATAGAGAAATTGAGGTCCAAATCCTCAGCTGGTGGAAATCAGCCTAGGTGCACTGAAGTCATCGGAAATAGGTGCATTATGCCAATTTACAAGACAAATTGGACTTTGTCATTATGCTCTGCACAGTAGGAATCATTAGATCATTAACATCCAGAGTCAGTCTTAGAAACAAATTCTAATAAAATTTTAATGCTGAATGATGTATGAGTGACATAATCAATGTCATCATTTTGAAAGCAGTAGCTAAACCTTTTCTTAACATGATGAATGGCTTAAAGTCAGACAGAGAATTTATTACAGAACTAGAAAAAGATTACTGTCTCCTATTTCATGGTGCAACGACAGTCGTACAACTTAAGGAAGCCACTGAAAGGAAGGTTACAGACACATGTAAAGGACCTCAATTACATCCCGGATGCGCCAATTAGTGCGAAACGTTGAACAGCACAGTCTAATGCAACGAGCTTGCAGAAACTGATCAAATCCACTGTTTCATGAAGGAATAAACACAGAGGAGTGCTACACTGCAGTGATTTCTCTGTGCACTTCATGAAGGATATAAGCACAAACAGAAAATGAGAGGAAAATTTCACAGCAGCAGAACCTCAAAATCAGTTCACTAACAGGAAAAACAAACTAGGAAATACTAGCTGAACCCATCAGGTGAATCTTGAGAGGTGGGGGGAACAAAAAAAAATGCCAAAATGCAGGTCAGTGACATTCACGAGCTAAGCAATCTGCACACTCCCAACCATACCTAAACGGGAATGTAAAGAATAACTGAATGAACTTCCATGCAAACAGCGACACTCGGTATGCAAATAAATCTAGGCGCCTTCATTATCACTGAAGCTACACTACTCAGATGGATTGCCTACTGCATTTGGCACAAACTGAAGCAGTGGCTGCCTGTTGTGTCTTTTGCTCTTTATGCAATAAAGCACAATATGAAGAAACCAGTGCCATGTTGGGACCCAAATAACTGCGGTGACTAAATATACTCAATAAGTAATGCCTAGTTACACATGCCTTTGGGTGCACTGGCCAGGTTTTGAAACACAGAAGATGCTAGAAGCTCAGAAACTATTTAAAGCAATACTCCCCAATTCCTATATACCAGACTCCAGTACAGATACATGTCTAGTATTCTTCAACCACTCTTTGAGCATAGCATCCATATGGCATTATTAAATCAAGACCATTTTAATGCCTGAAGTGTTCCTATATTTAAAAGCAAAACACAGCTGATAATTCTTTAGACTGGCTGTGGCAAAGCATAAAAGGCTCCCATTGACTTCATTGTGCATTGGATCAGGCCCAAAGAGGACAATATATAGCACAGCATATCTACAAGAATACCACTACTAGTGTGATTAACTTCCAGAAATTACTAACTCCATCACTCAGAGTACATGAAACGTCAGGAGGAAAACATGGGATATGTATTCTTAACAAATGCAATGTGAAAATAAACCAAAATAAACCTACAACACTGAGCATAAGTGATTGTGTGTGTGTGTGTGTGTGTGTGTGTGTGTGTGTGTGTGTGTATACACACACTGATACATACACATACACAAAAAAGACCCCTGTGCCCCAAATGAAGATGATGAGAGAACTGAAGGTCTTAGTAGTATTTCCAGCAGTTGGTGAAGACTGATGACAGATCTACAACTGAAGTGTCTAATGATCACTCCAGAAATTCAATGGATTAAACTCACTGAGTTTCATGGAGGTAGAATGCCTCCCAGTTTTCCACAATCTCTCAGTGTAGTAAAGCTTTGCACTGCCCCTTGCTATGTTTCCCATGCTGACAGCATGCTCTAGACTAGAATGTCTGTGTAGTCACTGTTCTATTACAGTTGCGTAATTATATTCCTTGACTTGCTTTGTGTCCAAGGGCAAGTCATACGATCCATCTTTGCCTCTGTTTCCCCATCCGTAAAACAAGGACAACACCTCTTACCCTACATACTTCACAGGGCCACGGCAAGGCACAATTAATGTTTGTCAAGTGCTTGGAGATCCTCAAGTGCAACGTGCTAAAGAAATGCTGAGTGGAGTTGTTTTAAAGAACATGATGGTTAATGTGGCCTAAGTTAAATGGAACAGCACAAAAATAATGCAGCAACTGCAGATAAAGAGCATACCCACAAAAGCCATTTATTAAGCCATTAGCATAAAATAGCTGCAGTTACCCATATATTTCCCAAGGCAAAAAATTCAACTAGGTAAACGTAATATCACTCGGTGCCACATCCCTTGGCTTTTTATTTTAAAAACCCCTAAGGGGAAAAAGCCAGAAAGAAAAAGTTTCCCTGTTCTCTCAGTCATGGAGTGAAATTACAGTGGTCAGGGACAAGTATGCTTCCATCACAATCCTTCTTCAGATTCGCTCAAACACATTGGCATTAAATAATGCACTAGCTAAAAACTCAGGATTTTTTTTATTTATGTCCCATTACTTCTGAGTCAGAATAATCCAGCCTAAAATTTCTAGACTTTGTAACACCAACGGTCATTAGACTATAAATCTTTCCATAGTTTTCAAAGCCTTGGTTATGATTCTGACTGAGCTACTCTTCCCCCATAATTCTGTGCGTGATAAAATGACAAGAACACATCCTTTTGCTACTGTGAGGAAACTGAAGCTGTACACCTTAAATCTATGGTCTGTGTTACCTTTAGCTGGCTATCAGTTTTACCCATGGATACCTCTAGCTCTTTAACCACAAAGCTCAAGGTATCACAGGGTAAAAGACGACATTTTATCTTTGGCCACATGCAAAGGTTTAATATCCTGGAAAACGCAATCTCCCCAGCCCTGACAAGCTTGCTAGGAAACTCTCCAGTCCTGGTACTATACATCTAACATTATTTTGGATCTGTCCCTTCTCTGGGTTAGCTGTACTTTGACTTCCCTCTCTAGGTGACTTGACACATGAATTACTTCCTTCTTGAGGTTCTCCTTCTTTGATTCCTGTTGGCAGTTTTGAATGTAATAAGACCCAAGATGTCGACACCCTCTTGCTCTTTATCTGCAGTACATTATTCTTCCAGGAGAACTACTGTCTTGGCTTAATAATAATAATAATAATAATAATAATAATAATAGCAGCAGCTAGCTTTTATGTAGCTCTTTTCATCAGTAGATCTCAAAGCACTCCACAAGGAGCTCAGTTTCATCATCTCCATTTTACAGATGAGGAAACAAAACACAACATCAGTGCTGTCTTCCATCATTTTCTTGCAACTTAAACTTAACATGTGTGGGTGTGAGAGAGAATATCAGGAAAATGAGAGAGAGAAAACAGAAGAGAGAAGTTGGAATAAGGTCTAGAATCGTTAAATTATGATTGAATGAAATCTTAAAAAAAATACAATGGGAAATACAAGAGTTCTGAAGGAACTCAAATGTGAAATTGCTGAACTGCTACCTGTGGTACATAACCTGTCACTTAAATCAGCTTCTGTACCAGCTAACAGGAGGATAGCTAAAGTGACACCAATTTTTTGAAACGGCTCCAGCGACAATCCTGGCAATTACAGAATTACAGACTGATAAGTGCAACTCCATTATCAGGCAAATTGATTCAAACTATAGTAAAGAATAGAATTATCAGACACATAGATGAACACTATTTGTTGGGGGAAGAGTCAACACGGCTTTTGCAGAGGGAAATCAAGCATTACTAATCTATAAGAATTCTTTGAGGGGGTCAATAGATATACGGACAAGGATGATCCAGTTGATAGAGTGTACTTGGACTTTCAGATTGCCTTTGACAAGGTCCCTCACCAAAGGCTCTTAAGCAAAGTAAGCAGTCATGGGATAAGAGGGAAAGTTCTCTCATGGATCAGTAACAGATTAAAAAATAGGAAACAAAGAGTAGGAAGAAATGATCATTTTAGAATGCAGAGAGGTAAACAGTGGGTTCCCCCAGGATCTGTGCTGGGACCTGTGTTGTTCCACATATGCATAAATGATCTGGAAAAAAGGAATAAACAGTGAGGTGACAAATCTTGCAGACGATGCAAAATTACTCAAGATGGTTAAGTCCAAATTAGACTGCAAAGAGTTACAATGGAAACCTCACAAAACTGGATATGTCTGGGCAACAAAATGGCAGATGAAACTCAATGTGGATAAATGCAAAGAAATGCACATTGGAAAACCTAATCTCCACTATACAGATAAACATAATTCTACTATATATACACAAAATGCTAGGATCCAAATTAGCTGTTAATGCTCAAGAAAGATCTTGGAGTCATTGTGGATAGTTCTCTGAAAATGTGCAGCAGCTGTCAAAAAAGCCAACAGAAAGTTAGGAACCATCAGGAAAGGGACAGATTATAAGACAGTAAATATAATGCCACTATATAAATCCAGGGTACACCCATACCTTGAATACTGTGTGCAGTTCTGGTCACCTTATCTCAAATGAAGATAGATTAGAATGGAAAAAATACTGAGAAAGGCAATAAAAATGATTAAGGGTATGGGACAGTTTCCATATGAGGAGAAACTAAAAAGACTGGGGTTGTTCAGCTTGGAATGAGACTACGAAACAGGGATATGACAGAGGTCTGTAAGTCATGAATAAGTGGAGAAAAAGCATTATTTACTCCTTCAAATAAGACAGGAATCAGGGGTCACCCAATGAAATGTATAAATAGCAGGTTTAAAAAAAAACAAAAAGGAAGTAATTCTTCACACAGTGCTCAACTACAAAACTAGTTGCCAGGGGATGTTGTCAAGGCCAAAGCTAAAGCTATAAGTGGGGTCCAAAAAGAATTAGTCATTGATGGACCTATCCTTCATGAACTTATCTATTAGCCAAGATGACCACCTTGATGTCCCTAAATCTCTCACTGCCAGATGTGTGAACTGGATGACAGGGGATAGATCATTTGATTGCCCTGTTCTGTTCATTCCCTTTGAAGCATTTGGCATTGGCCACTGTTGGAAGACAGGACTGGGCTATATAGACCATTGGTCTGATCCTGTATGGCCATTCTTGTGTAAATACATTAATCCTTCATGTGTGACACTTGGCGCACACGAAATGCTGGCTCTAGAAGTAAGGCTATTGAAAGTACATCCTCCTATAGGCCTGATCCAATGCTCATTGACGTCACTGGTCCTTGTACATTGCGTTTTCTCAATGGGATCATACCGTGCGCATTACTTTAGGAACTTCTGACTAATACAACAAAAGGAAGTGTTCAGAACACACGCTGAATCAGGTGTCTTTACAGTAAATGAAAAGTTCCCAAGACTTAAACTTGAAGCAGTTCCAGTCAGTGCAGATATGGAAAAAAAAAATCAGATGGCAAGGGATAATGTGATGGGCATTAATGGTACTTCATATTCACAGCGAGTGGGCTTCAATAGGGTTCTGCACAGGCAGAGGGGACCATAACATTATATTTCAGGGCAATGCCTGCGGCATAGACTGCAGATAGAGTGACTGTGTATATTGTTCTATTGTAGTTTGCCTTTTCACTGTATTTGGTAGCTACAAAGGTCTGTTAGGCACATATACAGTAAAGAGCCCTGGTGCTTCTTTTCATTAGCTGCTTTGTTTTCCGTATGATTAATTCCAGTTGCTGGTGTAAATTTTTATAGCCATCTGGACAGCGTAATGAACCCATTTGTGTACTATGTATTACAAACTACGTACAGCTAATTTTTTTTTTAAAGCTGTTCTGGAGTTGCCACACACTCAAATCCTCTTAATGATAACAAGACCCATCTGTGCAATTCTCTCCACATGGCTTTGCCCAGCTCCTCCTTCCTGATGTGCTGTCAAGGCAGTAGGTCTGCCAGAGCAATATTAAAAACTCAAAATCTTGTTATCTGGCTAATATCCTGTTTGCATGTTCACAAGTTTGAGGGAGTGTGTTTGGGTGTGTTTTGCTTGGTTTCTAATAATGGCAGATGATATCATGCAAATCACAAAGGACTATAGTCTTTAACTTTTACTGCCAATGTGCAGTGCCACACTGCTTCAGTGGTTCCACTGCAATCAAACACGGTTGAAAATCAATTCACTCTGGAAGTGGTTGAAAAACAGGAAAATAATCTCATGACATTTTTAATGAAATTCAACCCTAGGCTTCCTCCTCCCCCCATCAAAATTCAGATCCTGACCAGCACTCATTCTCCTTACACATGGAAGCTCCTCATTAAGATGGAGTTAGCAACTGATGGCCGACTGCCTGAAATATGACATGACTATTGTAGTTCATTCTACATGGATTTACAATGGATTCAGTTTAATCTATTTAAACATAGTGGGCATTTGAAGATGGGGGCATTGCCTTTTTGGAAAATCTAAGTACTTACAAATATTGGGGAAACCAATCTGGTTATCTAAGGTATGGTGAGCATTGTACTATCTGAACCAACAATGGTTCACACTGCCGATCTGAATTAAGTCTAGGTATTAGCTAGTAGCCCAGTGGTGGTGGAACTAGGGGTGCTGTGCTCCAATTTCTGCAGTGGGGTAGATGACAATTTTCAATCAGAGATTTTTAAAAATCACCAGTGACTGCCCAGGATGCTAGTTATTGCTCCCAAATAATCCCTAAAGAGCTGTGCCGAAGCCTAATACTAACTATGTCTTGTGGGTCCCTAAAGCAGAGTTCCTGAATATCTACTTAGCAGAAATTCCTCCTGTCTCTGTTTGCCTGACCTGAGGGAAAGCAGTTGGACCACTTCACTGACTCCCAGAAAGCCACTACATGTGGAAACAGCAGAATTTGGAACATATTCACAAAACTCCACCCCTTTTAAAATTCATGAGGCCTAGATAGTCAGACTACAATCCTTCGAGGGTTTTTTAAGACCTCAGATGGATTTCCACCATCCCAGTTAACTTAAACAGCATTAGGTTAATAGTACTTATTGCAAAGTCCATTGCATCTCTGCTCTCGGTACTCATCCACAATGAGCCCAACACAGGCTATAAATGGTGTTTTGAATCTGGAACAGATAATGCCCCAGCACAGACCTCTATCACTTGAACTAAAGAAATAACTCCAGTAAATGGTAGCATTAGTTGGTAGTTTTCCTCTTACAGTCCAGCCATCAGAGAGGAATGAGACACTTTTTGCACAAAATATGCCTTCAGTGAAATGAAGATAAAAATGAAACGGACTGAATTCACAAACTATGTGTCACTCAATATTTTATTTCTGTTTCAGAATCCTTCTCTTGAATATTGTCTTACATTGTATCAAATAATCTGAGCGCTAGTTCCTGATCCCAGAACATACAGAATTTTGAGTTTATTCAGATAGAATCTGGAAAGTTCAACTCATTGTTTGCAATGTTCTTTTTAAGCTTGGCTAAAGCCTTCTCTCTGGTTGTGTAGCAGAACTGTGATCGGGAAGAAAACAGCAACTAAGCCTCTTTAAATGCTGTATTTTTGATCGCACATGAATTGTCTTTCACATCTAATGTCCTAAATTTGTCTACAAATGCAGTTTGGACACATTTCCTTCTCTTGCTGGGACATCATTTGTGCTTACATTTCTGGACTTAACCTGATTTTCTGGACATCCCAGGGATTCATCTACAACCAAACTGCTTTTGGTTAACTCTGAAATCTCCCCAGCGTTCTGTGATGCGTCTATCAATTCAACTTTACTGTGACCATGTATGATAGCACAGTTTGACCAGAATCATGCAATTCTATTTCCTTTCCCAAACTAGCTATTTGTAGCCACCTTTAGGTCAGTCTTCTGCAGAACCAATCCTTAATTTCTAGCTCCTACACAGCACGCTCCAGCCCTGCCCTGCCAAAGAGCTGTCAGATTAATTGAAGTTCCTTATGGGAGCTGAGAAAGCTCATTAGTTTGGTATGGAATTCTCTCTCTAAACGTAAAGCTGCATCCTTTCCCTTCTCATACATCCCAGTCCTCTTTGCTCATCCTGTGTGTCATGTGCACCCACTCGCATTTATCACTGCAGTCCAATTAACTGAGTCAGGAAGTCATGCAACAATTGTCCCTTCATGAGAAAATACTGCTTCCCTATCTGCTTGATGTGGGTTTCTGCTAGTAAGCTGAGCTCAAGTCCACCACTTCCAAACAGCCTGGGTACTTTAAACACTACAGCAGATAGCAGATTTCCTTAAGGTCTCCCAGTCATTTGTCTAGGGTGGGTTGTTAAGAGTCACGTGTCCATTGAAGCCAATGGTTTTAGGAGCTATGAACATGCTGGAGTGTTACGAGGACTTGATAGACAAGCATGGATAAACTGGGGGTACGGAGACATGCTCACACGGCAGCACACACCTGCTCTGTTTTAATGGCTGACCAGTCGCAGCTTGATTACAACACAGACATGAAACCCTACAGTTTAGTCCTTGCTATCAAAAGGAGCAGCACTGAAGTTGCCGGTGTTAGCTTCTCCCCTCTTTTCATCTGCCATCAGTGGGAAAGGCCATTAGACTTGCAGTGAACTTTTTTGGTGTAAGTTGGGGGATAGAGGAAGCAGCCTGGCATGGGTCAGTCAGTCAGTCAGGCATCCCCCTCGGGCCATTTGTCCCCCAGCCAAAAGCAGTGCAGCCTTTACCAGATGCAACACCATGGCATGGATGCTGTGTATGCATGTTGGCAAGGGCTGACCCACACAACAGCTTTTTCTAGAAGGCCACAGCTTTCTGTACTGGAGACGAATGGGCTGCTTATTGTAAGAGATGGCTATCTTGACTTCAGTAAAGCTTTCGATATTGTCTTGCATGACCCTCTCATAAACAAACTAGGGAAATGCAACCTAGATGAAGCTACTATAACGTGGGTGCAAAACTGGTTGGAAAACTGTTCCCAGACAGTAGTTATCTGTGGTTTGCAGTCATGCTGGAAGGACATAACAAGGGGTCAGTTCTGGGTCTGGTTCTGTTCAATATCTTCATCAATGATTTAGATAAAGCGATACAGAGTACACTTATAAAGTTTGGAGAGGATACTAAGCTGGCAGAGGTGGCAAGCGCTTTGCAGGATAGGATTAAAATTCAAAATGATCTGGACAAACTGAAGTAAATAGGATGAAATTCAATAAGGACAAATGCAAAGTGCTCCATTTAGGAAGGAGCAATCAGTTGCATAGATACAAAATGTGAATGAAATGAAACTCCTAGGAAGGAGTACTGCAGAAAGGGAGCTGGCAGTCATAGTGGACCACAAGCTAAATATGAGTCAGCAGTGTAACGCTGTTGCAAAAAAAGGAACATATTCTAGGATGTATTAGCAGGAGTGTTGTAAGCAAGACACGAGAAGTAATTCTTCCACTCTATTCCACGCTGGTTAGGCCTCAACTGGAGTATTGTGTCCATTTCTGGACACCACATTTTATGAAGGATGTGGACAAATTGGAGAGAGTCCAGAGAAGAGTGACAAAAATGATCAGAGATGTAGAAAACATGGCCTATGAGGGAAGATTGAACCAATTGGATTTACTTAGTCTGGAAAGACATGATAATTTTTCAATTATGAAAAAGGTTGTTACAAGGAGGAGGAAGAAAAATTTTTTTTTCTTAACCTCTGAGGATAGGTCAAGAAGCAATGGGCTTAAATTGCAGCAAGGGAGGTTAGGTTGAACATTAGGAGAAACTTCCTGTCAGGGTGGTTAAGCACTGGAATAAATTGTCCAGGGAGGTTGTGGAGTCTCCATCGTTGGAGATTTTTAAGAGCAAGTCAGACAAACACCTGTCAGAGATGGTCTAAATAATACTTAGTCCTGCCACGAGTGCAGGGAACTGGACTAGATGACCTCTCAAGGTCTCTCTTATTTCTGTGATTCTACGGGAGTCAGTGAGAAAGACCCAAGCATCAAAGCAGAAGCCAAAGGAGACTAAAACCTGGTGTGGCAAGGTCAGCTCAGAGAATGTTTCAGTGCAGCATGAAATACGACCATCAACTTGTAATTAAGAAACATATTGGGGGGGGGTGGGGAAGCCCACTGCAGTATGGGGAAGTCAGGAGAGCAGAGATGTGGATAGCAGGAGTAGTGAGATAACGGCCCAGAGCTGGGAAGGAAGCGTATCTCAGAGCGCTAAAGTACACCAATAGTACGCCAATTATTAACATACTATACCACTCTTGTGCAGTGTAACATTAACTGTAATAGGAATCTGAATACTAATATAGCCCTGTTCTGAAGCTAACAGAAATGATTCAGGCTGAATGGGAAGTTGAGAGAATGAGAGAAGTGTGATTACCAGGAAATATTTTCTTACAGTGCACGGGCTGTAAAGGAGACCACAATTTCCCTAGGGAAGGGGGCCAAAGAAACAAAGGGAATCAGGGTCATTCCAGAAGAGCATATTAAAAAAACAGAAGCTGATGTAGGCTGACAAAACTGTCAAGTAGGATTGTATCTGTCCTGGAATTTTGAAGGAAGCGTTTGTTTAATCTCTTGGGAAACATGGGATGGGGACTGGAGAAAAGCTAATCGAAGACTAGATTTCAGGGAGGATCTAGATAGCGGTGGCTCTTAACAGCTAAAGATGTGAGATCAACTTGAGAAAAGGGGAAGAGACTGGAGACACTAATCAGAGAATGGACAGGTGTACGCCTCCACATTTGAGTTTCTTAGCATGGATTCACAAAAGAAAGGAACACAACAAACCTAATTTTTGATTCAGTGCCAGCACAGAAAGAGTTGTCAGGAGGAATGGCCTTGGGAACACTTTTTACAAGGAAGCACAAAGGACAATCTCAGCAGAAGCAAAGTAGCAGTATGCTGCGGAAAAGAACATTGTGTGCTGCCACTGCATTGAAAAGCAGCAAGTGTCCGTTACCGCTCATTTGGCAAGACAATTACAAGTCTGCATGTGCTTCTGACACAAATCTTAAGAGTGAATCATTTGTAGAAGCAAATAAGCCTGTATTTACATTGTTATTAGCGCATTCCGAGCACCACAAATCACTGCTGACACACCTTCCCCAGCCCAGTCTGGTGTAGCAGTTAGCTTGTCGATGTCGTGACTGACCAATACACGTCAAATGATTTGAAAATTAGCCAGCTTGTGTTTTTTCCTCTAGTTCATGAAGTGTAAAGTCATTAGATCAGATATAAGATGGCGGCACTTTAGAGGAGTTCATGACGAGGTCTGACATAATACTCTAAAATATGGTCTCCTTGCTTAGCTTCATGTAATAACAGGAGGACACTTTAGAAACCGTCCCCCATTTGAATTAGCAGATGTACCTCACAATAGCTTTTCCTCTATATACTTATTTAAAT
The DNA here is from genome assembly GCF_003597395.2 of Chelonoidis abingdonii. Lineage (NCBI taxonomy): Eukaryota > Metazoa > Chordata > Testudines > Testudinidae > Chelonoidis > Chelonoidis abingdonii. Next base: position 99,730,281 of record NC_133776.1, on the reverse strand, counting down.
TATTTTGGAAACTGTTTGAAATCATGCTGATTACAATACCCTTAGTATATAGTGCAGTTATACTGAAATTGAAATGTAAGCACATCATGGCTTTGCTTTTCAGTATCAGTTCTATCAGCACTAAATCATATAAGCAGAGGATTAACAATCTGATTTACTTCATCTTAATACATATACTTTCAGAATCATGGTATATTAATTCTAGGATATTTACACTGTAATTATCCCCAGTCACGTAGCAATCTTTCTACTTCTGAATTAGTGGTATTTCCAGATACCCAAAAGCATAACCATTGTGTAGTTTCAAAGCAACTACACCATAATTACAACCCCTTGCTAGAAAGAGTGACTTTAAATTAGTTGTTCCCATACGCACATATAGAGAACTGACCACCCAGGGTTTTGCGATACTAAAGACAAAAGGTTCCAAGTTAAAAAAGAGAGAAATGGCTAGTGCTGCAGATAACAGAACAAGGAAGCGATCTTCTGATTTTATAAATCATAGATTATTAGGGTTGGAAGAGACCTCAGGAGATCATCTAGTCCAACCCCCTGCTCAAAGCAGGACCAATCCCCAAAGGGTCCCCTCAAGGATTGAACTCATAATCCTGGGTTTAGCAGGCCAAAGATCAAACCACTGAGCTATCCCTCCCCACTTCAACCATCTTCAACCACCCCTGTATAGTAACTTGGTTAATTATGTCAGATGCTAAGTAGGCAAGCCAGTCATACATTGGAGGAGGGGATTCATTGCAAATTCATTGTACTCTGAATGGAAGGGAGGAGTTCAGAAGAGAGACACTCACTAGAAAACCTGAGCAGAACTTCATTACGCTGTCACCTGAAGTAATTTCTCCTAGTGCCTCCTTAACTCTGAGTCAGGGATCTCCTCTCCACACAGACATCTTCCCAACCTTTAGTTTGCCCTGAAACCTCTTCAGACTGGCTTCTCTTACTGCCCAACAGTTCACCCAATACAAGACAAAGGCCTCTCTAGTCACGTTGAAAGGCTCAATCATGTCCTCATATGCTCACTAGCACCTCCGTTATGTCTTCCAGGTTCTGATTTCCTTCTTCTACCACTCTCCTACTTTCCAGATCACTGTTCCTCTGTCAAATTGGAGCCACAATGGTCCACTTTGGGACTAACGTTCATGTTCTAAATTTCTCTTTGAAGAAAAACACTGTGTATAACATCGTATACATAAAGTTTGAGAATATCATCACCCTCACACACTATATCTCACCAATACTGAAAGGCAACCTCATTCCTCCACTGCCTTAACAAAGAAAGGGTTAATTGTCTTGGCTCAATTAGGAACAGATAAGCAGCTGTGCAATTAAATGGATGTGAAAAGTTATATTGGGGTAAAAAAATACCATGAGAAAGTGAATATCTTGCCAACACACTGGACAACAAAGGACCCCAACCTTGGACTCTATGATCCAAAAGCTTAGGTTGTGGCCTAAAATTAAAAAAAAAAAAAACAACAACTGTGGCTACAAAATGGAACCCATAAAACCGAAAGCTTGATTAAAGCCAGTCTAGAAATTTAACTCTTTATATGGGTGTACAATTTGTGCATGCAAGCATTTAATCATATGGGAGGGAACATCCAAATTTACACTTGCAAACATGTATCCAATTGGGATAACTGGACCGCTAAGCGAGTACATGAAAATACTATTGTGCATACAATCATCTCTGTGCACACAGAGATCATATGTATATGCAAACACTGGAAATAAAAATGTAGATACTCCTTTTGAAAACTTGGCCCTAGATGAATTTAGTTAGTATTTGTTTGCACAGAGAGTGAAAAACTGTATTTAGCCAAGTTGTAAATAATTTGAATTGGCAGTCATCCGAGTTGGTGATCAGTCATTATTGTGTTGGCAAAGTGGAACAAAGGAAATGCTGAAAGAGATTTGGCCAAGGCCAACATAGCCTTTCAGGTTGTCTGTGACTGAGTGACAAATGTTGTGTGACTACTGGGGAGGGGGTTGATGATGAGGTTAGAGAAAAGATAGATATTTTAAATTTATGACCCTATGACCGTGAAATTGACCAAAATGGACCACGCATTTGGTAGAGGTCTAGCTATCAAGCATCAGAATCCCCACCAGGTGAAACAAAAGCCATCCCCCCCCCAGTCACACCAGAAAGGACCACACTGAAACCTGTGTCTCAAGGAGTTCGTGTTTCACACGTTAATAGAATCCGACTAAGCTATTCAGTTTCAGCATGGTGTCTAGATTAAGCATCTACTGTGTGAGGTAAAGGAGAGGCGGTTGCTAGGGAGAACATTTTAAATGTCTGTGTGTGAACAGAATGGAGGGAGTACAGAGGGGCAGAACTGGGTCCTTTCACTGAATATTGGCTGTTTATTTGGAAAATGTATTTTTCTTTAAAAACAAACAAACAAACAAAACAAACAAAGTAAAATTAAAAAAGAGGATCACAGCTGTGATTTTCAAATGGATATAAGGGAGTGGGCCCTGGACACTCAGTGATTTTCAGTAGGTGGTGGACACCTGACTACCTCGGGCCCCTTTGAGAGTCCCAACCCACATGATTAATATGAAGTAGTCAGAAGACAATAAATGCAAATAGTTAAAGTTGCACAGAAACTTAATATGGTCACATTGTGCATAGGATTGGACTATGCCCCCAAATCCAGTTTTGCCCTTGGATGCACTGGCTCAATTGCCTTGCAGTCAGATGAAGTTGTGCAGGCACTGATCCTCATAGCAGAATTATTAAGAAAGCTATAAACATGTGAGAAGAGTGGGGTATAACAGACGTCTCAATCGAATTTTACCAAACTACTGACACAACAGAATGTTCCCATTTAATCCAAATACATGTCAGCTTCTGAAATCTAGTCCTTACTGATAGGGCGCTGAATATTTTTTAGGCCTCCCTTCCATATTCCTTGAAAACAGAGGACAGAAAGCAATGTTGCACTAATGTACCTATGGGAATATACTGTTCTCTTGCTTTGGCCCCCTAGCGACTTTTCCAAGCAGTACCTCAGCAATTTCTCCTTATCCATGTTTTTGTTATAAAACATACCTTTTACCTGTGAAGGATTTCCCTATTTACTTTCTTTAGTTACCCTAGGTCAGTGGTTCTCAAACTGTTGTACTGGTGATGCCTTTCACATATGAAGCCTCTGAGTGCAACCTCCCTTATAAATGAAAAACACTTTTTAATATATGTAACATCATTATAAATGCTGGAGGGAAAGCACGGTTTGAGGTGGAGGCTGACAGCTCATGACCCCTGATGTAATAACCTCTCGACCCTCTCAGGAGTCCCGACCCCCAGTTTGAGAACCCCTGAACTAGAGGTTTTCCAGTAGTGTCCAGGTATCACCCGGCAGCTTCCAGTAAACACAACTGTTCTCCAAAGTGCCTGAAGCATTAGTCAGAATATTTATACATCATTGCAACATTACTTAGCATACTGGGACTCTGCTTAGCATAGCAGGCTCTGCATAAAGAAACAATGAGGGGTGGAAAAGTGTTTATGTACAGCATGGAAGCTGTGCTTATGCCAAATTCACAATACACTAAAGTCAGAAATAAAGATAGTATGGTATATTATTTACATCTCTGCAGATTTCATATCGTTTATCAGCAATATTAGCAGCCTTGCCTGCTTTTCTTTGCTTCTCTTGCTTGGTAACCACTGCTTCATAGTCTTAAATTGTGAACTATTTACTTATTTCAAATGTCCATAGCATTTAACTCCCATTAAGCACCATTTATTTTATATAAAATGTTTTGCAATGTGCATAGAATGTGGCTTGAAATATTCATCAGACACCTACTAGCAGCCAGCAGAGTAAACCTGCTACTTAAAAGTAGATATCAGCTATGATTAGGTTAATCCAGTGGCTCTCAAACAGTTGAGCCAGAGCTTATTTACCATATACTACAGCCTACAAGCTCTATGGGATTTTGCCAATAAACTACAGGGACTATGATGGTGGGAGATGCTGGAATCAGCCACTTGGAGGATGTCTGTTCAGGTATCTTCCTCTATAAGAGCTTGGAATTCTAATTCTTAGGTCTCCTGTATGATTGATCAGTTTTTGCATCATTCAAGGCTGAACACAGCTTGGCTATTCTTCCTTTAGTTCTGCCTATTTGTCTAAACCTTCTTAATTCATTTTCATTTTTAATTAATGTTTCATATTACATCTTCCTTACTGTTAGGACAAGCAGTTACAAATAATCATCCACTTACAGGATTAATTGTAGTGCATGTTTTAAAAACAAACACTTGTTGCAGCACAGTTAGCCAAAACATAGTGAAAACTGTGCATCCATGAAATTAAACTGAACAGAAAATTAATTTTCAAAGGCTTAGTTCCTGAAAAGGTTATTGCTCTTAAAACTTTTTGGTCAATTTTCTTAATGTTGCTAAAATATAAATTAAAATGCTAAAATAAATAAAAATGTAAGCATCTGATGTAAGAATACAAGGGTCAATAACTAAATTCCAATTAACTTTTAAATTTGAACTGGTGAATCCTATTCAATACCTAAGGGGGAAATAAAAAAACAAATGAATCATTTTATTCAATAATTTTCAGGTTATCCAGAGCTTGTCCACCCAAATTCACAGCTCCAGCTAACAGTGTTTTGCTGCTGCTGCTAGAATGTGAAGAAAGCAAATACTGGGTGAAAACTATTGCAGGAAAAAATGAATATTTATGGTCTGTTGATGGGAACCTGACTGACAAGTGAATGTGGAAGAGAGAGATAAAAAAAGGGAATATAAGATTGCCTTATATTTGCGCTCTGGACATTTAGTACACACATCAACATTTCCCGACAACTATGTTGTTACATTGTCAGATTTGGAGGGTTTTTTGTTGTCTTTTTAATACTTGCAACTAAACAAATTTTGGCTTTTTGTATACACCAGCCCAGTGCCATTAATAGAACACAGACGACAGGCTGCATATGATATTTTCCTAACAGAGACATCTGCCTCCTTGACAGTGGCAGAGAAAATCACATTGGTGAAACTGATTCTGGTTCTGTGACAAGCCTAAGGCTATATCTTCACTACTCGCCATATCGGCGGGTAGCAATCGATTGCTCGGGGATCGATATATCGTGTCTCATCTAGATGCGATATATCAATCCCTGAACGCGCTTATATCGATTCCGGAACTCCACCGACACGAACGGAGTTCTGGAATCGACAGGGGGACCATCGGACATCGATCCTGCGCCGTGAGGACGGTGAGTAATTCGATCTTAGATACTTCGACTTCAGCTACATTATTCATGTAGCTGAAGTTGCGTATCTAAGATCGATTTTCCCCCGTAGTGTAGACCAGCCCTAAGATGTTTGAGAATGTGAGGGGTGCGTCTCGTCCCCCTGGGTGCTCTTTTCTTAAGAAATTTAGTGGGATTTCATATGAGACAGAGCCAACTGCTGGGCTGCACTGCCTGTGGCAAAGAGGGCCTAAATGCAGAGGTTGATGAGATTTCTACTGAATAATTTGTCTTTAAAAAACAAAAAACTAACAAATGTCATGGCAACAACAACAAATTACCAGCATAGATTTCTTTGAAGTAACTATTCTAAAATTACCATAACTGGAGAAGTCTTCATCGCTGCTTCAACTCCTACAACCAAGAGCTAAGATCGAAGAGGCAGGAATCTATCTGTCCCATTCTATCTCTAATCAGTATTAAAGCTCAGCTTTCCATCGGGACTGGAACACAAACGGAACATGTTTGCAACTCTACCCCACTATGGAGTGCTCCATTCCCCCCCTCCCCCCGAAATCTTTGCCACCCCCATATGCCAGTCCAGCTGCATGGGCTCTTCCTCTTCCCGGAGGTCTCTGTGTAGAATTTCACCAGCCTGAGTGCAGAAACCACCAGTGCACCTGACCCTCACATGAGCCATGCCAAAGGGGTGGGGGGAAGCATCATACACAAACCCTTCTGCCAACTTTCCTCCCCCTGGCTGTGACCACCCTTTGAGAACTAGGTGCTATATGGCCGCGAGTGAGTACATCATCCCCAAGTCCCAGATGTGCAGCTCAGAAGCAGAGAGCAGGGCTAACTTGCCATGTCTGTTAATTCAAGCCAGGATTTGGACATGTCTAGGATTATAAAGAAAAACAGAAGTCCCCCACCTAGTGGGAGTATAAATGTCACACATCCCACCTTCCAAAAGAGATGATCATGTTCTGAAAAACATCTTCAGGTGACCTGAATCCCCAGTCACGAGCAAGAGCACCTGGGCAAGTGACTTGCTGCCTAGCATACTGACGGAACCTTAAGGCACTTCCTCCCTCCATTCTGATGAAGTCCTCAAATTATGGATCAGTTGTTCTGCATTTGCAGATCAAATTATGTTCTGCATTTTAGGCAGATCAAGGTGTTACTGCCAATTTTGATACAGGCTGTTTGAGAATGAAAAGAGCTACAAAATGAACCTTTCTGAAAGCAGGTTTCTCCCTCAGCCCCACATCTTAGTTTTCTTGGCAGATGCTTGTGAAAGTGTCAGAAATACTTCAAAAACTTCTAACAGATAAGTTATCTGCACTACAATATAAAAAATAATTAGGGCTTTGGAATTAGAGAATCACATTAATTGATTGCTATGGATCATCATTAGAATAAATGTTTCACCACCACCTATCAGGGGAATTCTTTCTGAGGAAGGAGACAGACTTAATTGATTGTGCCTCATGTTGATTCATTATAAGCATGCAAAAACTCCACTGTCAAAGCTGAGCAGAAAATATGTGAAATATTTGTAACAAAATACAGAACATGAAATTCAAGCGTTTTTTAAAAATAAAAATAGGTCTAAATACAGCCAAACTAAATACATTTACTGAGGTGTGGGGAGGGGGGACACCATAAAATGGCTTTTGAATCAAAAGAAGTTAAAATTCTCCTTTCTGTAGTTTTCAAAAGCTTTATGCTTTGGGTGACCAGCTGTCCCATTTTTAAAGGGACAATCCTGTTTTTGGGGACTTTTTCTTATATAGGCGCCTATTACCCCTTCACCCCCCTCCTGTTTTTTCACAGTAGCTATCTGGTCACCTATTTACACTACTCCCATCAAAATTAAAAAGGAAATAGGGAGACTATTAATCTAAAACAATTGCACAAAGTGTTCAGAATTGGCATACTAGTTACCGTGTTTGGACTTATTTTCACAGCCACCTGCTGCTATTGAACTGTTTTATTGTTAGAGGGGATGGTGCTGACTGATGTGAAACCGATTCACATTCCAGTATATCATGGTATCTTACTATACTGTAAGTAGGTTGTTGCTTAAAAGACAACAAACTTCCTCCTAAATCATTAATTCAGAAACATAATGATGTTAACACAGCTGCACTGAATCATTAAACCAATCTGATGTAAACTGTGCTCTTGTTAACACATCCACCTTCGGTATTGCTTTGAACATTGTGTGGCTGCTTTGGTCGCACAGCATCAGACATGACCCGCAGTGCCAGATGCTTGCACTGTTTGGGGAAAAAAACAACTTCACAAAATAAGGAGATAGACAGCCTTGATTCTTCCAGGACATGAAAACATTTGACCAAAGGAACATTAAAGCATGTTTTTTCTTCTATCTTTTCTCATACAGACAAAGGTTATTTCAACAGATAATGAGAAATTCTCTTCAGACACAAATTTTTCTGCAAACAAGAGTTGTGTAGGACAACAGATTAAATTGATAAACTCTCTTATATACTGCATGACAAAGACAGTTTAAAAGCATATACAGGAGAATATATGGGAAAAAACAAATTACAGATGTGTTGCATTCTAAACACTAAACAAGACTAAACTAAACTGTGATGTTGGAGCAAGGTCCAGACTAGCTGTCGCTGTAAAAAAAAAGAAAAAAAAAAAAAAAAGCCAGAGAGTAGACTATGGCACTCTGGATGAAAGATAAATCTTTCACTCGTCCTCGGAGGCATTTTAGCTTAGTGAAAAAAAAAACTTTTCCAACCAAATAACTTTACCTTGGATAAAAATAAATGGGGGGGGGTTCCGAAAGGGCGGATGGAAGAATGTCTTTGGGGGGAAAACTGTTTTCTCGCAAGGGGTAGCAGTATGACAAAGAACAAGGACGATGTCTCAAGTTTCAATGGGGAGTTGTAGGTTGGATTATTAACCTTTTTCACTAGGAGGTCGATGAAAGCACTGAATGGCTATACCCTAGGAGTCAGGTGAATCCCTTCCTTATAGGTTTTTTAATGTCGGCTTGACAAAGCCCTGGCTGGGATGATTTAGTTGGGGCTGGTCCAGCTTTGAGCAGGGGGTTGGACTAGGTGACCTCTTGAGGTCCCTTCCAACCCTGATATTCTATGATTCTATGTGTTACAATCATTGGCTTTTGAATAATTAAATCCAGTTCTTGAAACAGATGACTGCATTCCTGTAGCTAGAGGTGAAGAATGAGATCTTGAGCAAAACCAAGCACTGTGTTTTCCTTCAGAGAAGTCATGTTCACTCAACACAAAGGAACTTGCATTTTCCTAAGATACCTTATGTTTAAACACAAAACTGCCTAGCTCAGGGCCGCCCAGAAGATTCAGGGGGCCTGTGGCAAAGCAATTTTGGAGGTCTCTTCCATAAAAAAAAGTTGCAATACTATAGAATACTATATTCTCGTGGGGCCCCTATGGGGACCGGGGCAAATTGCCCCACTTGCTCCCGCTCCCGAGCAGCCCTGTCCCAGCTAACAAACTGGAAGGGAGGAGAGGAGATATTAACAAGCCTTTCTGCACAATACTCTGAAAATCAGCCTGTTTCATATTCCAGAAAAGGGAAACAACTCTATATCTGCCCATGGTTTGCTGTGCTAACATCTGTCTACGGTAATTGTTCGTTAAAGATTAGGTTCCTGGAGTGCACATTTAGCAGCATTTAATGAAGTTGCACGAGCTCTAATTTTGCCAAGATTGTAACTGACTGATGTGCCATAAGGCAGGACTATGCCCTTGCTTTGAAGCTTTCCTTAGAAATTAATTGCAAAATCAGCACTGGAATGAAAAGATTTGCCAACACAAGACATTTTTCTAACTTCAGGCCATTACGTTTCATGTGACTGAGCCATGTGCTGTGTGGCTCAGTATCTCCTTTTTTGTCACCTCTTTTCTAAAGCTTTATCATCAGTGTCCTTTCCTTACTTTGCTGTTAAAGTCTGACCACGCTCCTGTTTAGCTGGGGTATTAGTGAGTCTGTGCAATGAGGCGTCATTGAGCCCCTGCTCTTACAGAAGATGCCTTGGCACACAGATTTCAGAATAGTGTTCACACAACTCTGATTGCTCATGTTTATTTTCTTATCGCTCAAAATCTATTTCTGCACTTAGGATCACTCCAACTTGGTATGAACAGGGCCCCAAAACACACAATTTAACACAGGCAACAATATTTGTTGTTTTTTTTAAAAAAAAAACTCTGCCCATGTCCTTTTCACAACAGTTACCACATACAGTATCCCCTAATCCAGGGTTTCTCAACCTTTTTCTTTCTGAGCCTCCTCCCCCACCCCCCACATGCTATAAAAGCTCTGCAGTCCACCTGGGCTTTCCCCACCCACTGCCCTGACCCTTCCCAAGGCCCCACCCCCACTCACTCCACCCCCACCCTCTCTCACATGCTCATTATCACTGCAAGGTCCAAACAGGCATATTTATTGTTTGGACAGATGTATTATGCTAAGTTCAGGTTTTATTTGTTACAGGACACTAGAGCTGGCAGCAAAAGTCAAAAAGGGTAATTTTTAAAAACATAAAATTTCACAAAGGTTTTCATGATTCTTTCCCTCCCCTCTTCCATTTTTCATAACGAGCTCCATGTTTTTTGATCACTAAAATTACTGTAATTGTAGGTATGGAATTAGGACCACACATTATCACAGCTACAATGGGTCCATTAAAGGCCCATTCCTGAAGCCCAAATACAAATCCATGGAGCAAAACCACAGAAATGCACATCTGTCCATACACCTATATAAACAAATCTGTAGAAACTGACTCCCACACCTACATGCAGATACACACGTGTATTCATGTGTCCACATCTAGCATGTGCTAACACATAGACTTCCACATTATTTATTATTACAATTGTTTAGTGCCTGAAGACCCCAACTAAGATCAGGGCTCCAGGTGGTAGGTGCTGGACATAGACATAAAAATAGAGAGTCTGCAATGTAGCTAGACAATGGTCGGGAGAAATGTATGATACATTGACTCTTCTGCAATTACTAGTCAACAACATTCACTTTTTAAGAAATAATACATTTCTTTTAGCGTTCCCTTTTCTTTTAAAAACTTGCTATGAAATGAACACACATATTTTATGTCATCAAGGTTTTTTTTTGGCGCAAGATGGCAAAAGGAATAAAATTCAAAGAGTTAGGCCACAAATTTTAGTCACACAAGTACACACACATGCGGCAGTACACACATCTCCCTATACAAAGACACACACACAGTCTCTTACACATACATGCACACACTTGCCTGCCCAGAGACACTTTTTCATACACTTCTCCAAGGACTGCCTAAATCATCCAGCTGGAAAGGGAGGAGGGTGGGCTGGAGGGGAAAAGATGGGGGGATGGAGTGAAGGTTGAGGAGAGAGGATGGGGAGGGAAAGAGGCCAAGGAGGAGAACAGGGTTGGGGTGAGAGGGGGCAGTGAAGGAGAGAGGACAGGGTGTGTGGGGGGGTATGTAGGGTGGATCGGGATGCAGGGGGTGGCAGAAGGCTATAGGTGCATAAGGATGAGGGGGCACAAGGGTGTATGGAGACAACAGGAGTGCAGCAGTGTATGGAGGTGAATGGGGTACAGGGATGGGGGGTGAGGGATATGAGGGTGGCGGCTCTGGGAGGTGGAGAGGATGGGTGGGAGAGCACTGTAAGGGGTACAGGGCTGGGGTGGGTAGGTGTAGGGGGCAGGACAGGATGGGACAGGGGAGGGATGCAGTGAGGGGGTTGGGGTGCAATGATGGGGGAGGGGGGTTTACGGGGTTAGGATGGGGAAGGATGCAGTGAGGGGGATGGGGGTGCTGCCCCATTCCCAGCACTGGAAGACGGGGATACACACACCTCTAACTCCTGGGTGGCGGCGATGGGGTGAGACACACAGACCGCTCAATCCCAGCCACATGAGAAGAAAGGCAGCAGCGGGAGAGGGGTGTGCCACACGACCCTTCAACAGCCACCAGCTGAGCGTTCGCGAGTCATGCCAGCTCCTCCCCTGCCCTGACTCAGCCAATGGGAGCTGCGCCTGTGGGCGGGGGGCAGGGCAGCACGCAGACCTCACTGGCCCCCGAAGGCTAGGAGCCAGATATGCCAGCTGCTTCTCAATCTGGGAGTCGCGCGGCTTGGAGGCTAGCAGGGAGCCTGCCAGCCCCGCTATGCAGCAGCGTTGCCAACCAGACAGTCAATGGCCTGGTCAGTGGTGCTGACCAGAACCACCAGGATCCCTTTTTGACCAGGTGTTCCAGTCCAAAACCAGACACCTGGTCACCCTAGGCAACAAGCATGGCCATTACCTGGGGTCCTGTGCCAAAGGGAGGTTCATGAACCTAAGTTGCTCAGGCTTTGACTTCAGTCCCAGATGGCAGGGCTCGGGGACCCAGGCATCAGCACCATGCAGCATGGCTTTGGCTTTCTTACTTGGGCCCCAGTAACTAATATCGGCCCTGCTTGGCAGACTTCCCCTGAAATCTCGCTCATTGCGCCCCAGGGGCCTGGACCCCTGGCTGCGAACCACTGCCCTAATCACATGCCTTGCTAGACGCTTATCACTATTCTGCTGCATAGGAAGGAATAAACTCACTCCATGCTGCTGCACTGTAAAGCTCTCTGTTAAAGCTATCTTCCTCTCTGTGATAGAAGATGCCTGTGTCTCTCATGATCGCCCTCATTATGACAATCTCTTTGTAATACATAAATTGACTGACACACAGTTATGATGCGAGATGCATCATAAAATTTACAAAACCGGTTCAAAGCGAACTCTAGGAATCAATCAGCAGGCTGAACACAATAGCGCTTCGGTGGCAGTGTTTCTATAATGCCGCAGTAAACAAATCAATGTAAGCAGCATCTCTTCAGTCATCTTGAAAGCCAAGCCAGAAGCTCAGCCGCCCCCAGATAAATGTTCTCGGTGCACCTGTGAGAGTGGGGGTGGCCAGTAGTGGTTTTCTGCAGCCTTTCCACCTTGTCAATCCACAGAGTAGACAGAGGCTGGTTCAGACCCAGCACAAGTCAGAGCCACCTTAGGGCTGTTTTAACTTGCACAAGCTGGAATGGTCCCCTTGGGACTGTTCCAGGATCACTGCTGGACAAGAGCAAGCGACAAGTGAGACAGCTCCCCCACCATTACACTACATAAGAGAGATTCTCAGCTTTCCCTCCTTCCCCCACCCAGCCCTTCTGTGAGGCTGTGCCACAAATGTTACAGAGCAGAGGCTAAGAGGTAGGCCTCCATCTTTAAATCTTCTTCTCAAGACCAGTTCTCACACGTATCCCCAGTATATTATACCCTATATTTACTGAAGCCACGTGGAGTATTCTATACAACAGTGGTTCCCAAACTTGTTCTACTGCTTGTACAGGGAAAGCCCCTGGTGGGCCGAGTCGGTTTGTTTACCTGCAGCCTCCGCAGGTTTGGCTGATCGCGGCTCCCCCTGGCTGCAGTTCACTGCACCAGGCCAATGGGAGCTGCTGGAAGAGGCAGTCAGTACGTCCCTCGGCCTGCGCTGCTTCCAGCAGCTCCTATTGGCCCGGACAACGAACTGCGGCCAGTGGGAGCCGTGATCGGCCAAACCTGCGGACATGGCAGGTGAACAAACCGGGCTGGACCACCAGGGGCTCTCTCTGCACAAGTAGTGGAAGAAGTTTGGGAACCACTGTTCTATGGTAAAAATTCAAATTCCCCAAATATAAACTCTGAAACATTCCCAATTTTTTAAAAAAAATCTATTCTTATTTTAACAAACACTCCACTAATGAGGTGGTCACTTTCCCTTCACTCTCAGCAAACATTGATTGTTCCAATTTGGTTTATAGAGGCTTAAAGAAACCCAACAGAATCGCTACAGAGTTTATTAAATTATAATATTCCTTTCTAAAGAATTCCAGTTCCTATCAATCAAAATTGTGACTATATCCTAGTTCAAAATCTTTTTCTTTGTCCAATGCAACTTGTGTAATTCAGAGCAGTTGATTGCTTTTGTTTGCATAAAGTCACTGCAGGTCAAAACATTAAGTAAAAGGAATAGAGAGTATTGAAAATATACCGTAGTACATCATCTCAGTAAAGCTTTGGCATTGTGTCAAAGAACAACAAAACTGTTAGCACCTTATTCTTTGGAGATCAGCAAGTGGAACAGCGATAAAACATTTTAGGATTCTAGATTTCAAGCTGTACATGGAATAAAACCACTTTCTACTGCAGTTGCTGCTACCACTGATGCTGTATATAAATATTAGCAAGGGAGGTAACATTTGGAGGGTCCAACTCCTAAAATACTTCCCTAAAATTTCAGGTATTTCATAAAACGTTAAAATCATTTTAGAATATTTTTTTTAAGTGTGTGAGGTTGTGTCATGAAGACACATGGTGATATGATGAGTTGAAAGAATCTAGAAATGGGAGCATATGTTAATTGTTCTTTTAACCTAAACAATTCAGTTTGTACTGATCTATTTGCCTCCAACTTTTGCTAACTTTTATAAGCAATTTTATGTAACAGACAGGTTGCAAGGGGAAGAAGAGGGGAATTTTAAATTGTTGGATGCCAAGTAATTTTATTGTAGAAATTTAGAAATAATCAGAATTATTAACGATGGCTACATTATTATTAAAGGAAAAGAAAACACTAAACAAAACTAGACAAATACAAGTGATAAACTGGTGACTTCTGTTACAATGTCATCTGACTCTCTGGAGAACTTTAACAGAGATTACACCCTTGCATTGTGGAGCATTATGCATTTAGTAAATTGCATTGTTTACAAAATTATTGTGAATTTGGTTAATATCTTATTTATTTACTTAAAATTATTTTGCTCACAGTTAAACAGTTTCAGGGCAAGTGGATCCTGTTGGTTACTAATAAATAACCAGAGAGTTTGTAATTGGAGAAGGTAAGCAATCTTAACTAAATCCTATGAAACTGAAGAAAATATTTAAATTAATTATTTAGAAGAAGCCATGCAAGGAGCAGTCTTCAGCCACGCCAATTAACCAATATTAAGAATCTTAAATACAATTAAATTCCATTATTTCTCTGTTTACCAATGTTTAGCCCCTATCTCCTCTCCAGTAACATATGGTCTAACCATCTGGTGATTAACAGGAGAAATTTAGTAATCTATGTTACAACAGCGTTTTCATATCCCAATAACCTCACACACTTGTCTCCTTGGACTCACCATGACATCATCCTGCTCCTAAAAGGTGTTCTGTCCAGACCAGGCCAGAAAGAGGGAATTTATGACATCACCACTAACTTCAGCTAAATCCTGAACACCATCTGGAAGTGAGACTTGGTTTCCTCTTCTTGCCCTCTCCCTGATGTCTCCTTTTCCTTTCATAACTTATGTCTTCCTTTTCCTACCTCTTTCCTTTTGCCCAATCTAATAAGAGTCTGGTTTAGCAAGCTAAAATAACTCCATCTCTTGCAACAACGCTGTGATCAGTGAGGTAGCTAAAAACAATGCCCTAGACAACCCAGCGTACAAGCATGCCAGGTCTCCGAGTGGCTGATGAGACAGTGAGCTGTGAACATGTTTCTCCAGCAGTGAGATTGCAAGCAAGAGTCAGCACCAGAGGCAGTCGCTGCAGGCTCCTTGTAGATTTTAACTTGAGCTGCTAACCTAAGTTAAAAGCTGAGTTGCTGAATCTTCACTGCTGTATGATTGAAGTATGACCAGTCATATAAACGATTTTGCCACTGTGAGACAACTACAACAAATCTTGTACAAAGTATATTACGTAAGGTGTCGATGGAAAAGTTATGATTTGCTAAATAAGATTACCCTGTTTAAATTCATGAACCGTCACTATATCTGAAGTTATGAGTATTGGCTCTATAGCTGTATCTCAAAATGTGTTTGTTCCTGGAGTAACACAGTTTACATCCAGTCTAGCCAGCACATTGTGAATGGACTAATAAAGTTTGATGGCCCATTAAGGACACTTCACTCTAACAATGGGCCATAGAAGAAACTCATTCCTCCCAGATGACTCTTTCTGCCTGATGCCTCAGCCTCCAAGGGGCCATGAGTCATCAAGCCATGTAAGAGCATGTGATATGCCCATGTGACCCTGGACTCCATCTTGTGCCAGTAACTTTCCACAAACTGGGCTCTGAGCTTTGTTTGAAACAGAACATTTCCAGGCACATGGAAAAGGATATAAAAGACCTCTGGGATGACTATTTTGCCTCAACATATTGATCTATGGACTGAGGACCTTCCAGTCTTTTGGAAGTTACCAGAGAGACTTTACAAGCCAGCAGTCTATACCATCACTGCTACAAACCTGATATAAGAACATTGCAATTATTGTATGTATATGACCTATTAATCATTTTAACTCTCCTTTTATTTTATTAACTAACTTTTAGATTTTAGTTACTAAAGGACTGGCAGCAGCATGATTATTGGGTAAGATCTGAGTTATATATATTGACCTGGTTATGTGACTGATCTCTTGAGATTAGAAGGACACTAGATGTGATGAAATTACTTTTCAATAACCACTTGTCAGAGTCCAGTGTCTAGGTGGTGAGATAAGGGCTGGAATGCCTAAAGAGCCTGCATCTCGGACTTTGTTAACTAGTGCGGTGAGACGGATGTTTACCTTTGTAACGGGCTTGGTATATCTAATGATAGAATAACCACCAGTTTGGGGTAAGTCTGTCCTATTTCTCAGCACTTTTTCCTGAATCTGGTATTCTCAGCTGTGACCCACCGAGGCAGGGTGACAACTGCTATTTTAAGCTGAAGTAGCCAACTCAGGTTAGGTGACCCAAGTTAAGAACCCATCTTTTATTTGCAGTGTAGAAACAACTTAAAAGACTGACCAATGAGGAGATTCCTTATAACATCCCTCTATAGCTAAAGGAAAAGGAATATGGAGCATCGTTCAAATGAAAGCCTTACTTTACATTTCAAAAGCTTCCTCCGTTTCCCTCTTTTTCTGTATCGTCAATAAAAATTTAAAAGTGGTGATTACAATGGGAGTAAGCCAACAACAACTTGACAAAATCCTGGACTACACACAACTGTATTTAACACTAACAGTGAACAAGGATTTTGTTAACATCTTATCTCTTGTTGGGCCTGAGACACCCCTTATGAACACAATATGCCTTTTCAGGACTGCATGCACTTAATGGACAGGAGGAGGGTCAGGAAGAGAGAAATTTCATGTGAAATGAAAAATGAAACCAAGTAAGAGAAGAACCTCATTCAGATCCTCAATTTTTCCTACAACTCAACTAAAAGCTCAAAACTTCTCAGCAGATGAATGATGCTATGGCAGATTTACAGAGAGGCACCCCCTCCCCCGAACCTGAACTCCCTAAAATCTGAACTTCCTGGATCCGGACCTACCCCTAGAGTTTTGGTTCCTCAAAGGACCCAGAATTGGAAGGGGCTTATTTCTAGTTTAAGATTAAGCCAAAATTGTGGAAATCATGGCTGAGCAATGGAACTTGTGAGAATATGTCCACTGGGGCCTAAGGTCCATTCGGTCTTGAGTCCAGATTCTGCTTAACTGTAACGCAGATTCTCGGTCAATGGGCACTGTGTATGAAATCTCTTGCCTCATCATCATTGCAGTTCGAGGCCCAGACATTGAATTTTTTACTCTGGCTAATCTCCCTTAGAGAGCTAACATGAGTAAGGCGTTCAGTTACTGAAGAAAACAAAATATTCAAACTGACAATTCCTTCTTCTTGCGCTGCCGCCTCCTCCTCTAACTCCTTCTCACAATCTTTACTTCCGATGACATAATTGGTTGCTATGGCATTTGAAAACTGTCAGAATAACTAAATACAAGACACTAACCTTTTGCAAGGTGAAGAATGGAAAGCAGATAGAGTGCAGTAGTAAAAACAGCTTTGAAATAAACAAACCCATCTCCAAACAGACTATGCACCTCATCATTGGATACTTGATTTTAAAAGGCAAAGAAGAGACTCTTTAAAAACTAGAGAACACAGTGGTCAGAAATCTCGTAGTCCAAGAGGTGATAACCAAGACCATCCGTTAAGAGTTAGAATTGTTTTACGCTATTGTCGTCATCATCAAGTCAATGTGTCTTAACTCCATTCAAAAGGCACTTAAGGCAATGAGGCAAAGTTGCATTTCTAGATGCAGGCCCATACCCTGATCTCCCTTACTTGGCGGCAAGAATGAAGAAATTAGCACTGCTCTGAATCACACATTACGGATGGAGTGCCATTAGACTCCTGAAAGGCTGATTACTGACTATTACATTCATTTAAAAAAAAAAAAAAAAAGTAATGAAACATACTGTGTTTGACCTAAAGCGTCTCTCACATGAACCACTTTATAAAAATCCTTTCCTGGGGCAATTTTTAAAAAAGAAATAATAAAGACCTGCAATTACCAACTCCTTAATGATAATGTGAGTTATCATGTTATGGTTTCAAAGCAATGGGATTGCTAAGAGACGCACCGAAGGAATAGCTTAATGTGAACAAGTGGTAATAGAACACAATTAAAAGGATTAAATGTACACAAGTGCAAGAACTAGAGCTGGCTGGCTGCTCTCTGTAGTTAGCCATTACAAGTAGGGCGCGGTCCACCTAAATGCATTGGGCTCAGCACAGTCATCCCCTCCAGTTCACCTTCTTTCCCATTCTCCCCTCCCAGACCTCGTGCTGGGAAAAGGTAGAGTGCCTGGGAGACCCTGCTGAAATCTAGAGCTCCAAAGGAAACCAGACTGCATCTTCACAGATGTCAGAGCAGTAGGGAAGAGGGCCAGCCACTTTCCCCCCTTGCCAGCGTGGCTTCCTCATAAGCTATGCTGACATCATCCCTGGGACTTGAGGCTAAGTGGGACGGCTGCTCCTTGGATACACTTGTGCCCACAAAATGCCTGCCAATAGAGATCTTCAATCATGCAACATGGCTACAGAAGAGAAGGAGGGATTATGGCACAGAGCTGCTGATCCTGTTCCACCAGCTTTTACTACTCCAGCTTGGACGGAGATGAGCAGTGGGCCTCTTGTTTCCATACTAATTCTTTAAGACACTCAGAGCACAACTGAGAGAGACTGGAAGGCTAGGAGGCGAGAACTAAACCTCACTCTGCCACCTATAGGTCACTGGTTCATGTCCAGAACAGACTGAAATGGAGCAGCAAATCATCCTTAAAAAGCTGAGAGCTGGCAGGGCTGCGCGGGAAGCTCATGCATCTGCTGACTATGCAGTTCCCTTTCTATAGATAAATAGAGGACTTAGATCTTTACATCCTTCACCAGTACTAAACAATTCCCAAATGTAAAGAAAGCCACAGAGAACCCAGCAGGCATTCAGTGGGATGCCCAAACACTTTGGCACATAGAAGCCACTGAAGTGCTTGGTAAGTTTGCTCAAGTTGATATAATGTGATTTTGCTCCCCTCTCGTGCCCCCCCTTTAAAAGAATCTGTGCACAAATAAAAGCCTCATAGTAGGAGACACTTTGTGGAGCCACATGCCCATAATAAGAATTAATGGAGCCATCTGCTTCTCATCCATGCCCATTTTAGACCTAAGGTGCACATACAATATAGGTCATTGCTTCCATTCTTCTGACATAAAATATTCGTCTTGATTCACTCCTGTGGGAGCATGAGGCGCACAAACTGCTGCCCTACTGTTCTGAGGCAGCTACACCAGCAGAGGCATTGATCCCAGGGACCCCAGCCACCGCTACCACAGCCACCTTCCAACACTTTCAGCTCCCTATGAGCCCCACTGGCAGAAGATCCCTGGGTAATACATTGTGAAAATCTGCTTTGTTCCCTAGCCTTGCCCCTTGTTCAGCTGGGGCCAGCCAACTCCGGGCCAGCAGTTTGTCCCTCCATGAACCCATTACAAGCAGATTTTCAACCAGGAGAACCCACAGCCAAGGGATACGCTTGCAGAATGTAGTGATCTAAGATAGTTGCATTGCTGGGCTTCCTACTGGCTCTCTCACCATTCAAAAGCAGATTTAAGAAAAGGGCCTTTTTCCCTAGATGATGTATGGGGCTACGTATTTCTGCCTGACAAATTTCCCCTTTGAAGTTCCCTGTATTGCTTCAGCAAAAACTGCACAGAGATGAAAGCCCAGCAAGCTAGCTCTCTGAGACAGACTTGCTTCTCTTCACCAGCTTTTCGATGATATGGATACAAATAATGCAGGAAAATAATGTCCACTTTTCCTCAACAGGCAGAGAACAACCTTCTCTCCCAGGTATTTCATCACACACTCATGAGGGCCTGACGTTATCCTGAAACATGATTTATAGTACCATGTCCACATAATTGGCACATTGCCATACTCACACTTGTATCATATTTGAAAGGTGAAAATGACTAATATGCATATTTATGAAGTGCTCAAAGTTCCATCTGTGGCAATAAATATCTACAAAGTGCTCTTCTGAGGGCTTGGCTACACTTGCAAGTTGCAGCGCTGGTGAGGGGGTTACAGTGCTGCAACTTACCAGGTGTCCACACTTACAGAGCTCAGCCAGCGCTGCAACTCCCTTCCTGCAGCGCTGGCTGTACACCTGGTCCGCTACGGGTGTAGCGAATCCAGCGCTGCTGATGCAGCGCTGCTCATCCAGGTGTGGACACTCAACGAGCGCTTGTTATTGCTCTCAGGGTATTAGGAGGTATCCCACAACTTCCTGTATCACACCGGAAGGTACCCCGAGCTACTATCTAAAAAACAAACACAGGCTGCTGTGCTGCAGCGAGCGAGCGATGCCGAGCTTGGAATGTTCATTCAGCTGTTTGTTGAGGAGACAAACAGCCGAGCGGGGGGTGGGGGGGAGGGGGAGTCCGTCGGACGAGCTGGCTTACTCTGGTCTGAAGCCTTAGTTACATTTAAGAAGTGATTCTGAGAGCAGGGGGTGGGGGCATAATGGCCAGAATTTCAAGGCAGGGAGCTTTCACACAGTTGTCTGCTCCAAAAATCCACTCTCTCTGTCTCCCCAACGCTCCCTGTCACACTCCACCCCACCCCCCTCTTTTGAACTTGCAAGGCAGGGAACTGTCACAGTGTCTGCTCCAAAAATCCACTCTCTCTGTCTCCCCAACGCTCCCTGTCACACTCCACCCCACCCCCCTCTTTTGAAAAGCAGGTTGCAGCCACTTGAATGCTGGGATAGCTGCCCACAATGCACCACTCCCAACAGCGCTGCAAATGCTGCAAATGTGGCCATCCTGCAGTGCTGGTCGCTGTCAGTGTGGACACACTGCAGCGCTGGTCCTACACAGCTGTACGACCAGAGCTGTAACTACCAGCGCTGCAAAAATGTAAGTGTAGCCATGCCCTCAGTATGAAGTTACAAAAAAGTTACATATGTTACCTGCAAATGCTGCTACTACTAGAGGAAGAGGTGTGGCAGCAACCCCTAACAAAAGACTGAAGAGACTTCATACTTGAGTGTGTCGTCTAAGTTAAGCAGTGCTGTCCCTGAGGAGATTCTTGGAGACTCCTCAAGACTAGTTAAAATTCTGCAACCAGATTCAAAGAAGGTTGGGATAATTTCCCTGCATCATAATGGAAAAACTTCTGCTACCTCATCCTTGCCAGAACTGGTTTATCCCTGGGGTTTATATAATTAGTTCTGAAGAACAAAATGTTCTGCCTTCAGAATGGAACAGAGTGCATTAAAGGGCAGATATTTTCAAAAAACCTGCAAGGAGATGTGCTATCCATGCATTCTGCACGTAAAACACCTTCACCTCTTCCCTCACCTTGCCCGAGCTGAAATGATAAGAACCTGAACACTGTACTATACCTTCCCAATACTTAAAAAAAGAAAGAAAGAAAGCAGAAATATTTCCAACAACATGCAGCTCAATCTAAGTTTGTCTGCCCTCTGGTGTTACCCTTTGAGAAAATATGATTTCTTTAAGTAGGGGAAAAAAATTGATAGGTGTCTAGTCCCTCATCTTTTCTCTCTGCAGACTCACACCTGTCTAATACACATCATTTATCCTAGGTTATGAGGAGATTTTTGAGGTTCAAATATTGGCACTGCAGTTGTGGGATATGAGTATTTTTCCTTTATCCACAGCTGAAACTGTGTTTGCTTTACCATGGGGCTATCCATTTCTAGAAGTACCTGTAAGTAATATGCATTTTATCATTTGCAAAAAACTGTGTGACCTAGAGAATTTACAGATTTCAATGTCTGTCCAGTGAATATACCATCTTCCTAATGCCTAACTACATTCAGTTCCCATGACACCTCTCTACATTGTTATGCAGGCTTGTGCATTAGGGGTGTACCATCAGCACAGAATATCCAGTGCACCACCTCTGTGTTTTGATCCTCTCTGAAATGTGTAACATTAGCTGAAAAAAACAACCACAAAACCATAATTGCATTGCTTTTCAACCATTGGTCTGTGTTATACAGGAGGTCACGCTAGATGATCACAATAGTCCGTTCTGGCCTTGGATTAACATGATTACTTCTCACCTTGGCTACACCACCAAACCTAAAGAGTGCTATCTGGGTTTTTGTTCTGCAGGGGACATGAATACAAATGTGCATGCAAACACACATACACCCTCAGATGTGCCTACCCTTTGTGCATAAGTAGGAAGGGTACAAAGACAAGTGTAACTGACATACTTGTTCACAGAGATCAAAATGAAACTGTTGGGTTAAATGTCAGGCCATCTGCCAGACTTACTGACAGCATTCCCTTAAGAAACAAGGATCAGAGGCTTCTGTGAGGTCTATTTAGTTACAGCAGAAATGAATTTTGTCAGAGGACTTTACAAACCTGGAAGACAACATTTAGGAGTCCGAGCTACTGTTGAGATATTTCAGATCATCTAGCAGAAATTGTGGTCAAGGACAAAACATGAGTTTCATGAAAGAAAGGAAAACATCACCCATCACTGACTTGGAGGAACTCTTTAGAGCTACAAGGAGAATTTTAAATACAACCTTCTACCCCACTGCTTTTTGTTAACTATCCACAGGATACCACCTTGTTCATTGCTCCGCTAAATCACTAGGGACTGAAATACTGATTAACTGATCCTTACAGATCAGATGTACAGTTACAAACTTTCAGAGCCATGAGCTAGGGAAGTGATGTGCCCATGTATCTGAAACCTGCCAAAGTGCAGAACATTGTCCACAGATGCAACAGCTTTATTTTTTTAAAGCCAGTGTTGGCACTTCAGTACAGACTTACCATGTATATGAGGCTATACTGGAGCTGTGTTTTTCCCCACACATACTCGGTACATTAGGCAGCACATGAATCAGCTAAGGAAGCAGCGGCTAGACAGGATGCAGACAGCAGGGTGTTGTGTCTAGAACACATTCATGCTGTGTTGGGTTGGTATTTTGTAAATGTAAAAAGAATAGGCTCGTTGGGGTAATGCTCTGGAGTATAACATTGCTAACCCAACACTTTTTCTGTATTACAGCTGTACTTATTATAAGTCATGTAGAACTGGTTAACAGGACCTGACACATACCAGTTAACCATCAAGCATAAAAGAGAACTTTTCCCTCAGTGTAATTTCAAATATATTCTTCTTTACCAAAAATATAGAGGAAACCAATAACCATTTGTTGGATTCTCTACACAAGAGGGGATGCTAACATCTACAGCTGGTTAAACTGTTCACTCAATAGGATTTAACCTTTTCATAAACTGACTGGGAATTTTATGAATTGTTTGACAAAGTATCTGTAACTAACATATTTGAGCCCCTGGGTTTTCATGAATGGTTTGCTGCAAAGGCTCCATTGAATATTTGGAATTCAGTCAGTGTAATGAGTCACGGATGTCACATGGTATGGTTTCTGACCCCTGATTGGATGACCTTACTATTAAGTACCATTAGAGAGTTAAAACCCTGGTGGAGAGTTTGGAGACATTTTCGCAAGACACATGGGAGATAAGGCTGCCTACAAAATTTGAGGATGTATTCAATAATCCCTGTCCTCTTTCACATAGGAAAGAACATTATTAGCTGGATACAAACGAAGACCACATATTTTAAATCAGCTGAATTCTTTCCTGATGAAAGGGAGAGAAAGGTGTAAGCTGGAGCCATTGCCTATTTAACAGTCTTTACATTCATTTTTCTCATGTTGCATGCCCACCACGTAACTAAATGTATACATAGGGTGGTCAGGCAAGTGTTCTGTCATGTAGACCAATATGTACTGGCTAGCATACATACCATATGAATAGCATGTATTATCTGCACAATACATGCATTGGGAGACATTAAGCAAAAACTGTATAGCAGTTATATAGCCTAAATTGGCCTATACCTTTCCTATAATCCTGTTCTCTTACGCTAAGTATCCCATCACATCTTGCATCAGCTCAAGTAAGCTCTGACATAAACTGATAGGAAGCTTGTCAAAAAAATCAAGAAACATTTGTTCTATGTTATAGTCCAAGCTAGGGAAGTAGCTTCACATACAAGTACATGAAATGCTGGTATCCAAAAACAAAAGGAACAGAACAAGTTAGGGAGCTGGGATAAGTGGGTTGGATTTTAGCGACATGTGAAGAGATGTGTAATTTATTTCTATGATAATTTTACAATACCAACTGATATGTGTAACTTTGGGAGCACAACTTCTGCATAAAGTGAATGTAACATCGCTGCACGAGACGCTTCCCGGAGACTGATAGCACAGAAAAACATTTCCCCTGTACTATATAGCAATAAACCTGCCCAACATCAGTTATTTGGTCTCTTGTGCATATTGTGTAGCAAACCAAAGTGTGGTCTAGCAATTGACTGTACAATTTATCAACAGTCATGAACACGCTTATTTGCAGGAAAATACCCCCCCAAACATTTATGTAAACAAAACCCAACTGCATAAATGTTCAAAGAAAAGTGGGCAAAAAGGGGAGGGAGCGAAATATGATCAGATCAGAAAGAGTTTGCAGAGACAGCTGGTTGGAAAAGTTCCACATTTAGACCAAAAAAGGGAACACATTGCAGTAAAATGTTTAATGAAAATAAGTTGTATATTTCTAGTTGTATATTTCCTCTAGTCCCCACTTTCACTTTCTGTAACAACGATCATATTTTGGGCAACCAAAAAGATCTTAGAAAACCAAATATCTGGTAAAGAAAGCGCTCAGGAGGGAGAGAGAGAGTTTTCATGGGTTATTGCTGACATACAGATGTGTGCTTTGATGATCACAAACATGGATCACTGCAGCTCACCTGCTCATTTCCTTGATAAGTTCTTGCACTAGCTGTAGATAATGCAAATAAAAAGTATGCAACCCAGTATTCTACACTACCAATGTGGCATCTCACATCCACTGTCTACTACAAAATCCCTTCATTAGTTTCCAGTGAGGCATCATCTAGTTTGTAAAATTGGTCTCATAAGCATGGTTTTGCCCCTTTAGCATTGAGCTGCTTTAGTCACCGTGACTACGGAATACTGGGCTTCTTACATTCCCTCAATCACATCAGCTGGAGCCATGGTGCCACAAGACACTCTCGGTCCATTTTTTTTTCTGGTTTCGAAACATATTGCAATTAAAGAATGGAACAATTGGGACTACTAAATCCAGACAGATAGGTTATTTGTTTGAATAAGGATAGTTGAAATTACTATTAAGAATTACAGGTGATGTAGAGCTAAATTTTTCAGCTATCTTAGATTAGTGCGTGAAGGGCAACGTACAAACAGAAGGGCTTGATCAAGCATAAAATATCTGCTGGTTTTTCAGTTATCCAAGTCTCAACACGCTGTGGGTCCCAGCTTTTCAGGAGGCTGGCCTATTTCAGGAGAAAATCTGGCCCGCTGGGTGTCAGTCCAGTACTCAGCAGGCCGATGTCCATATCACAAAATCCAGCCCCAACAGTCTATTAACATCTTTGTTGGCACCCTTAGCACAGAGGCCATGAACTGAATGGTCAATAGACACTGAAATGCCCTTTCACCACCAGAACTGGTCCAACCCAGTCAAGCTCCAGGCAATTTGAGGAGGTAGTACAGGGAAGCATCTCTGCTTCTGCCTGTTCCGCGGACTAAACAAAGGACTTCAGCCTTCAAGCCAGGACGAATCACTGGCACTAAATGCACATCAACAAAATAAAATCTTACTGGCCACAGAAGTCTGCAATCCCCAAGCAAACCTATTCTGCTGTGGCAAGCTGGAAAGCTCATCAGAAGAAGCTGCCTCATTACAGCTCCCAATTTTCAATGTTCCATGTTGAAAACATGCAGTGAGCCAGAGTTAATGCAGCTCTGGCATCTCCCCTGTGGGGACACAGGGTGCCTCTAGGCCTGGCCTTCTGGCTCCATTGTGAAGATGGAGTCACCCCACATCCTAGCAGTCCTTTTCTCAATTTTGAGTTGCTGGAATGTTTTGGAGCGATTCTTTCTATGTCAATCATCCTTTCTTTCAGATTTCCCCCTGCCAAATCAAAGGGGACACCCATTGAAACAAAACAAAACATCTAAGTCAAAACTGGTAAAAGTAAACATTTTTCTTTGTATGACAAGATATTATTGAGGGAAAAAGTATAGTTGAATTTAAAAATTTTCCATATATGAATAATAAGACCCCCAATTACTCTAAAAATTCATATAGGATATCAAGTTTCATGGTTTAGTACATACAGTCACCCAACCAATAACTGCTTGGGGTTAGAAATTAACTCCACCAATAGGCATCAGATTGCCTAACTGTTCAATCAGAGAGCTTAACTCATTAGCATTGGGTACTGGTTACTGTCACTGACAGAATATTTTGCATGATGAGAACAATTGGTCTGGTCCAACATGGTGATTCCTACATTCTTACAGTAGATGTTTAAGTTGCATCACCAAGTGTAGTACCCAGTTTACCTGGGCAACAAGCACTTTCGATGTGCATGGATGTAAAAACTTCCTTCACCATGCACGAAATATTTCGTTTTTTCCTAGCGATTGATTTTGCTCTGTATATACTCTCTGACAAAGCACTTCTTCTAGCTGGAAGCTATCCATATCTTTGCTAATAACTATTACATATTAATTTACTTCTATTTATTAAAGCTCTTCTAGCAACCACAGTTTATTTTAAGATTGTGATTTTTTTGGGGGGGGGGTGGTAAACATTCACTCAGGGAGGCAAGTTTGTACAAATTCAAATCAGCCTGGCAAACACCACCCATCAAAGCATTGGCCACATCCTTCCACTGCTACAATAGCTTAACAAAGCAGAGATGAAAATACATTGAAGAAACCATCACCAGCTACTTATAAAAGAGTTTTGAAAATGTTCTTTTAATGTTCTCTTTGAAGTGGGAAGCAGTCATCTGCCAAGCATAGTTTTTCCATCATAAACTTGAAGCATCTGCCATATAAAAGTCTACCAGTTTAGACTTGTTAAATAATTCTCCCCAGGCTGCGACTGCAGTATTGTGAAAGAGGTGATAATGAATATGTCAGAGCAGTTTATGTGCTGCACCTGTCTAGCATACCTCACACTGCTAAAATACCTGCATGATTTTACAAAAAGAGACAGACTTTAAACTTGATAGAAAATGTATACAATTAAAATTCAAGAGGGCTGTTGCCACACATAGAAACAAACGTGGTTAGACAGTTTATGATGCTCTCTCCTTCAGCGTTACCTTTGCCCTGCTTTTGTTTGCTGCAAATAATTCAGTAAGCAGGTACTAATGCTATAACGATATGAAGGATCCAGCTCTCTTTTGTTAATTAGATCAGTAAGGTAATGTGCACCACAATAAGACAATAGCATGAAAAATCCCTTATAAAACCCCTTGATTATATCTTATTATGCTTGGTAAAACGGGTCATGTCAGTTTGAAAACATCTGCATGCTTCTGAGCACAGGTATACAGACCTACACTTCTGGCAAACTAAATATATTGTAATTCATTGCTTACAATGATTAGTCAAATAATTTGGGCTCTGTGATTCACACTGATCCTCAAGAAGTCAAATGGAGTTCAGGCCACTTATCATAAAACCAGAGGTGAAAGTAAGCCGGTTCGGTCCGGCGTATCGGCAAGAGCCAGTACACTGTGCTGGACCACACCGGCTTCCACGGCAAGGACTGAAAGGGCTCTGGGCTGCCTGCAGCTGCGGGCAGCCCAGAGCCCTTTCAATCCCAGCCGTGGCTCTGGCGGCAGGGCTGGAGCCGGGATTTAAAGGGCTCAGAGCTCTCCACGGCTCAAGGCAGCCCAGAGCCCTTTCAATCCCGGCCGCGGCTCCAGCGGCCGGGCTGGAGCCAGGATTTAAAGGGCTCAGAGCTCTCCACGGCTGCAGGCAGCCCAGAGCCCTTTCAATCCCGGCCGTGGCCAAGATTTAGAGGGCTCAGAGCTCCCCGCCGCTGCTCTGGTGGCTGGACTGGGGCCAGGATTTAAAGGGTTCGGGGCTCCCCTCAGCAGCAGGAGCTCTGGGCCCTTTAAATCCTGGCCCCAGCCCCACAAAGCTCAAGGTTCCCCCCGGCGGCAGGAGCCCCAGGCCCTTTAATTTGCCCGAGCCCCAGGGGAGCTCCCGGCCACCTCTTCAGCTGAGAGCCCCTGGTTGATTTAAAGGACCTGGGTCTTCCAACCGCAGCTAGTGCCCCAGGACCTTTAAATCTTGAGATGCCACACCTCTTCCAGATGAGGCCATGCCTCTTCCAGATGAGGCCACGCCCCCCTCAGGACTCCAGCAGTACCGGTAAGTCCTGTAAGTTACTTTCACACCTGCATAAAACCAGTGTTTTTTTGAGGTGCAATGGTTATCAACATCCAGTGTTACCTGGCTTGAACTCTATATGAGAGTGTTAACATATTATGCCCACTCTGAACTGGTGTAAAAACATGATATGCAAGGTGAAGAATCAAGCCCTGGGAATGTAAATTCTCAGCATTTTTAATCTCTTGTGCTGGAATAACCTCTGCAGAGGACAGTTTAGTCAAAGTTATCAAGCAAGCAATGCTATGTAGAGAGAGTTCGAAAAGGTACACTTTTTCAGAAGCAGCAGGCTGAAAATTATGAACAGATAACTTTCCTTTCTTCACAGACATGTACCCTGTTCTCTCCTCACTGGCTGCCCTAGTACTGAAATCCTGCTCTTAAAGACAAGTAGAGAGAACAGGCCAGATATTTGTGACTATGGAAGTCTAGCCCCCAGAGTCTGTACTAAGTGGGGTCACTTTGCTAAGAAGTTAAACTTCACGCAGCTTGTAGTCCTTGTTTCAGATGAGTTGCATAGACTTTTGGGATGAGGAGGGTTCATTTAAATGGATTGGTGGTTGTTATTATTCATTATTTGTTCGGCAGTAGCACTCCACGGGCCTAAACAGACTCTCAGCACCAGCATGCTGGATGCTGTACGGGCACACATTGGAAGACCAATAGAGTGAAATTGGTGTGAGAGGAGAATTTGCCCCAGTGTTCCTAAAGTGGGTTCAAATATTGGTCCTATCAGTCCTGACAGTATCCTAGAATGCCATGCTTTCCAGGTAACTGCATTTTACAATATAACTCAAACACATTTACCATAACTCTACAGCTATCTTAGAACAGACAGAGCCATTGAAACTGAACTAGTTCACTGAATCAAACTGAAAGATAAAAGAATAGAATGAGTAAAAACCCTGCCCAGAGCAATAGCTTTTTTATCTTTTATTGTATTTGTGTTAAGTTTCAGTCTTTGCTAATATTTATCATTAATGTCCAAAAAGCAATCTACGTTTGCCTCAGTAACAGCCCCTCCTGGATTTTGCCCAGCAGCCAGAGTCACTACCACTTGCTAAATACAAAGAGACACCTTGCCACACAAACATGGTAAGGAACACCTTCTACAGAACCCATCTGTCTTGCTTGGGTGCTTCTCAGATCATCCATTCATCATGTGCTTAAATGCTTTGCTGAACCAGGGCCTAAGTGAACAAAGTATTTCTGACCCAGCCCATCTCTACTGCTTAGGTGACAATTGATGCTTATGAAAAGAAGAATGTGTCCATCTGAAAATGCACCATTTACATCAATGCATTAACCAACCCCCCCCCCATGCAGTTAAATGCATGAGCTTACTAATGTAAAAAGCAATCTGAATTAGATCTTCTTTAGAATAACCAAGTTCCTACAGAGCCTCCTACTGTACTATATTCCTATTATTTGAGTATCTATGCTCTTTTACCCTTGTTCCATAGTATACTTTATATTTAGAAAGGGAAAAAAAGCTAACACACAACAAATCAGATAACTGAGAAAATGTTTATGCAAACTAACCTGTTTTCTGAAGATCTGAAATTCACACAGTACAGAATATAATTGCATGCATTTGTTAAGACATACTTATTCTAATGATATTGATATTTTTACTATTTGCTTCATACTTTGCCTCATTGACTTGTACTGTGTAAAAAGCAGACAGGCTGGACTTGAAACATGGCTTCAATTTGTTGTTATATTCAAGATAAAATTTCCAAAAAAAATATGTACCATCAGAACCAATAGTTGTAATTAAGGCTACATTTTAGTCACGGATATTTTTAGTAAAAGTCATTGACAGGTCACAGGGCAGTAAACAAAAATTCATGGCCCGTGACCTGTCCATGCCTATATACTGACTAAAATTTGAAGTTCAGGCTAACCGGTATTAAAAAGTTTCTGTCATTAAGTCATAGCATCGCCTTTTTTTTTTTTAAATAGTATAATGCATTAAACCATTTTTGTATTTAAATATACTTTGTTCTTTACAAAAAACATTTCAGGGCAAAATGCAGGCTTTGGAAACCATTTTTGCTAACAAGTAGAGGACATTATTATAGAATAGATTTTGAAATCGTTTCTAGTTCTTTTCATGCTTCACTGAGAAAGTGCCAAGAGGTAATGAAGACCCATTGCATAGCCCCACCTGCTGCTGAAAGAGCCAGCATTGGAAAGGATTTATTTATAGAACGCTGACTAAAGGTCAGCTGGCTGGGACCTTCAGTCACGCAATGTCAGCCACGTGTGAAGCCCCAATATGGCTGAAAACAAGGCATTTGGCACACAGCAAACAGTCAAATTCCTGCAAGACTTTAGATATTTGCAAGCTCACCTTCAGTGAAAAGAATGACAAGCACGCCCAGGAGGGAAAAAATGCATCCAATTACAATTCAAGTAGTAGTAAAAAATTAAAAAAAACAAACCACTGCTGCAGAACATAACCAGAGCCCCAGGAATTCCGTTCTCATTTCTGTAGCAGGAATCAGAGAATGCTGCAGTGTGTTTTTACCAAATGCAGTGTGCCCTTGTTGACAAGAAAACTAACGGCATTTTGGGCTGTATAAGTAGGGGCATTGCCAACAGATCGAGGGACGTGATCATTTCTCTCTATTCAACATTGGTGAGGCCTCATCTGGAGTACTGTGTCCAGTTTTGAGCCCCACACTGCAAGAAGGATGTGGAAAAATTGGAAAGAGTCCAGTAGAGGGAAATGAAAATGATTAGGGGGCTGGACCACATGACTGATGAGGAGAGGCTGTGGGAACTGGGATTGTAGTCTGGAGAAAAGAAGAATGGGGGGGGGGGGTTTGATAGCTACTTTCAACTACCTGAAAGGGAGTTCCAAAGAGGATGGATCTAGACTGTTCTCAGTGGTACCAAATGACAGAACAAGGAGCGATGATCTCAAGTTGCAGTGGGGGAGGTTTAGGTTGGATATTAGGAAAAAAACTTTTTCACTAGGAGGGTGGTGAAGCACTAGAATGGGTTACCTAGGGGAGGTGGTAGAATCTCCTTCCTTAGAGGTTTTTAAGGTCAGGCTTGACGAAGCCCTGGCTGGGATGATTTAGCTGGGGATTGGTCATGCTTTGAGCAGGGGGCTGGACTAGATGACCTCCTGAGGTCCCTTCCAACCCAGATGGACTAGAATCATAGACTATGATTACACTATAGAGATTAATGTCATCTGTAGAATACTGAAGAATTTAGAAGATATATCACACATGTCACTGTATGGACCAAATTCTGGCAGATGCTAAGAAACAGCGTTCCCTCCCTGCCCCAGGCAGACCCATTTGCTATACTGCAAAAGTAATATGCTTGTATTCTTTTGACTAGGAGCAATCCTATCAATTCCAAGTAGGAGTAATCACCATAGAGGGCTTGCATGGAAGTCATTGAACGCTATGGGAGTGTAAGTGTATTAACACTGCCAGTTGAGGAGGACCCATGGCCTAGGGTCTTTCCAGGGTTTCCGGGGAGCAAAGATGATGGCAGCAATCCTCCACTGTACAGCCCAATACTACTACAGGCCGTTTGTTGCTTTGCTCGTAGGCACTACCACTTATGGCCAGATTGAATTTCCCTGCACATGTACGTGCAGCAGCACAAAAGGGAATCATCACAGGACAGCGTTGAGCCCATGAAGTTCAGTTTAGGCCATGCTAATTTAAAACTGATGGCAAGACATCCATGAAGAGGTATCAGAGAGCCAAGCTGAGCTAAGGGGTTGGAAGGAAGGAGAAAAGCCAGGAGTGGGGAAATACATTTGAGCTGTTGGTTTAGAGATGATAGTTGAAGCTACAGTGAGATCTCCCACAGCAAGGGCACAGAGAGAGAAAGAGGTGGTGACAGCCAAGGTTAGAGCCTTATGGGACACTAAGGCAAATAGGAGTGGGACGAAGAGGAGGGCTTATCAGAGAAGACACTGATGGAATGACCAGAGAAGAAGAACAACCACCAAGAGAGGATGCTTCTTACTTCACTATTTGTCCCCTTAGGCATAGTTTATAGAGTTTGATGCAGCTGAATGACTGGGGGGGAAAAGATCACCAGTAAAAAAACTGGAAACAGAACTACCAGTGAAGAGCACTGTCCTGCAGAGCATCTTGCTTTATGGGCCCTGACTTCCTTCCAGGAACAGTGTCACCAGCAAATTCACCTGGGGGAAGTACCAGAACAAAACAAGACAACGACATGGTGCTAAAATCATGTCAGATACTGGTCTGAATGTGATCAGAGAAAGCAACCATTAACTTCAAAATTAACTTCAACAACTCCACAAAGGATTACTGAGCAGAAATTGGACAGCTTAGGGAACAGTATACAGAGCCTTTCACCTCTCTAGAATGTCACTTTTTTAACTGTTAACTATCACTGCAAATCCTGTGTGCTGACAGCATTCTTGGGAGTCAGCATTCCATAGAACACTGGCACTTCAGAGGCGGCCTATGAGGAATACGCCCTAGTAAGACAATGAGTGCATTTTCCATTACATACATGGTTTACTACAAGAAAAACCTACTTATCGCAGTACTATAGTTAACATCTGATAGTCCTTTGGAGAGCTATGGGCCATGAATTGGGAGTGAGTGCTGTTCATCCTACTACCATTTTGCAATTATCATCACAGACCATGAAATAAATGTGCTCCCTCAGGCCCCTTGATTTGTTTCCTCCAGAGCGGTGTTGCATCATGCTGATGGAGCAGTGGGAGGAAGCTTGCAAGAAGCGAGGGTTCTATTCCCGGCTCAACCACCCACTTCTTACATGACTTTCTACAAATCCATTAACCGCTCTCAGCTTCAGCTTCTGTAAAGTGGGGATGATAATACTGCCCTATCCCACTGAGATGTTGTCGGGGTTAGCGCACAAATACTTGTAGGACACTTAGAGATTCTCAGATGGAAAGTGCTAGGGAATTGCTCAATACCATTAAATTAGATGTGATCAGTGGGGACTTTTGAACTTGGCTGTAATGGGTAAAAAAGGAAAGGAGATTGTGTTTTCTATATGCTGCCTTTGGCTCCTAAGATTCCATTCTTTGCCTCAGACCCACAGATCGAGGGCCTCTGCTTTGTATTTCAGTTCCATCAAGTTGCAAGAGGCATTTTAATGCCCACAGACTCTACCTAGTAGATTTTGCACATATTGTTTTAAAATTTGGGCAACCATATGTAGAGATGAGATCACATTAGAATATAGCCATAGAAGTATATGTTGGGAATTGGTCCTGCTTTAAGCAGGGGGTTGGACTAGATGACCTCCTGAGGTCCCTTCCAACCCTGATATTCTATGATAAGTAGTGGTGAGTAGGGTGACCAGATGTCCCTATTTTACAGGGACAGTCACAATTTTAGGGTCTTCTTCTTATATAGGCTCCTATTACCCTCCACCCCCATCCCAATTTTTTCACATTTGCTGTTTGGTCACCCTAGTGGTGAGTGATCTTCAGGCCAACGCCAAAGTTAAATAATGGTGGGGTACAGCAACATGATTCACATTTACTTGTATTCTCCCAGAGGAAATAGCTAAGTATAGTACAAATAGATCTGGATTTGCAGGTATTCAGATATATATGGTACAATTAAGGCTCCTGTTAGTGTGGTGAAAAATAACTCTAGAACCAGATCTCAATGGTTTTTGTCAAATCTACTCAGTGTATACATAAGGAACAGGCCTTTTTTGATTGCCAGCAGTACAGACTCAACCTTGAATCTGAAAGAATCTACAACTGAACTTGGTTAATACCCCTCTGGAAGGTGCATAAGCCAGAAGAGAATCCAGTTTGCCCTTCTGTACCATTGCAGAACCTATACAGCTGACAGGAGCTAAAGTAATTTGAGTCAATAAGGACACCAGATTTGTTTCCGAAATTATATGGCCAAATTGAGACTGTCCCTTGTGCACAAACATTTTGGAGGGGGAAAGGAACCAAGAGGTACACCACCCCAAAAGAAGCAGGGGAGGGTGGGAAGGCAGGCAGGCCATGCGAGCATGGTCTGAGTACACCGAGAAGTGGCATAATCCTTCCTCAAGTTTCCCCTGCAGGTGGTGCAGCTCCATACTGTCCTCTGTCCACAGCACCATACTGCCCTCTATGCCCTAAAAGGGCACATCAGCTGAATAAGACGATAACTTTTTACTTAGTAACCTCTCGCCACACCTACACTTTATGTAAAGTTGCCCACGCTGTAGCATAGACAACAAAGCCAATGAACCATTTTGAATAAATCAATCCTAAATAGTTTTAGTGGAATTGGAAATAAAAGCAATGCTCTCCAGGTTCTCTTCCACTAGGAGTGTGGTGGAAAGGGAAATAGAGCCAGAGCGGTCTCGTAAGGGATGGCCATGAGTTCATGAGATGTGAAAGGATGGAGTGAATAGCTTACTGGCTCTAACTTTCCTTTAAGTTTCCCCAGACTACAACAACTGATGTGCCACAACGTTTGGCCCCATTATTCAGAACGAGTTTTTAGACGGCAGTTTCATAGGATGTTGTACAGCAATTTTTTCCAGACTTTGCTTCACAGACATAAAAACATCAAGTCTCATAGGAATGAGTTACAAAATGGACTAGTCCTCTCCATCTTCAATACAGACACTGGCCTTCTTGTCTCTACTTTTATGACAGGTAACAAATGAAGTAATAAAGTGAAGACAAAACATTCATTTTGGGTAGGTCTGCATCAGACCAATGAAAATCAGGTGCATTGTGTAAAACATACAGTTCCTATGGGAAGAAGCTATCAATAGGAGCAAACCCTGTGATCTCTTATATACACCTATAAATCTAGAGAGAATTCTCTCTCTAATCCTTTCTAAAGTAGTAAAATAAACCTTAAAACACAGTCTTATTTTTCCCCAATAAGCCATTAAAACGGACAGTAACAAAAAATAGGATCAGAGGGCCTAACCTGCACACTATTCGTGAAAGGACTCCAACTGAAGTCCACAGGAATGCCAGCCTGAGCAAGGATTACTCAAGAGGAGTAAAGTTTTGCAGGTCTGGGAAACAGAGAGATTAGACAGAGTAGATCAGAGCTGAATGCAGTGTAACTACAGCCCAGAATTCATAAATAGTATAAAATACTGTATCAGTGAGGTCAAGAGTTTAGGATTTTTCATTTATATGAATCATGAGAACATCCAATTACCCTATAAAGGATCAAACAAAAAAGAAGTTTGGAAGGTTTGTAAACCCCCATGCTTCTGGATATAAGCCAACCTCTAACCAGCAGAAGTTAGAAGGAAACTTTTGCTATGGGAAGGTTAATTTTAGAGCTGATCATAAATTTTTCTCCCTCACCCCTTTTTTTGCGGGGGGGGGAGGGTTTGGAAAACGTCAATGTGCTAAGACAGAAGCTTATTACAGGAAAGGGTCCATTTTGACAAACCTTGGGAGAGTTCCTCAGGGCCAGGATGGAATTTTCGGACAAAAAGAGAGAGACCCCTGCCCCCCTAGATAGCCAAAAGCCCAGCAGCTAGGGCACTCATTCTGAGAAGTGGGAGACCCAGGTTCAAATTGCTGCTGTGAACCAGGAAAAGCAGAGACTTGAACCCTAAACGCCACCCTTATTGGCCATTCTGAGGAGGATCTGTATTCCCAGCCATGAAAAATGTAGGTAGATCTCTGGTTTGTCCCAACTGGAAAATTTTTCAAATCTCAAAAAATGTTGTGGCACTGAAAAATCATTTCCCACCCAGCTCCAGCTCGTGTAACTGCCCATAAGAGGGTTTCCTGAACATTCCTCTGAAATAGATGTTACTGGTCCACTGGTCTTCTCTGACACAGCAATTGCTACATGTTTAACAAACCAATTCAGTCACAATATGTACTGCTGTACCACTTACATCTATGCTCTCAATCCAAAGATAGCATCTGTTTTCCTTGTCCTCAAACTATTGAGCTACTGGTCTCTAGTTAGAGGGCACAGCATTTGATACAATTATATGTCATTTATTGATCAGATGGCCTCTGTAATCAGTTTTCTTTTTCCAGTTGATGTTCTCCATCCATTAGTCCACGTGGATCTGACCCAATCACCACCATTAAGATTAAGGGAGCGTTTCCTCCTCTTTATCCTTTCTGACCACTTCAAAGCTTTACAACAAAAATTTTGTGTCAAGAACAATGAACAAGAGTAGAACATTGCGGATGTTGCAAACCAAGGAAAATACATTGCGACAGAGTTAACTGAAGCATGATCGTACAGGCTATCGGACAAATATGAATCACTTGAATAGGGGTTTTTCTTTCATTTATAATTAACCACTTGGCTATTACATCATAGTTTCCAGGATCTCCGGTTGTGAATGTTTACACTGCAATTTGGGTAGAAGACTGTGCATTAGAGAAGGGGGGAAAGAGGAAGGGAAAATAAATATATGCACCAGAGAAATTAAGTCAGTTTAGGGCTTGAGAAAGCAGCCAAAATGACTGAACCGAAAGGAGATATCATCTCTTCAACAGAACACTCACAGCAGAGTTAGCGGTAGTACAAGTTTTCACACATTGTCCCAACAACGTGCTTTAACCTTGTTTCAGAGGAACATCATCTAGAAGTGAAAAGGCAGACTGATCTCCATGCCTGTTCAGTTTGGCTTCTTCTCGAATAATTGACAGAGGTAGTAAAGATGGAGACACTTGTCTGCTACAAGCTGGCTACAGACTGCCAGTCATTAAAGCCATACAGAGAGGTCAGATGATAATGGATGTTGGTCAATACTGACCTGGACTGGATTTCAATGGCAGTCGTTAACAGAGGTGAAAGGCTCTGAATGACATGACCAATCCCCAGAATGGAAACCTGAACAAGTGAAGTTCAGAGGTTTTGTTTACATAGTTGAATGAACACAGTCTAAACTTCTTTAAACACAGACACTTCTTTCAGCCAATATCTTCTCTTAAACTTGCTTCAGTATTCCTCTTAAAGGAAGTAATTTCACATAGAATTGTTGGAAATTTGGGGCATGGCTGAATTATTTATGTAATATCTTTACAGTGGAAAAAAACCCCAACCTCCCCGCTCCCCCTGAACCTATCATCCTTGCAATACTTTGTCGCTCAATGCACAAGATTTTTTGGAATTTCGTAAGTGCATTCCTCTCCCAGAGATTCCTTTAAGAAAATGTCAATCTAACTCTAGCTCTGTAAAGTCCGATACAGCATAAATGGATACTTTTAATGGTTTATTTAATCCTATATATCAGATATTTGCTTAAATAGGCCTCCATCTCCCGAGGCTCATGTACTCTTGGAAGAATACTTCAGAATTATTATATTTATGGATCAGAGTGGAGTTTAAAAAAGGTTACACTGAAGTTTTCAATATACACAGACCAAGGTGGAAGGCAGGCAGTTGTCCTCAGCTTCAGAGACCTGGAGATGCACTTCACCAGCAGGGTTGGGAAGAGCTATGGGTTCAAAAAATAGTCGTAGAGCAACATCCTAACATTGCATAGGGATGGTGCATCATAACAACCCAGCAAACAGACCCAGACCTCACACCATGATGTCAGGCGGCCGTTCCTTTCTCTACAACTCTGCTGTGCACACTCTCCTCTTTGCCAGCTGAAGGTGAACGGGAAGAAGGTTTGTTTCTTTTCTTCTGGCTGCACAGACGTGCATATGGAGGAATGCCGACCAAACCCTTGACAACGCTTTGGCAGCTGGTATGCTGCAGGTGCGGCTGTTCGTTCAGAGCAGTGTTGTCTCATTTTCTTGGGGTCCCTCTCATCTATTGCAACTTCCCATTGTTTCTCATCTTATACTTACACTGTTTGCTTTACAGAGCAGGGGCACTCTTCTGCTCTGTGTTCATACAGCACCTAGCACATTGGGATTCTGATCCACATTCGGAGACCCGAGGCGTTAATAAACAACACAGGTATTCAGTCACTCGAGTCTTTTTGCTTAGACCCCTAACTAGCCTTGTGTATGTGGATAGAACGTAAGGGGTTGCAGACTACACAACAGCTGCATGTGACTCTACAGCACTGCTGTAATAAATCTATCAGTGCCAAAAGTCCTTATTTAACCATAAGTAGAGGATACCAGAGAATAGTGGACCAAACTGAAATTATAGTACCTATGGCTGATTAAAACAGGTGCTATTGTTCATTTTTATAGCCTTTTTTCCTTGCCGTATGTTGTATTACAAACAGCTTCCTAGGCACCAGGAAAAAAAAAAATCATTAAATACTAATTTTGTCTTTTTTTAATTTGACATTTCCCCTCCACTTTACGTTTCCAATACAGCACGGCCTTGTTTATTTCTCACTGGCCCCTCTCTTATCATTGTTGTCAGCATAATGGTATTAAAGTAGAATTGGTTAGAAAATTGGGGGTGGGGCTAGCAGAAAAGTTCAAGAAAAACACAAAACAAAAACAGTTTGTTGAAATTTTCAGTGGAAATCTTCAAAATTTTCACAAAAAAATAAATAAAAAATCCAAAAAAGCCAAAAACTTTTTAGATTTTGGTTTTTGAAGAAAAGCCTATCTTTTCCACAAAAAGCGGGTGATTTTTTTCAAAAAGCCAAGTTGAATTATAACCTGTTTTCCGTCAAAAACAGTTTTGACAAAAGATGTTTGAGCAGGCCTAGACATAGGCAATAGAGGCTCAAAATATGGCCTGAGTGTCTCTTCATAAGATTTGCTCCTTCTAAAGGCCAAATTTGCTAATCTGGGCTATGATAAATTCATGGTTTCCATACACATTTCTAATTAATGTCCCCGTCTCTTGCTAGCCAAGCAATTTTTTTAAAAAGATCGGAAACCCAGCGTCCCATCACCACCATGTTTCAGGGCATCATCTGTTCCAGACTGCTTCCTTTGCCTTCCCAAGGACACCACCCCCACCCACAGAGCAGAGAATGCTGGTGGGGGGTGGGATTCACCCTTACTGCTGGGATAAATACTTGGGTAGTGCCCCCTGTTTGCACTAGTTCCTCTCCAGCATGGAGAAGGGACCCTATGTTGATGCTGCCAGGAGAGACCCAAGCTATTGCTCATAGCCTGTCTGATAAGGGAGTGGTTCCTTGCCTCAGACACTCTAAATAGGGCACTGGGCCATGGGAGTGGGACCATTAGGTGAGAGCCCTGGGGTGTGTGTTATGTAGTGGATCTAAGACCCTGGAATGCCTTGATTCTGCCTTCCACTCAGCGGCTGTGTGGGGTTAGAGCAAGGCTACTGGATCCACTGCTATGAAGACCCTCCAGTCCTCCTCCCTCCAAGGAAGTGAGGAATCAGAAGGCATAAGAACTCTAGCAGGAGAGAGGCAGGACAGCAAGACCTCTTGACCCACACAGTTCCCCAATACCCCAGCGAGTTATGAGCACTGGAGATTGCATCTGGGATTTAGCATCAAGGGCAAAAGCATGACAATTGCTAAATTACTAAGCATCTGCAGACCAGCTGGCCCCCTATTAGCCAGCTAAGTAAGTTATTGTGGAGTATATCATCATGCAGATTTCCCCTCAGCCTGCCTGTCTGGCTCCCTTGTCTGTGTATAACTTCTGCAGCTCAATTGTCTTGTTACAGACACAGTATCCAACCCAACAAGGTGCTGAGTGCTCTCAGTGCCCATTCACTCACAATCAAGTCAGTAGGAGTTGAGCATGTCCAGTCTCTACCCAAAGATGCTCAAGAACTTACAAGCTTCGCCTTATGAGTCCTGAAGGATCAAAGATATGAAAAACCGTGACCTTACCAGCAGATTATACTCCATCCTGCCACAAGCTCTTTTTATTCTTCATTAAACTCCATTCTACAAAAAGCATTTATTCAGGCTGTCTGCAAGTGAAATCTAACAACTCTTTAACTAACATTGCATCTACAGTTCTCTCACTCTACATTCATCTTTCCTCCTCTTATTTAACACGCCAAATGAAAAGCACGTCAGATATCATGCAGTGTCCAGCAGTCAAGCTAAGAGTCTAAACATTCAAAAAATAATACAGTCAGACACAAGCACGGTTCAAAACAAGTAAAAAAATCCAGCATGGTTACAGCTTGGCTATTGCCCCCATTCCCCATCACAATGATTTATTTAGCACTAACTAATTATTAATGTTCATATTTAATTCACAGGTTTTCAAGTCAAATTAAAAAGGTGGTGAAAGTCTGAGTGATGGTTGCTAAGGTTGCGGCAATGATCTGGTGGTCAGCAGTAAGTGGTCTCTGGCTTTCATGCAGTGAGTGAGCTTAAGCTTTTTGGCATATATTCATTACTAAAACTGATGGGTCCAGGGAGACAGAAAATGATGTTGATAATCATACACTGGCTCTCTCATTGCAAGGGTTATAAAGAACGAAAGGCCTGCATTATACAGAAATCTCAGATTCACCTCCCTATGGGAGAAATCAGTACATGAAATGTACGAGAGCTGATTTAACTAACTGCCTTCCAGTGAAGGAAAACCTGGTTAGTGTCATGATATACAGGAGGGAGGTGTTCGTGCACAGGAAAGAGAACAGTGTGCATAAGAATAAAATTGCCATAATGCATACTGCCTTCCATTCCAAAAAGCTAAATGAAGTATTAGCCTTTCCTTTGTCATCAAAGGGAGCTGGATAAGGTGCCATTCACCTTAAAACTGCTCCCATTCAAATCAATGACGTTTTGCTATCAATTTCAATGGCAGGAGGATCAGATGCTACACAGCTGAAAACCAGCCATCTCTAGGATGAGCAGGTGGCTATAAACTAGCACAGTGGTTCTTAACCAGGGGTTCCTGGGGCGCCGCGAGCAGGCTTCAGGGGGGCTGTCAAGCAGGGCCAGCATTAGACTCGCTGGGGGCCAGGGTAGAAAACCAATGCCCAACTGCATGGGGCTGAAGCCCAGGGCCCTGAGCCCAGCAACTCGGGGCTGGAGCCAAACCCTGAGCAATCTAGCTTCACAGGAACCCTGTGGCCCGTGGCTCCAGGCAATTGCTCTGCTTGCTACCCCCTAAGACCATCCCTGGTTTTTATAAGCAGAAAACTAGTTATGGCACAGGTGGGCCTTGGAGTTTTTATAGTTTTTATATGTTGGGGGGTAGGGGCTTAGAAGGAAAAAGGCTGAGAACCCCTAAACTAGCACCCAACTGCCCTGCACAACAGAGCTGGGAGGGGGAACTAACCACCCCAGAGAAAATCCCTACTCCTAAAAATGCAACGGGATTTGTATTGTCCAGGCAGAGCATCGACATGCAGGGATCCCTATCAAAGGTTCCGGTCGTTAAAAGGTAGAGGTCCATGGGGGCTCTATGCAGAGCTTCTGAATGCTTTTGTGGTTTGGTATATGTCAAACCTAATCACTGTCCTGTGGCCTCTTCTCAGCCATGCTGCATTGGGTGCTTTTGTAATCACCTTAA
The DNA here is from genome assembly GCF_003597395.2 of Chelonoidis abingdonii. NCBI lineage: Eukaryota > Metazoa > Chordata > Testudines > Testudinidae > Chelonoidis > Chelonoidis abingdonii. Next base: position 99,688,916 of record NC_133776.1, on the reverse strand, counting down.
GTGCACGGACCACGCATGCTCCCCACATGCCTGGTAAGTGGTATAAAGGTGGATCGACGACTTTTGAAAAATTCCAAGGTTCTCTCCCCTGAATGAATTACACCCCTGATGCCACCACCCCCCGAAAAAATCAACTGTTGACGGTGATTCAGGATTAGATTCTTATTTCTTGCTGCATGGCCCTGGTCAACTAGTAACTTGAAAAAAAAACATCTGTTTCACTCTGTATTAGGAAAGCCCAGAAACAGGTTTTAGAGGCACCCAGTTACATACACCATGCATCTGAGATTAGCTTCTGGACCCAGTCAGGCTAATGGGTACGGAAACGACTTGACCACTTCAATACCTGTCAATCACTAATTAAAGAGGGTTCTTATGACTACTAAAGCCAATGTATGGGCTCAAAATTAGTATTGATCATATGACCAAGTCCATTTGACAGACACAGCTTAGAACTACGAAAGTTTGTCTTGCAGTTTTACGCTTCCATTTTCACCATGGATAATTTTTATTATGCTTTCTATCAGATTCCCCCCTCCCAAGTTGTAAAGCAATCCATTACAGAAAAGTTAACTCCCGGCAAACTCAGTGTACAATGTTTCATTTTACTCAAAATAATGGTTGTATTGCTTTTGTTTCTCCAGATGTTTTCTCCCCTTTTCTCCTCCTCACCCCTCCTCCCAAATTCCCCAGTACCGTAACAGTAGTTAATTGCCTAGATACGTTTTATCAAAAACCCTAATTTCATTGCCTCTTCTTTTGCAGACTCATGAAATAGTCAATATTGTATTCGGCACTTGTCATATACCAAAAAGGTCTGCGGCTTCAAAATAACCCCTTCTAGCCAGACACAGCTACTCCAGAACTACTCTTGCACCCAGATTTTTATTAGTCTAGTAAGCTCCTTACCTGCCCCAACACCACTAGCAGGGTCAGAACTTCCAAGGCAGGAGATCTATTAAAGGCAAGGGAAGACCTTTGATGCCCACAGTCATTAAGTAGCAGGGACAGCAGCAACTACCAGTTTCACTGCAGCTGTTAAGAAGTCAGATTTCTCGACCATGACAAAGTGCACTCTTAACACTGGGACTGAGAAAGCAGTGATAGCAGACTTTGCTATCCAATGGCCTTGAGCCAGGTGGCTTGTGTGCATTATTGCTCTGCCAGTGAAGATTTCCGCAGCTTACCATCCTGTCTGGCAGGCTTACAGGAAGAAAAATATTTTGCAGAAGGTAAATGGAAAAGCACTTTTGAGATGACAAAATTAATATTTGCATTTAGGTTGTATTCAAAGAAATAATGTTGTGACAATTAGCTTCTCAATAACACTACAGAGGCTAATTCAGCAACAGTGTACTTAGAGAGAGAGAAATTAATAGGAATTTTAATAAACTGCAGCCGTTTGCTACATTTTCAGATCCTGGCATTTTTAGAATGAGCACGTTTCCCACCCAGCGTGCTTCTGTATTCAGCGTGAAGCTTACACTGCAGGGTATTCATAATATTTTAAACCACATCACAATTTTCTCTCATATGATTAACATAGGTTACAAGCAAATTCACTGAACTAAAAGCACTCAACATTCCATTGCCGTGATAAAAATTAGTGGATTTCTAACCACTGTAGTGTCTGCTATTTTCTAACTGCTCAGGAGGAAAATATATTTGCACATATCTTAGCATTACCAAGTCACACAGCCCACATTTTCTTCTTATATACAAATTTAGTTACGGCTTTTTCAAGTGTCCAGCTGGAAATAGACCAGTTATCAGTGCGACATGCACCAGCACTGGAACTGCAGCCATCAACAACAGAAATTACAAGCCATCGTCCCGCTCCAAACAGGGTACAGGAATCCCTCTGGAGTCAAAACTGAAGGCAGCAAGAGACCATTCATTTACCACTGATAAAACATTAAAATACATTTCCTTTCCCAGACTCCTCAACGTTACCGTGCTGCATTCAAGTCTCAGCATAAGTGTCCACTTCTAATGCCTGTTGGTGAGAGCCACAAATGAACTCACCTGAAGACTATTTTTTCGAGAGCAATGCTAACATCACAAGCAGGCCAATTCAGGAAAACTCGGAATGCAATCACAGTATTGTAACAGAACGTCTTTGACTTTTTGTTTGGCTATCATAGTTCATTGACTTGCCATACATCTCATTTGGCTCCAAAGAGCAAACACATCTGTGTTGAAACTCTGAACATTAACAAAGGAAAACTGCTATGATTTATACTGGTCAGCAATTCATCTTTTAGTAATCTCCTTACTCAGAAGTCTTTGCTACCACGTGCAGAAAGGCATGTATGTTTTTTACTCTCTGAAACATGCCAGTTGCCTTAGATCACATCTCAACTGTATCCCAATGAGAAGAAGGTGGTCCATGCCTTTGTGAACTGGAGGGGAGGTGATCCAGACAGCCTCGATGTGGCAACTAAGTTAATTGCTTACCTGAAACAGTAACATTTGGAGAATATTTCATGTAGTTTTAGCTGCTATCATAGCGATTTAGCAGCTGGAAACTAGGAGACATGTGCAGCTAGCTCTCTGCTGGCCACCACCAAATGTTCTGCAGAGCATGGACCACAGTTTGGGAATGACTGATTTCCAGAACATTACTTCGGTATTTGTCATACTCCTCTAGAGTAGTGTGAATACAGTAAACACTGAAGTAAATATCTATTTAGCTGAGGAAAATCTGACAAGTTTTAAGGGCAACCATTTGGCTCTTATGGCTGATGTCTAGGTTTCAAAAAATAATACTTGGCTGCTTGGATACAGCTCTTTTCAGCCACATTTCCTTAAAAGATCAACAAAAGAAAACTATCATCATTGTAGAGAAGAGGAAATGGGGGCACAATGAAATGAAGGGATTTCCCCAAGGTCCCACAGCAGTTCAGTGTCAGAGCTGGCAATAGAACACAGGAGCTTGACTCCCAGTCCAGTGTTCCATCCATTGGATTGTGCTGTATTATACTATAGCCGTATGCCCCATGACAGACATGGCAATGCAGTTTCATGTCTCTATAAATTGCTTCTTCAGTGACCACAAATTAAAGACATCTACCTCCTGAACACAAGCAACTCGTACCACAACCGCTTCCCTCAGGACTCAACTGTAGGAAACTGGCATTGTACAATGTCTTGTATTTTGTTAAAGATTCCATTCACACCGTTTGCCCCCTCACACACTAAGTAGATATTTACACATTTCTTTCTGATCTTTTCAAATATCCAGAGAGGCGGATAACACTGATGGAGAGAAGAATTCAGTGCACATTCTCTCTCTTTTCTGGCATATAACATTTCAAGTACTCTGTAGTTAATCTGAAGTGGAGCTCTCCGAAACAGGGATAGACATCAAAATAGTAACTCTTGGGTTTGAATGACTTCATTTTCAAATTATAAGAGTCCTTGCTTCTATACCTTCAAAACCTAATCCCAGGAAATTCCCACATCATCTTAACAACAAATTGAGTTCTTTGTCATATTTAACGAAAGAACAGCAACAGAGTTAATTCTGTATGTTTGGCACATAGTCAATACCAAGTAAATACGGAAACCCTTAAATTTTGGTTTAAGTTGGATTCTGTGTGGGAGATTAGCTGCCACCATCGTATCCTTATTTAGAACAAACTCAAGGGGGTATTTTAAAAAGGATCACCTTGGTGAGAGAGAGATTTTTTAAAAAAAATCTCTGAAAATAAAAGGAAACAGTAGTTTGAATCCTTGTATCACTTACTGCTTTAGAAAAATAAATAAGAGAGAAACCCTCAGGCAACCTCAGTGAGGCATCATTTAACTTACTCATCCATGGTGCAGTAGCACCAATTATTAAGCAAAGCGAGTTCTCACTGGGGCCAAAGCAAGTGTGTTCCAAAAGCTTCCCATTCATCTCAGTGGAAAACCAGTTCTTGAGCCCCTGGGACTCTTGATCTCTTCAGCAGCCAGCAACAGAGGAAATGTTTGGAGACCATTTTCCTTAGACTAAGGCAGCAGATGAAATCTAACAAGATTTTGAGATTTAAAGACAAATGCCAATGATAGCTTGCAGGCCCTTTCATGAAAGCTCTAAGTTATGCCACCTGATGTGGCATCCAGAGATCTGTCAGGCATAATGAAGCCACAGACAACTCTCCTTTGCTTTGGTTACATCCTTAGCATCAAGGAAGCAGGCAGTGTAGGAGCTGGTACGCCTGCTCTGTATCACTGGAGGACCCTCCCCTAAACAGGCTTTAGGGACTCTCTTCTCTGCACCGCCAGTGTAAAGTGGCTGCTTCAGGGCTCAGAATCCGGGCCCAAGAAGTGGACCACAATGAGCAATTGAAACACGTTAACATGCGGGAGTTTTATCCAGCTTACAATCATGGGTGTTTCCATTTTTAGGGTACGTCTTCACTACCGGCCATATCGGCGGCTAGCAATCGATTTCTTGGGGATCGATATATCGCGTCTCATCTAGATGCAATATATCTATCCCCGAATGCGCTCCTGTCGACTCCGGAACTCCACGAACGCGAACGGTGGTAGCGGAGTCGACAGAGGGAGCCACGGACGTTGATCCTGCACCATGAGGATGGTAGGTAACTCGATCTAAGATACTTCAACTTCAGCTACGCTATTCACGTAGCTGAAGTTGGGTATCTTAGATCGATCCCCTCCCCTAGTGTAGACCAGCCCTTAGTCAATACTACAATCACTGCAGGAAAATGACATTAACTGACTCAGGACTAAATCCTGGGCCCCTGTGCAAAGCCTGGATAAATAGGCCTTGTGCAGTGGATCTCTGCAGGGATCAAGAGTAATGAAATGCCCCTCTCAACCATAGGAGCCAGAGCACCAGCTGCACCCATGGAAACTGCATTACCCAGACCTACTAGCACCTGTGGCTACTGGATGATGGATCTGTACTGTGCCTTTAAAAAAAAACTGCTGTACTTTGAGGCTACCATGTGAATTTATATAATTCTAGTAGATAAGGAGACTCTGAAAAATAAAATAGCACGATGACAATTTCCAGTAGAAATCAGTGTTTTAAATAAACAAGAAAGGATGTATTTGAAATACTCTAAACCATTTGCCTGTTTGAAATATTTCAGATGAGCTGGTTCCTGTGCAAGAAAGGATTCTGGAGATTGTTTTCCTCTAATGACTGCAAGATAAAATTAGCCAGGTGATTTACATACAGGGATATATTGATGAGAGAGGATTTAGCTATGGCAACATAAGAAAAACATTAGCCTTTATCTTGCAGTGAAAATGAAAGGGAATTAAGAAAGCCTGCAAGCTATCATCGCTGTATAGATATTCAGCTTTATTAATGAACGAACTAATTAACTATATGGAAAATGCTAGATAAGAGTTAAAATAGTGCATGTCTTCTGTTAAAAAAAGAAGACATTTGAGAAAAAGGCAAATGCAAATAAAATATTATCTGTGTTCTTGTAATGCAACCAATGTTGCACACAGTTTAATTTGAATACTGCAATAGTGTAACATGAAATATTTGGGCTATTTGTAGGGGCTTCCTACATCTTCTAAAATCCAAGGTTTCTTTAATATCACGTCCAGCCAAAAAATTGTAATTCTTCATTATAAGTATTGGGATTCCCTCCAAGACTTTTGCTACTCGGCTTATCCAAAGCGCCCTGTTGAGTCCTCGGAGAACACTTCATTCAGTTCTCTGGACACAAAACATTCAGCTTGACTCTGGATTTCGTCACTCAGGTTCCTTTATTTGGCATACAGCAAAGCTACGCTGAGTTGATCGGATTCTCAAAGTATAGATTGTATATGAACAGCCTAATTTCATATTGCTCTTCAAAGTTTTTCTAACTGAACTGCTGAATTTCACATGACTGAAGATTTTTGTTTTACTTAAATCTCTGTCTACATTCTAGCAATTAATGCAATATGTTGCACTGTAATTATCTCCGCATAAAATCCAAATACTCTGCTTACTCACATGAGTCCTACTGAAATCACTGGGAATACCTGTGTGAGTAAGGCAAGCAGGATATGTTACCTACAATGCATTCACCTTAATCAAAACAACATAATGTCTGCTGCAGTAAGTACAAAGTGGGCATTATAGAGTTAAAAATAAAATTTTTGGTCTTTTTTTTTTAAAAAAAAAAAAAGCCACATATCCATCAGTGCTCATGGCACAACCGCAAAAGTAAAATATCTGTGTCAAGCTCAGAAATTACTTTTTGGTTTGTTTGTCTAGGACAATGAATTGTTTGTAAAAACAGGTTTACCATATATTTAGCAATAAAACTTTTGCATTGAACCTGATAATTTTGTACCTTGCATTTTTTACACAGATCCACTTTATAGCAGCACAGTGTGTGGCATGTAATTACTTCCAAGAATGCAAGCAAAGCAGCCGGTGTCTTTTACAGTCCAATAAGTTTCAATACTAAAAATCAAATGAAAAACAATTTGAGTTTGCAGGACTTGCATTTTGCTGTTGTTGTTGGAAAGCAACTTCTTTCATTGTGGCACCTCAATCTTTCAATGTGTCATTTCATTGCTATTATCATAGAATAGAATCATAAAATATCAGGGTTGGAAGGGACCTCAGGAGATCTAGTCCAACCCCCTGCTCAAAGCATGACTAATTCCCAACTAAATCATCCCAGCCAGGGCTTTGTCAAGCCTGACTTTAAAAACCTCTAAGGAAGGAGATTCCACCACAACCTTCCTAGATAACCCATTCCAGTGCTTCACCACCCTCCTAGTGAAAATCTTTTTCCTAATATCCAACCTAACCCTCCCCCACTGCAACTTGAGACCATTATTCCTTGTTCTGTCCTCCTGTTGCATTATATCCTTAAGCTTGATATCACAATTAGACCCTGTTCTTAAGCTCATTCAAGCCTATGGCTCCAATGTTAAAACACCCACACACCTCAAAAAAAAGCCAATGAATGACCACATCTGAGACTATGTGCATCCTGTAGTTCCCATGAGGGGGATGGATGGATAGAGACCTCCCAGTGAATGCTGATGCCTACACATGAGCCCTGCATCAAGCTATTAATGGACCTTACAAGCCTGTACAGCTCAAATGGCCGAGGACCTATTATATTGGATTTCTGATCAATCAAGAAACCTGGTTCTCATGAAAGGCATAGACGATATACTAGGGTCTTCTGTTAAAAACTAAAGCTTGCTCACTCTCTACAAGAAAACAACACAACACTCACTTTATAGGTCAGAGGCCTGATTGTTCTATTTTTTAAGTTTCTAAGCTTCCCCCTTCCCTTCCCCACCAGTCTCTGGTGGCTTCTACAGATGCTTGACTTCTTTTAATTGTTTTTTTTTAAACCTCCTCTGAAGACTCTTGAAGCACTCACATCAACAAACTTCTGCTGCTTTGTCACGGTCACTTACTAGATTCCCAAAAATAGATGGCAAAATAAATAACAAAATAAAAAGAAGCTTGAGAACCACTGAATAAGGCTAAATTAATACGTAACATTAGGAAGTAATAGAGATTCTACAATGTACAGCTAAAATAAACATGTAGATACAATCCAAATCAAGAATCAGACACAAAATAATCAAGTTGTGCACTAGCTACTGGTACCCACATCATCATCTCAGTGCTACACTGTCCTTCTTCCCTGTTCTCTTTCATATTGCCCATTGAAACCATCTTATGTCTTGTCTTAAATTTACACTGTAAGCAGGGACAGTCTTTCATTGTGTGTTTGCCCAGTGCATAGTGCAACGGGGCCCAGATCTCAGTTGGAGCCTTTAGGTGCTACCATAAATCAAACAACAAATTCAGCACCTTGGCTCTGCTAAATTGGAAAAATGTAACATGTGCAATGTCAGTTATACTAATAACGTGATAGAATTAGCTGTGTGAAAAAATAGCGCTTTATGGAATGACAAACATCTTAAGCCCTAACTCTGCAATCTGATCCACATAGACATGGCCTTACACCTATGGGGAATCCCAGTGAAGTCAAGAAGGCTCTGACAGGCTGGCAGTCTACCTTCAGGTACTGATCGTGCTGTCTGGCCCATTAAGTAGTAATTCAAACAACTATTGGGCCTGATCCTCCTCTGGGGACTTCAATGGTGCTATATTGATTTCCACCATCTGGGGATCTGGCCCACTGTATTTACTTATAAACTGCATAGCATTGGCCTTATCTAAAACTCATGCTAAGTCTCCAGTATTCTGAGCAACCCAGAAGCAAGTTTCTCCAAAGGGAGAGAAAAATCCCACACACACAAAATTAAATTTTCATAGCCAGTTCAGCAGGATATTATACTCAAGATAAAACATGAGTAGCGCCGACATAAGCAATGTCTACCTCACTGTATGCATCAGTTGCATGAATGATATTAACAGCTATTTTTCTTCCCCGTTATACAATCTGAAAATGATGACATCTTTAAACCATATTATAGATTATGGGCCTAATCCTGTTCCCATTGACGTCAGTGGGGATAGATCAATCCCTATATTTCAATACATTTAATCTTCTACTCAATGTCATTAAATCACAGTGAGTGTCAGGATTTGCTGACACACCACAAAACCTTTCAAATTATTCTACTAATAAAATATTAAAGAAAGGAATCACCTCTGGCTCGACCGAGTTCTCCACTTTTATGAAACCGTGGTGAAAAAATGGTTCTTGACAGCGTTGCTGCTTCCACCAGCTGTTTTAATTTGCATATAAATGGGTTAATTAGAGGTGTATTTCTATATACTGTGAACTTACTTTATAGCAGCTCCAGTTCGGTGCATCACTGGCCAGACCAGAGAATATACATAACACAGTAAATCAGTCTAGCAACTGCAACTTCTAGGAAGAGGACTCAGTATAAAGCTTTTTGACCCCTGACAAAACTGTTGAGAATAGGCCACTTCCCTCTTGATTGAATTGGCCTCGTTAACACTGATGCCCCACTTGGTAAGGCAGCTCTCATCTTTTCATGTACTGTATATATATATACTGCTTAGTGTATTTTTCACTCCATGCATCTGATGAAGTGGTTTTAGCCCACAAAAGCTTTGTTAGTCTCTAAGGTGCCACAAGGACTTCTCACTGTTTTTGTCTCATCTTGTTCATCCGTACCGTAAAAAACAAACAAACAACCTTATGATTCTCCCAAGAGATGCTTCTAGCTTGATAACTGTCAGATCCTATACATGACCCACAAGGGATGTAAAAGGTTAACCGGTAAGGATTAGGCTTACCATTAACCCTCTGTGCGCCAGCCGGAGCAGTCCCAGTCGCACCATGCTGGCCAGCCACAGGGACCCCAGCTCCGGCCACCTCAGTTAACCAGTTAAATGATATGATTTTAATTGTTTAACCCATTAACTTTTTAAATGATATTTTACAACCCTATGACCCACTTATTCTTATTGTTTTGACTTTTTTAACTATATCACTATTAGCATGTGTCCCATCTGTTCTCTCAATAACCCGTTTTTTTAATATTTCATTATTTGTTTTTGATTATGTCTCTATTGTTCTGTGTTAACTGTTTGTTCAGTGCTCCCAGCTGCCTGGATGGGCCCAGGGGTTACTATATATACATAAGAATTTCCAAAGGTGACAAATGATATTGGCTGCCCAACCTGAGACATTTTCAAGGAGCCTAACTTTTAGAGGGTTGGCGCCTAGTGCTTTCTGAAATTCGCACCATTTGAAGGGGCCCCAGTGTGGATACCCTAAAACTGAGGCCCTCAACATCCTACTGAAAGTTCTCCCATTATTGGAACTTTCTGGTATCACTTTTCAGGCATGCAGTTTTAGTCCTAGGTATATCCATAACGTAATACAAAAATCCAGTCAATTTAGTATCATAGATCAATGGAAATGATCTTGTCACAGCATGAACAGGCACAAAGCACCCAGGGATTTGAAAAGCATGAGAAATCAATTGTACATCCAGTCAACTACTGTAGTTTATTTTAAGTCTCACTCTTCTGATTTATTACCGTCATTGCTACCAATTTGCATGGATAATAGAACAAGACCCCCTCTTAAACTCCTAATCAGGAATTAAAAAAATAATACACAGTTAGATCTCTTTCTACTCATAAGGGAAAGTGAACACATTATCGTTTAATGTCAGCTTTATTATAAGGATTGCACCGGATTGGAAAGCAGCATATTAAACTGCCTCAGTGACATCACTGCTAATTTGTTACAGTAAATAGCTGCAAAATGTAAAGTAATCAACAAATCCCTTTGTTAAAAAGCTAGTTCATAAATGTTACTATTCCTATGAGAAATACAATGGCCAGCTGCAATATTGATGGCACTGAAAATATTTTTTGCAGTTTTGCAAGAGAAACAGATATCAGATTTGTGCAACTGAGCTAGTACCCTGTTTCCATGCATTTCAGAATTTTGTAAAATCAGAAATTTTACTAAGCATTGTTTAGGCAAGAGATTTTTTTTCCCTTGTATAACACTGACAGACCCCAGTCTGCAGGATCGAACCTGGGACCTCTGAAGCTTAAAGCATGCACCTTTACCACATGAGCTAAAAACCAAACTCACTTGTAGCTAAGCCTGTAGAGCAGAATCATTTAACTCTCTCTCTAAATGACCTTGGTACCATGAGCTGGGACAGAATACCACACCCAGATGGTGTGTGGGTTACATATGCATCCGGTTTATTAAAGATGAGAGGGTAGCTTGTTACTCAGCAAGGTAATTTCTTGACAAGTAGTTTTATAATTTACATGTACACCATAAATACACACAACTGTTTATAAAAAACATAAGAGGCAAGAATCTTAATTCAAAGAACCTAAGAACAATCCATTGTGATACCTCATATGTCAGAAGAGAAGTCCTAGTGAAGGATGGCGAGATCTATGAGGAAGAGATCAACAAAGTAAAGCTACACAAATGCAGTGAGGTTTGCACAGAAAAGGGAAGAAGAGCCTCTGAAAAATGAACTCAAAACTTAAACTGACTTCAGTGAGAGTTTGGCATGCACAAGAAATGCAGGATCAGGGCCCCTTCCATTTTGGATGCATGTCAAAACTAGAACAAATCCACAAAGGACTAGCTCCAGAGGTGAAAGTAAGCCAGTACGGTCTGGTACAGCATACCGGCAAAAACCAGTACACAGCTCACTGTACCAGCAGGGGGCAGCTTCCCCAGGCCGGCAATTTAAAAGAGCTCTGGGCTTCTGGCAGCCACTGCCAGAGCCCTGGGGTAGCGGAGGCGGCCGGGAGCGCTAGGGCTCCAGCAGCGATTTAAAGGGCCCGGGGATTTAATGGCCCGCCTCTTCTGCCTGAGGCCCTGCCACTTCCGCGCAAGGCCTCCCACACATACACCTTGCTTAGAACCCCGGCCCTGCATACCGGTAAGTCCCTTAAGTTACTTTCTTGGAATGGATACGCGATATTGCCTGAACATTCTCTCTCCTGTGGGGCTAAAGCCAACGCACGACAAAGGTACTTAAAGCAATTATCTTCTCTGATTTACCATTATAAAATCTAACACTTTTACTTTCCAAGTCCTCCAGCCCAATCTCACAAAGCTATTACATGCACACAATTCATCCTTACGCAGTTAGCCCTATTGATGTCAATGGGATTGCTGGTGTGCTTCACTCACATGAATAAAGACTTGTGAAACCAGGCCCTTTTTTTGCTAGACAAATGGGACGTCATGGGGCTCTCTCTCAAGGCAGGCTCTCAAGTTCCCTGCTTTAACTCTGCATTGTTAATGAACACTTCAAGTTTGCTAAAAAAGCAACATGACTCAAAAAGCCTCCAACACAGATGAAAGTTGGGATCTACAGTATTTCTTCACATTGAAAATAACTATAATATTAACAAATGAGAAGTTCCTACAGAAGGATTGACATTTTTAACAGTTCTTATGCTAGGTTTAATGATACCTAATCAGCACAGAACAATGGTTGGAGACTTATTCAAAATGAATGAGAGAAAATACACTATCACCTGTATCAACTCATATCATTTAGGCAGAAAAATCACTAGCAGCTCCTGACACACATTTACATGTTGCCGCTGAAATAAGAAAACAACAGGTGTTTTCAAAATTGTATGAGCTTCAAGTCAACTCTTTATACCAAGACTGAGGGGAAGGGAATTATCTGTTTGGTAAAAGAGCGATTGTTAAAGTATCAGTAGAAGTGGAGGAAGGTTTGAGAGGGGAGGAGAATTTGTGGTGGCTTATCTTAAAGTGTTGCATGTATATGCTTTAAGTTATGTCAAAGCTACCAAGCGCAGGGGTTCTCAAACTAGAGCCGCCACTTGTTCAGGGAAAGCCCCTGGCGGGCCGGGCCAGTTTGTTTACCTGCCATGTCCGCAGGTTCAGCCAATTGTGGCTCCCACTGGCCACGGTTCCCTGCTCCAGGCCAATGGGGGCTGTGGGAAGGGCAGCCAGCTCGTCCCGCAGCACTTCCTGCAGTCCCCATTGGTCTGGAGTGGCGAACCACGGCCAGTGGGAGCCGCGATTGGCTGAACTTGAGGACGTGGCAGGTAAACAAATTGGCCTGGCCCACCAGGGGCTTTCCCTGAACAAGCAGCAGCCCTAGTTTGAGAATCACTGACCTAGAGGAACTATACAGAACTATAAGGTTACCTAGAACAGGATACCTAGGGAGGTTGTGGAATCTCAGTCATTGTAGATTTCTAAGAACAAGTTAGACAAACTTTTATCAGGATAGTCTATGTATATTTAATCCTGCCCCAATGAAAGGGCTTAGACTAGATGATCCCTTGATATCCCTGAGCTCTACATTTCTCTGGGCACTCTAGTTAGCAAAGTTATAAATTCTACATGTTCCTAATCTTCTTGTCCTTTCTTTCACTCTTTCACTCCATATACTGCCAAACTGGAGGCTGAAGAGAAAGCAAGTGGTTGGATTAATTTCTCACCACTGATTTCACTGCAGTCCCAGTTGAGGTTAACATAGATACATACATCCTCTCTCTTCATTTCTCTCTGCAATTACATTTAGTGGCATCTGCTTTATCTCACCAGAGATAAATTCTCTCTGAAATAAAAATAAATGTGATGTATTGGAGTCTAAACAGGATTCAAATCAAGTACGTTCAGAACAGCGTAGTACAGGTGCAGAAGAAAAAAATAGACAATGAGCCCGATGTTAAAGTCATGGATTTTTCTATAGAGAATGATAGCACTGAAGCTGTAACTGGAGCACTTAGTCAGGACAATATGCCTGCCATAAAATAGAACTTATGGAAACTTTATTTTTTAAAAAAAAGACCATTCAATATTTGGATTTTAGGTATTCTCAAATTTATTGCTGAGGCTCTATCAATTAAAGTTTCAATCCTATTTTATAGGGAACGAATGTGTATTGCATACCTTTTGAAAAGGTCATCTTTTTTCAAAATACTTCTGGTTAGCATACCTGTATGATAGTACTTCTTGCAGAATCCTAGAACAAAGACCAGATTGAGAGTAAGATCTGAAGATGAAAAGCTGGTATAAACTGGCAGAACTCCACTCAAGTGAGGGGCAGTACACGAATTTACACCAGCAGCTCGGCAAAGAAAAAATAATTAATAAGCGACATGGAGAAATTATTGGCTTTATCATCTGAATTCTCATCTCTGGATGTTCTCTCAGTATTATTTCCGGATAAGTAAATACAAAACGTGTGTGTGCGCCTATGCTAACAACGTTGGGTGTATTTTACACTCTCCCAACCGACCGACCAACCTTCTCTTCTTGTAGGTGAAGAACTGGATTCAGTTATTGAAATCCGATACCCTTTGCTTCCTGAATCTCATCATCATCATCTTGAGCTGCTTTAAGCTTCATTTTTTATTATGCCAATAGCAGCTAAATTACACTCTCTTTTGTTACATACCAGATAAAAAGGTGCCCAATATATTCCCTATACCTGTTGTCATAGGGCCCATGAAAACGTTTCTAGTAGAGTTTGTATCCTTTTTCAAAATTCTCTTCCCTTTGAGGAGCTTTATGATTTGAATCCTGCATTTGGGCTTTGGAGAGAAGACACACCTGTAATCATTTCAATAGCCTAACAACAGGGGAAAGAAACAGGCAAATATTTTGCCTTTAGGAATAAATCTTATTCAAGGACTATTTAGTTATGTCTATAGCACCAACTCCGTTCCTCTACTCCCCCCGCAATTACACAAGCTGAACACTAAGCTATACTATCACTACTCTCAACATACTGTCCTTTGTAGGAACAAAAACAGTCCCAGCAAATGCACTTGGCCTAATCCAAAACCTTTGGAGTCAATGGGAAACTCCTTTTGAGCTGAGTGGGCTTTTGTGTCAGGCCCTGAACAGAGTACAGTTTTTTTCCCCTCTTCCAGAGTGATGTCACCTCTTTCTTAGGTTCTTATTCTGAGAAAGAATGTTTTTTTAGAATGAGAAAACAAAATGAACGCACAGCCAAAGCTACTTCCCTCCTCTGTTTGCAGATGCTGGGATCAACTCCTGGAACACAGGGTCTTTAGAGCATGCTACTAGGGCCATTTTTGTGGAAGCCCTTTGTTAAGATATTTGGAGCCCGTCACTGCTTGAATGCCAGTTACCACAACTGGAATTTGACTAGGTCCCCGGAATTAAACTACTTGCTCTTAAAAATGCTACGGGGTCACTAATAACACTTTAAAAGCCTCATCTAGCTCCTGCGTTTCTCAACACCATGCAGGGACACTTTCAGCAACAATGAAAAAAATAGCCCCACCTACAACATCACTAGCACTTTTCAAGGCTGCATATACGTGCTTCTCAGATTAGGTCTCGCACATAGTAACATTCTCCTGACCTGGCTTGCCTCTGGTCTGCTACCAAGATCTGACAGGATTGCAGCAAGGGGTGAGTCTGCAGGGCAAACGTTCTTGGGAAATGTCTGTGCCTGGAAGAAGTTAATACATTTTGCGAGTATAATTATTTTTAATCTGAGTGTCAAGGCCTCTCTCCACTTATAAAATCCTGGTGCTGTGACATTACAAGACGAACATGAACACACAGGCCCTCAGCTCCCATTAGGATATCATTAGATAATTTGTGAACATCAGTCATCAATTAAATCCACTTAAATGAGAGTTAGCTTCAATAAAAAAAAAAAAAAAAAAAAAAAAAAAAAAAAAAAAAAGAATATGGAAGATGTCTGTGCCTTCTTTGCCTGATTAGGATAAATAAAGGCCTTCTTTAAAATGTTGTGTCCTTCGATTTGCAGTTTGCCCCCTATTCTTTGTAAATACTTTTAGTGGGTGTTGCATAAGTGCCAAATTAATGGGCCAAATCTCTCTTAATTTAATTCAATTTAACAGGACTTCAAAGAAAGTTTCACCTCTGTAAAGACTAAGATTTTATCCACTAGTGTCATCTTAACAATTACTAATTATTTGAAGCACATCTGAAAAGTACATTTTATAGTAATAAATGTTCTACATGAAGTTCAATACAAGGATCAAAACATCCCTTTTTTACTTCATTGCCTGTCTCTTCTGTCAGATTGGGATAGAGAGAGGGAATGGACAGTCCTGCAGAATCCATGTGTGCTATAATCTGTCTACTGCAGGATCCAGATGCCAAAAGGGAAAACAGCTTCAGCACCAGGCTTCTCGGCCAGCTTAACTGATAGTTGTTGAGATAACAATTTAGAAGTTGCCCCTGAGTCTAGCACATAGCGATCCAGCTGATGAGCTATTTCGGCACCTGACCCTGGTGATAAAACTTTTATTCAATTCACCTTCAATTCAGAGGAACTGGTACATTCTCTTCCAATTATTGCATAAGTTACTGCAAGAATCCTTCAGTAAAATCTCCCAATGGGTCCTTTTATGAACAGGTAACAAAATGTTTCCACATGGTTATATTTCTTTTTTCCTTGGTGTCGATCCTTGGTCTGATCTTGGAAGCTTTATGCTTATGTTTCAACTACAATCTATATGTCAGAGAAAGCAAAGATCCTTAAAAGATGATGGTACTGAAGCTGCAAGGCAAGTAGGAGAGAACAAAAATGTCCATATAGTGGAAATAGGCTTGGCAACAACTCTGAGGCCTAATAGAGCCTAGAAGGCCTAATCAGTGAGCATAAAGCCTAAATAATTAGCATGAGTGCTTGACCTAAGGTTATAAGACGTAGCAGTATATATCTTGTGATAAACAAGTAAACCACCAAGGAACAGACTAAATTTAAAATAATAGACTTGTAGGGGATTTTTGGTATCTCTAACCAAGGAGCAAAACCACATTTATGTATCAAAACATCATTGTGAAACATACATATGCAGACAGCCTAGGACAACAGTTGGATCCCTAATTACAGTCCTATGGAATAACAAACATGGGTAAAGGGCCGAGACCAAGTCAAAAATTATCGCAGATACAAGAGGAGATATGCAAGGAAAGTAGGGTTATAAAAGCTTGGCAGAGCAACCCCTGATTGGGTAAACCAGGATGAGAAGATGGGGGAAATTGAATGTCACATCCACTAATGGTGCTGCTCCACTTACTATTCCTGTGGGTTTCCAAAAGTATGCACAAGATATTGGGAATACTCTTGCTGTATGTATCTATCTTCTCTGTCTTTGCTCTTATACTTGTCTGTATTTTGACATTAAATAACATGTGCATGTCCTTATGTACGTGAGTCACCAATCTCATTATATATTATACATTTTACATAGCCATCTGAATAAAGAACCTGTTATTAGGGACATGTATTTTGTGTCCCAAATCCATCAAAAGGCTATATTGGATCTAAGCATTCTTCTTCAGTCAGCCTCATTCAAGTATATTATCTATGACCTTCAAAACACAACTCCAAATGCTAGAGGCTAAGTTTTAGCTTACAGATGGTTATCTGGGGTGTAAGTCAGCAAGAAATATGGCCCACAATGTGCACCACAGCCCTCCAAAACATGAAACCCCTATTTTAAAATGTATACACATTTAGGTCCCTATGATTAGATGTCAGGCTGTAGGAACATGAATTGATATCCAGAGCTATTCCGCTGACTGATTTTAGAACTCAGAGCAGGTTGGTCTCATTAGTGCCAACTTAGATGTATTAAGGACTGAGATTCCCTCTCTGAGGGAAGAGAGATCTAAAAAAAGGATAGGAGAACTCCTGTGAAAAAACCAGTCCAAGAGGTAGTTCAGGCTATGGTTTATATTTGCAACTCCAGTCCCATCTCAGGGTTCTGTTACTTAAGAATACCAGCAAAACCCAGGAAGGGGAGACTTTTGAACCGAATCCCAAATTTTCATTTTAATTAAAATAAAAATGTAGAGACTCTAATCTAGCCCTGAAGGGTGGCAATGAGACTTTTCCCACAAAAATCAATATTTTCCCGTGGAAAATTTCAATTTTGCGGCAACTGCATTTGTAATCATAAAGTCATTCTGATTGACAATTCCTGACCAACATTACTGCAAATAGTGAAGTCTCTTCAGATAGACAGATAGCATCTAATACAATATTTTATTGGCTGGGATTTAATGACAGACTAAGTAATTATAATGCCAGAAGCTTGTTTCAGTCAGGCTAAGTAGTGGCAATCCAAGCAAATCATTCTGTCATTAACGTAAAAGGGCAGTGCTATTTACAATGACTTGTTAAGGTTTTCGCCCTAAGCAAAAAGAACAACACTTCACAGTAACACAAATAGCAGCAAGCTGGCAGGGCCATGAGGAAAGTGAGTATGTTTGTGTTTGGAGGGGCTGAGCGGAGGAGAAGAGATGCAAGAGTCCCAAGGACTGGCAGAAGTATACTTCTCACTATTTATGTTCAAAGACACACAAAAAGACCCCTCCGTGTATAGACTGCAGGGAAGGGCACCGCATTTCAGGGAATTTTTCATCAAGCTGCCACTCTTCCTGATTTGGCTGGTGCGCTAACTGAACATGCCAAAACTACAGGAGGCGGGTCTTACAGAATTTGTGGCCTGACCAGAGACTATCTTACTGACTCAAGTAGTCCTGCTGATCTCAATGGAACTATCTGAGTGAATGAGGTGAGCAGGATTTGGTCCCCGATTCAGAAGTACCAGACATCCTTCACAAACTACATCAATTTTCATAGACTCAAGAGGGCTAGATAATTTGGAGAGGGTTATGATAAGCATTCCAGACTTCTGATTGCTGTTCAAGCCAACTCCTCCTCTAAGCCTTGCAATAAATGAATAAGTTGTTAGCGTTTACATAGCATTTTACACGTTCCAAGTGCTGTACAAACATTAAACTAATTCGAACCACATTCTAACTACTGAGTCAATATTATTATCCTCATATAAAGAGAGAATCTGAGAAATAGAAAGTTAAATGACTTAATCAGGGAAAGAGGCCAAATTAGGCCCAAGAGCTGCTGCTCATAATCCATTGTTTAGTCCACATTGCCTCTTCTGAAGTTTGCCCAAATCGAAATACCCGTCTCTGTATAATAAAGATGAATAATGTTTACTATGAGATTTTTACATAATTGTGTAGGGATGGAAACCTATAGGCCTCAGTCCGTGCGGTGACTATACTGACATCTGTATCTTCCATATTTGAAAACTAAGAACTTTAAAGCCTTTTAAAAAAGAAAGTTCTGTATGAAGAGAGAAAAATTCTCCCACAAACACACTGGAGGGAAAGCGTCAGTGACAATTTCTCCCCTAGTTTCTTGGTTACTTGCAAAGAACAACTGATCTCTTCCCTTTTAACCAATTCAATTCTGTATACACATGCAATTTTTGTTAAATACCTGGATACTATTTGACTCTTTTACCTGAAGGCTGAGTTTTATTTTAAAACTAAAATGCAGACATTTAAAAGTAAAAGTAGGCTAGCAAGCGTTTCCGACATTCACTACTCTCTGTAAAATGCCCACCTCCTTCACGTCTTCTTACATCACATTTTTTTATCCCCTAGCTTCAAGTCTTTCCTGTGACCTCAGTAGATCATGTTTAGATTTAAACTGTGTTATAATATTTATATATATAAATTATAAAATATATATTTTATATATACTTCCATGATGTCACACCTCAATCTTTTTCTCATGCGACTAAACAATCCCCAACTTTTCCATCATTCCTCATAAATTCCCCCGTTCCATTTCAAATGCCCAGATCTGCATTCCTGGCACACTCAGAATTTCCATTAATTCCAATGTCTTTCTAAAAAGACCTGCCCTAGTACATCCAGAAATTACAGGCTTGACACAGGAGTCAATGGTGACTTTCTATGGCCTGTTATGCAGTAAATCAGCCTAGGTGATCACTTACGGTCTTAAAAATCTATGAGTCATTAGAAGTAATTGGTGTTCAGGGAATGCGACATTAGACCCTTGATCTTAAACTATAAAAACTTTCTTCAAACAAAGAAACCAAAACTGAATTAAAAATAAATTATGCTCTCTGACTCCTACAAAATATGAGATTAACTTTTGAAGCTGTGGGTCTGGGCTCTTAGATCTTTTATACAACAGAGTTGGTTCAGGATTTTGACATTTCAATGAAAAACAGGGAAACATATTTTGAATAGCTTTCATGGAAAACATATCGTTTCCCATCTAGTTCCTCTATTTTCTGTATGACTGAAGTGCAAAATGCTTTCTGAAATGTTGCTTGAGAAATATGCAGAGACATTTTCCCACCTTGAGACTAATCATATGACTGATTGGTTTGTTTTGATCTTACAAATCACTCTAGTCTCATGCTCCAGTTGCAGCACATGTTTTAAAACACAAAACTTACTGCAGGAACCATATAGGAGACAAATCAATAAAATAAACAGAATTAAACCTGTTGCAGGCTCAACTTCTATCCTAGCTTTCCGTCCATCTATCCCTCAGTGCCCCAATCCAGGAAAAACTTAGCACAGGTGATTCATGCAACATCTCCTGAAGATCATCAAATGAGGGTTCTAAAGGGAAGAATGGGTATTGGAGAATGCCCTGCCACCAGCCCAACCAGCTTATAATAGGAGCAGGATGTTGGCTTCAGTGTCTTGGATGATCACACCTGCTGCAATATTACAATTCCTTTCATAGTTAGGACCCAAATTGTTTACATCTGCACTGATCAAAGCCAACACATTAAATCTCACTCAGAAATCAACAGGTAGCACATGAGGATCACAGAGCTCTAATATGATGTGCTCTTGGCAAGTAAAGTGGCTTAATAAACAGATTGCCACATTCTCCATTAGCTGTGATCTCTGAATGATTTTGAGATTCAGAGTCAAATATGTAATCATGAGGGAATGCATAATCATGGCAAGGTGTGCATCTGAAAGAACAGGAAATTCAAATACTGAAGCTAGTATTCAGCTCAGCGTGTTCAGTGTACCCATGTCAATAAAATATATTTGTTTTCCTGCTTCTTTTCCAGCTTTTATCTTATGGGTCAGATTGCACCCAGCCCCTAAGTCGGGTGTACAAAGGAGACAGAGGTTGCCAGGAGCCTCTCCTCCACCACTTGTGCCTGGTATGCCAGGGTTAGGCACACTGGGAGACCTTATGTTTAGAGTGGGCAAAGATTCCACATGGAAATTGGAAGCGGGGGAAGGCAGTGGCCATGCCTTTGAAGTGGCCAGTGAAGCTGCCTGGGTGCTGAGGGTGTGGATGCTGCTGTTAGAGCTGAGCAGAATTTTTTGGCTAAATAACGTATTCACTGAAAAGCACGGCTTTAGTCAACACAAAACTATTCACAAAGTTTTGGCCCTCAAAATAATTAAATAAAAATCCACCCTAGACAAAACAGCCAGAGGAGGGGGCAGTGCGCCCTTTACAACTTTTAGCCCAGTGGCCAGGGCACTCACCCATGGGAGACCGGGGGTTCAATTCCCCCTTCAGGAGGTGTGATTTAAAGGCTTTGAAGTAGGGTTTCCAACCTCACAAAAGTATGTATCCTAACCACTGGGCTAAAAGCTCTAAGGCAGGGGTTCTCAAACTGGGGGTTGGGACCCCTCAGGGAGTCACGAGGTTATTACATGGGAGGTCATGAGCAGTCAGCCTCCACCCCAAACCCCACTTTGTCTCCAGCATTTATAATGGTGTGAAATATATAAAAAAAAGTGTTTTTAATTTATGGAGGGGGGGGTCGCACTCAGAGGCTTGCTACGTGAAAGGGGTCACCAGTACCCCTAAGGGGAGCAGTTGCATTGTGAATCTAGCCCTTTCAAAATGCCCAGAAATGAAGGTCTTTTGCATCAACCCAAAATGAACATTGTCAATTCACTGAAAAATTTGGAATTTTTCCAATTTCAGTTTTGACCCCAACCAATTCTTCCCCCCTGGAACTGTCAGGGAACCGAAAAACAAGTTATTCACCCAGCTCTAGCTGCAGTAACTCCCTCTAGACCTCCCAAGGTCCAAAGAAGCTCTACACTGCCCGCAGTGCAGGCTCCTGCCAACAAGGCATATTAGAGCCTTAAAGATCAATTTTAAAGCAATCTGTTGCACTGGATTCATTTCTTGCAGAGGATTAATGAGGCAGTCCATGCTGTAAGTCTGAGGGTAGGTCTGAAATGCAAGCCTGCCAGAAATCTTTCTCCCCCCCTTTTTCTGGTCATCAAATCAGATGACCAAATCTGGCCAAAGCGCTGCCAAACACTATTGCAAAGTTAGCCCAAAAATTACTCAGACCCATAGTTACTCTTCTCCCATCATTGTTCTTCTTTAAAAGAGAAGTTTGATTATATCAGGGAAATATTTGTCTTTGTGAAATAGCTTCCCTCAACCTTATAAACATTTGCTGTCTCCTAGAATTTAGCTGAAGAGGGTGCTTTTATATAACATGTCACTGCTCTGCCCAAATTCAAGTGCAACACAAGGCACTTGATTATACTAAACGGTGAGCAACGTTATCATAAGCAGTAATCGTTATATAACCAATTATGCAGTTGCAATTTTTCTGCTGAATCAAGCAGCTTTAAATGCAAAGCAATAGACATTGGAACACCCCATCTTTGATAAGCCTTTAGTTATGCACAGATTATTAAATTTCTGTGGCCTTGAGATTTCTAGAAATAGAGCAAAGAAATATATGTCTAAATACTGGCTCATTCTTCTTGTTTGTTCAGTTATAAAGCTTCTGTCATTGCAGAGCTGTTCAGACTGTTCTAACTACACACACTGCAAAATATATGCAAACTGCAGGTTTTCTTGTGATAAAACTAGCTAGCGAAACAACTCTGCTGTTTCCAGCTCTGGCCTGGCTCTAAGCGGATGCTTAATATTTAGTAAATACAGATTGATTTATTTTTAAAAAAACATACTGAATTATAAGCTAGAGGCTTTTGATACCCTTTCTTCCATGTCCTTTTAAATAAGGTAATGATGACTCAACAAGCCAGGAGTCATCAGGAAAATGCTGAATTCATGACTTCCTCCTCTCTTCTAAAAACACAGCAGCATGCACATAAAGAGCGGTTAAAGGAAGTGGTTATTACTATGCTGTTCAACAGTAATTGATCATTCTCCGTTTACAGTGCTTACATTCCTCCCACCACTCATTTGAGAAAGTAAAGTATTGTTATACTCCACTTACAAATTTGGAAACTGAGGCACAAGATGGGAAACTGATTTATTTCACATCATTCATTGGCAGAGTGGGAATTGTAACATAGGAGTTCCTACTCTCAATCTTAAGATTATTCCCAATAATGCAGCAAATTGCTGTCCCATGCAAAGCGGGGCATTTACAATCAAAATGTGTTCTATGAATATTTGCTCAAATAAAATCATTTAATTTGCTTGGCTGCATTTTTACTTCTTGCGTATTCACTTTCTGTACATTTTCTGGATAGCGAGTTTGGGGGCATAAGTGTTTGCAAGAACAAAGGATTTTAAGCAAGTATTTTCCAACAGTAAGTTCTGCAGTAGGTGTCCCTAGTCTCTGTTTGCCAGAAGCTGGGAATGGGTGGTGGTGATGGGTCATGTGACGATTACCTGTTCTGTTCATTCCCTCTGAAGCACTTCACACTGTCCACTACTGGAAGACAGGATACTGGGCTAGATGGACCATTGGTATGACCCCATATGGGCATTCTTATGCACTCAAATGTGGAGTAGTCACGCCAGAAATTTGATTATTAAATATTAATCAGAAAACACAAACACTAACATATTAACTTTATGCCGAATCAGAGCTAACCAAAGCAGCTCAAATACTTTCAAAGACCTGCTCAATAGTTCTATAGAAAGGACAATTTTTTAATTATAGTCGTTTCCAAAAAGGGCAGGTTGTGGCATGAAATTGGCTACTTACAACTAAATTCTCCTCCTAGATCTTCCCAGCACTACTCGAAGCTGGTATGTGACTTTCCCCATGTATG